>NW_027226377.1:0-327083 GCF_022539635.2 Chironomus tepperi
CATAACAGCTCTAAATCATCACCTTCACGAATTGTGATATTTGTTTGTAGCTCTTTAGCCAGTGAATGCAACTTTGGCATAACCACAACTTCCAGGTGGAAATGACGTTCGTCAGTTCCTTCAGAATTTTCAGCAATGCATGATATTTTGCCATTTTTAGAATCAGAATCTAAATTGATGGAGTTTCCACTGCTGAGCAATTCCATATTATTCAACTTCCATTTAAATGTTGGTTCCGGAATTCCTGTAGCCAAACAAGTCAAGCTTTTTGTTCGATTTGAATAAAGTGTAATGTTGTCAAAATTTGATGATATTACTGGCTTCTGTACCACTGTGACATAAAATATTTTCTCTTCGGATCCAACTTCATTGTCTGCATAACAATGATAACTTCCAGCATCAGAGAGTGTAACTGATTCAATTGTTAATGCTGACTTATTTGAGATTTCTGTATTGTTTTTAACAAATTTAATTTGAGGAACTGGATATCCAGATGCATCACATGAGAGTTTTAGTTGAGTGTTGATTTCTGCTTTGATTGATTCTTCATCTGGAGATAGAATTCGTGGAAATGCTGGAAAAAGAATTGAATTTTTAGTAAAGAAGACAAAAGGGATTCTGCACTCAGATCAGGAGCGTATTCAGGGAGGAGAAGGATGAGTTAGGGGTCACAAAACCATCTCCCTCAAAAAATTTCTGGCTACGCTACTGACCATTGACTTAGATGCTAGAAATCTATATGAGTTCTATGAAAAAGCGTCCCGAAGAGTACAAGTCGGTTAGTCAATTTAAAATCCGGCCTAAGTTTATCGAGACTCTGGCATAATGTCGACGAGACTCTGGCATGATGCCAGCCAGAATTTAGCATGAGTTCGAAGAGACTCTGACATGATGCTGACGAGGCTTTGACATGATGCTGGCCAGAATCTAGCATGAATTTGGCGAACGAGACTAGCATAATTTTAACGAGAATCTGGCATGATGTCAGCTAGAATCTGGCATGATGTCAGCCAGAATCTGGCACGATCTAAGCCAGTATCTGGCATGAATTTGGTAAGACATGATGCCGAATTCAAATCAAGCCCAGCGCCAAGTCTAAATCACACCGGTCTAAGACCTGATTTTGGTTCTTATAACCGAATTGTACCATCCAGGCGAATTCAAAGGGAGGAACTTAAAAGGCTAAAATGACCTCATTATTTTAAACTTACTCTTTACTTTAAGGACGAAATCAACAGTAAAACTTCCATAATCATTAACTCCTTTACATTTGTATAATCCACTATCGTTAGGTTCTGCAATAAATTTCAATGAATCTCCATTTATGCTATACTTGTCACTTCCTTCAATTCGCTTAGAATCAATGTACCAAGATATTTCAGGTGACGGCTTTCCAATAAGCTCACATGGAAAATTGACTTCCTTTCCTTCAACAATTATTAATTCTGTGTTCGTTTCTCTTATACTTCTTGGTATGAAGTTGACATCCACTTGAATTGATCTGTTGGCCGCACGGACTATATTTTCAATAACACATTCATATTGTCCTTCGTCACTTAAAGTTGCACTGGTGATTTTAAGCACTGAATCATTGGATACTTCCTGATTATCTTTGAACCATGATATTTTAAGAGGCGGTTCCCCTGATCCTACACATTCAATAGTCACATCTTCTCCTTCAAGTATATTTAACTTTTCATTGATCTCTGCTTCATGTTCTCCTTTGACCAGAATTTTATCGACTTTAGAAGCTTTTTGAATTTTAACTTCGATTAATGCTTGATCCATGCCTAATGCATTCGTAATCTGACATTCAAAACTGCCTGCGTCAAACTCATCTGTGTTGCTAATGATGATGAAAGTGCTAAAGTAGTCTTCCTTCTCGTTTTGACCCATTTGAACTTCGTAGCTTCTTGAGTTATTGAATGTCCAGGAATAATTTGTTATCGGGAGGCAATTTTTGCATTCACAAAATATTTTGGCATTTTCTGTTTCATTTACCACAGCATTTTTGACAGGCGTAATTTTTGGAGGATCTAGGAATTATAAACAATTAAAATTAGAGTTCGGCCAGGAACTGCAGACTTGCATATGCTGGATTGTAAATACACAGGTCTGCAGTTTTTGGCTGAACCATTTAATTCGTCCAAAGCTGCAAGTCAACGTTTTTGTCAGCAGGCCTGCATTTTTGGACGAACATTAATTTAAAGCCAGTGGTGCGCAACCTTTAAGCTTTTACGGCACACAATATTGGTAATCCTAGACCGAAACCGCAAACGGCATGCGGTTCATAGCATTTCCACGAATTTATGTGTGCCGCGACACGCAGATAGTCCACCACTGCTTTAAGACTATAAATAAATTGCAAAAATTACCTTTTGGTGTCAGAGAAATTGTAAAATTTCTACTGACTTTTCCTAGTTCATTTTCTACTTCACACTCATAACTTCCTTCATCCTTTTCAAAAGCTTCTTGTATTTCAAAAATGCTGTCACTTTTTCCATCAATTAAAACTGGTTTTGTTGAATCATTTGTTTTATATGTCCACTTAACTGAATTTTTTGTAGGATTTTCTGTTGTTGAGCAATCAAGTATAACTTTAGATCCGTAAGTAATGGCATTTTCTGAATTATTAGTCAAAAACTTTGGTGCATAATTTATGTTTAATGTTATTGAGCTTTCAGTTGTGAATTCACTACAGTTTGCTTGACATTTGATGACTTTGTTGTTGTCTTTGGCGGTTGGAACGAATGAATATGGATGTCCATCCTTGAAAAAAAGAACCAAATATTAGGAATTCACTTTATGCAAATCAAGGTTTTCAATCTCGGAATTGGAATGCATTGAATCCCAAGATTGACCACAAGATAGTAAACCAGAGGTCGAAGTCAAATTAAGTTCGACACAGTTCTCTAGGAACCGATTGAAATGTTATACTTCACAAGAAACAGCAGAAAAAATTCCATCCAAATTTTAATCAGTTATCCGAGCAGACAAAGAGCATGAGTATGTCTACATTACTGAGCATCTTCAATTATATTGATTGAATTTACTCATGAGCAGTGGTGGGCAACCTGTGTGCCACCAAAACCTTTTCGAAATGAAGTGAACCGTATGCCGTGTACGGTTTCAGTTGACGCTTGCCACCATGGTGTATTGCGAAAAATAAAAGGTTGCGCACCACTGCTCTTGAGCATGTTCATTTGAGTGAGCATGCTCATTGTCTGTTTAAGGTTTTTATCGAACTCAAGTCGACTTCAACCTCTTTAGAAAGCCACCAAGCAAATATTACATTTTGTAAAACATTCCCATCTCTGTCAAGCCATGAATACTCAATTTTCTGTCCTTTGATTATGCCATCATATTGACATGTTAACTCATAATTTGAATCTTCGATCATCTTACTGGATGAGCTTGTTATTATTAATTTCGGTATTTTTGTGACATCAACACGAACTTGTTCAGTTTTACTTCCAACTTGGTTGACTGCAACGCACTTGTAAGTACCACTTTTGTCGTAGCTGAGGTTTTGAATTCTAAGGATGAGTTCTTTGTTGTGGCTAGAATTGAGGTAAAATGTCAATTTTAGAGGAAGAAAGTCAAAATCAGCAGTCAGGTGCGATCATGGCAACTGCACGTCTTACCATTGATACGGCGACGCAGTAGTGCCATAATGAACACGCTGTGCTGTTCGGGTAAGCTACTTACATCGAATAATGACTTTCTAATATTTTCCCATTAAATGTCCATGATATATTGACTGGAACTAAGGAATCGACGTTGCATTGCAATTCCAAATTTTGCTTTTCATAAAATTCCAATTTTTCAGCTATGATTTCAACTTCAGGTGGAGCTATAAAGAAGAAAGAGCTTTTTTAAGGAATTTAGGATTTAAAGATCCGGATTACTTACGTCCAGCATCTTCATACAAAATAGAGGATATAGTTCTTGATATTTTATGATTGCTTCTATCCTCTCCTTCCAGATATAATTTAAATGGATTTTTTGGCAGTTTAAATGGACTTGATACATAAAGTTCCTCATTTTGCTTAAATAAATTAATTACAATTTCTGTAGCGTTCTCATTTAGTTCCATTGGAGCAACTAGCAATGACACATTCGACAATTTATCAATTTCTGACGAATCCTCAATAAAAATTGATAAAATATTGTCAACATCACTAATTGGCTGTGGAACTGTTTCTGATTTATCATCAACAACATCTGTACTGAATCCATAGTCGAATTTAAGATCACTTTTTACACTTATAGTAACAAAATCATCTGCAGCACTAAATTCCCATGTGCCTTTCATTGGATACTCAAATGTCATGATCTTTATTCCATCCATTGTGAGATGTTCCTTAGCCTTAACAACTGACTTTTCTGGATTTTTAATTTCATAACTTTGATCCTTTCCAGCTGTGGTAATTTTAAGTTCCATTACTGTATCATCAATATCAAAATAAATATTAATGCTTTGACCATTTTCAGACTTGAATGTCTTTAAGATTTTATGGTCAGATTGGATATCCTTTCTAATTGATTTCAAAATATCATCAAAGTTGTTTGCTTGAAAATCATAAGTCAATCCATTGACAAGATTAGTTATATTGGTAAACACATTGTACCTGTCATCCTCAAGACTACGCTGATCACAGCTGTCTGATATCAAGACATTGATGACAATATGCTTTTTCATAATAATTGTTGAGATATTTTCAAAAAACTCAACATCATTAGCTGGTGCATCAGTAAATAAGTAGATGATTGAATTTGGAAGTGCTGCATCTATCCCAACTGTTAATGCAGACAATGCATTTTCTGGACAATCGAAATTCGCACTTGAAACTACTTCAACAGTTTTTAATTCCTGAATAATTTCAGTCACATTTTCAGTAATAAATGGCGCGCTTACGTCTAGAAATGAAGAGAGGAAGGAATAAAAATATGAGAATATGCTTTGCATTAATGAGTAAGATGTTGATAAGGATTTCTTGACTTGAAGGTCGCATCCATATGTGTAATTAGAGTACACGACACATGGAACAATTATAATCAATTAGCAATAAAAGTCGGTCAAAAGCTGCAGATCTGGTTTTATTGCATGTTAGATGCACAGGCCTGCAGTTTTTGGCTGAATCTTGTAGTCCGTCCAAAACTGTAGGTCTGCACTTTGTGTCTGCAGGTCTGCAGTTTTAGACGGTCCTTATATCTTATAGTCCGCCCAAGGCTGTAGATCTACGTTTTTTTTATTTACACGCTTGCAGTTTAGGACGGTCTTTAATTGACATACCCGGATCACTGAAGCTCACTAAAATATAATTGACTATTCTATGACTGTCTTGTGATGAAAAGTATTTCGCAATTTCTTGAGCGCCTTTTTTAAATGTATCCAATTTATCCTGCATGGATCCTGAAAAGCAGAATTTTTTAAGGAAATTGGTAAATGATAAAAAAAAATTTAATGTCTACCCGAGGTGTCGAAAATAAATACGAGGCTATTTTGATCAAAATCATACTCGGTTTTATGGCTTGGCAAACTTGACACTGCCAGGACACTGAAATATACTAGTGACAATGCTATACCTAATATTTTTGGAGTAATCATTTCTGATCTCAAATCTAATTCATCTAACTGTAGATTCAATTCTTAAAATAAAAATATCACTTAAAAAAATAACAACAAAATCCAACGATTCAACTATCTCGACTTAAACTTATAAACTGTTTGCATTCAACGAATCATGATACTTTTTCTTAGAAGAGAAATTAAAAATCTCTGAGAGCTGATGATGCTCTGTTATTAATCAATGTTTGATTCGCGAATCATCTCTTTTCAAAATAATTCAGGGGTATGTTCCTTAGATCCTTAGATTCCTTAGATTCCTTACTAATTATTCTGTCAGATACAGTCTATTCAGTTCCGGTTAAAATCCTTACATGGGTAAATTTTCGGTTCTTGTATCTTTCTCGTCTATTAACTACATTATTCATTACCTGGTTCCAACATCTCACGTTACCCAATACTTACTTACTTAATGGAACCATGCTTCGACTTAGAGCCTTTTCCGATTACTCAATACTGAACTTTAACGCCATCTGATTAGTGAGATTTGACCCCCCCGTCCGAATTGCAAATCAAATTTTGTAACCTAGTCAATTGAGCTATCAAGACACTTTAGTTTATTGTTGGTTTAGGAAAGCAACTTGAAGTATATAACTCATAGAAACAGATCAATTGAAGAACAAGTCCACACATTTTGTTTATTTTAAAAAAAAAACTGCTGATAACGCTTGGGAAAATACGCTACAAAAATCACAATAATGTGATTACGTGAATTGCACCACTGAATAATCTCTCGGAATCACCTAAACAAGTAGAAAATTTTGAAAGATTTTTTTTATTAATCAGCATTATAATTTATTAAGTTCAATCTAATCTACACTTCCATTATCAAATATTTGCAAATTTTTATGACTAATCGTTGCTTTACCAGGATATCTGACTGTACAACTTTGTATTATATTTATTATTTAATTTTATTAAAAATTTAACATATAGAGCTACTTGATCTGCACATATTGAAATGTCGTCATCATGACGCTGAGGCGGTAAGACCTACCGCACTTACTAATACCAAGTGCCAGATGGAAATGACTGAAATCACCCCGAGTAGAACAGACTGCGAATAGTCGATCTGAAGTCTAGTTGTAAACATGACATTCTATGACAAGTTCCACATATGTCAAGTTCACTACAAGACTAATCGCAGCTTGCTCCACTCGGACACCAATCTCTACGACGTGGTGACAACATCTCAATATGTGACGGTCATACTTAAACTAAGCATTTTATATTAAGCAACTAATTATATCTCTCACATCGCCTCCTGTCTGGATTATATCTCAATCCTTGTCTGCAAGATCTTTGTGGTCTTGCCTGTCTTGATTCTGCATATCGATCAATTTCATCAATATTGATTTCTGGTTTCTGTTCTGAATTTTTCATATATACATTTATTACTAAGCCATTCTTGGCTGAACTTTCAGATTCATAGTCTCTTGTAGTTGATTCCTCACATGCTGCATTCATGCAGTATTTTGTTTCATAGTAATGGCCAGCACATGACTTTCCATTATGTGTCGGTTCTGGATTGTTACAATATCTGTAACGGACTTGAATACCTCGTTCACATGTCGTGCTGCACGCTGACCAGTCAGTCCAGTCACTCCATCCACCATCAATATTGCAAACACTTATTTCACATTCCCGTTCCTCCACATCATTTCCACGACAATGAACGCCACCATATGAAGGAGTTGGTGAATCACAGCTTCTTGTCCTTCTTTGAATTGGCTTATCACTATCCAGCACATCATAACATGATGGACATTCACTCCAATCTGACCATGAATTCCAACCGCCATTAATTGGACATGGAAACTCGTTACATGATTTTCGTTGAATAGTTTCACCAGAACAATTGTAAGAAGTTGATGCATCCTCTAAAATGCAGGATCTTTTACGATATTGGATGCCACCGGAACCACAAGGAATGTTACATTCTGACCATTTTGACCACGGTGTATATTGAATTGGTATTTCAATCTTGACATGGAAGGTCTTTTGGATTTGTCCAATGTCATTTGATGCTGTGCATGTGTACTTTCCTAAATGGAATTAAGGGCAAGAGAATAAGGATTAGTGAGAATTTTAAGAAATGTTGGACAGCATAATACGGCATTTTAAAGTAGTAATTACGAGTCGAATTCAGCCGTCGAATTCCAGTCAGAGTTGCGAAACAGGTGCCTGTGACAGGAAAAAACCTTACAAATTATTGATAATTTGTATGGTTTTTCTTTCAAAACTGTACAGATTATCATGAATTTGTACGGTTTTTGTTTATCACAGGCACTTTTTTTGCAACTCTCGTTCCAGTCTGTCCAGATCACTTCATGTCTTGCCGTTAATCCGACGACGTAGCGTTGCTCTAGCGCTTCAATGTAGTCGCTAGGGTATCGCAACATAACCGCATTAACAGCAACACATGGAAGTGCCTTAAAAGCAACGTTACGTTCGATTATTCAGGGTTATTTTACCTTGATGGTTCCTATTAGCATCAAAGACTTTTAATGTTTGATTATTAACCGACAAAAAGTATTTATTCTCATTATTAAGATCACTTGAATTCTAAAATAGTAAATTAAATTAATTACTTAAAAAATCAAGTTAACAAGATATGCTACAACTTACATAAGTCCAGTGTACACTAGCTTCAGGAGATGCTGTTACTTTACATTCTAAGTTAAAAGCGTGATGAAGTTTGACAGTTAAATATTCATCTGATTGTTCATTTTCTGGTAATTCTGGAGGATATTGAACATTTATATGGAATATCTTTTGTGTAAATCCAACGGAATTGTTGGCGTAGCACATGTAGTAGGTCGAATCTTCAACTTCAACAAGGCTCTGGAAAATTTCAAAAAAAAAAAATAATTTAGACCAAAAATTTAGTGTTTGGCCAAGAACTGCCGGCCTGCATTTCTTGCATTTTAGATGCTTAACCTTGTAGTTCATCCAAGGCTGCTGACCAGCAGTTTGGAACAAACCCTATAAACAATTTAACTTGACTTACCAAAATGCTGACATCTTCGTCCACCAACGTACTTTCCATCGACGTCTCATAATCATCAAGCTTAAGCCAATGAATTTTAGGTCTTGGTGATGCCTCAACTAAGCATTCTAGTTCAACATCATTACCTCTTGTAACATTTATTGCTTCTATTTTTCCATAACTCATATCAATAATCGGTGATCTTGATGTCCTTACTGGCTCTGTGATTTTTGGCGGTGACAAAATGACGACATTAAAGATAATTTCAAGCTTGCCATCGACATTTTCAGCCAAACATTTGTAAGATCCAGAGTCCCACATAAGAGTCTCTGATAAGGTAAGAATCCTACGATTGTCAATGAACTTGATTGTTTCATTATTATAAATCTCTTGACCGTCCTTAAACCATTTGACTTGAGGTTTTGGATATCCTTCAACTAAACAATGCAATTCCATTGGCATATGCTCGAGGATTTCTAAATCCTTTTGTTTAATCGTGTTTTCCTTTTCAATGTATGGCTTCTGTGTGACATTTATGTTGACTGACTTCTCATCCCTTCCAAGTGCATTAAATGTATAGCAATTAAATTGTCTCTGGTGTAATAAATCCTTTGGATTCTTATAAATCATATCAAGCTTTAGCGTCTTTGAATCGATCTTGGTAAGCATTGAATAATATTTTTCACTGGACGTGCTTAATTTAAATGGATCCAAAAAGTTGATTCCATTTCCAAATTTATCAAAATACACGACATTGTCTGTTAAGTTGGTAAATACTTCATCAATTTTAACTCGAGATGTTGTTGTGTAAATATGTCCATTAAATGTCCATGATACAATTGGAAGTGGATTTGCTCGAACAGTACAGCTCAATTTTACTGATTTATCATCTTTGGATATTCTGTCTTCTTCAACAGCTCTTAATATCTGAGCAGGTTCGTAGACATCAAGAATGTAGTTGATTTTTGCTGATCCTAATTCATTCCTGCCTATGCATGTATATTTGCCTTGATCTGATAGTTTGATCTTGTCTATTACCAGATGATCATCCACAGCATCTTCAATTAATTCACTGCAAAATAGTACATCATTTAATTAATTGAATAGAGCAGTGCTGTCCAAGCTCTGGTAAGCTTCAACCGAAACAGCACATAGTATACGGTTCATGACATTCCCAACACATACTTTGGACAGCACTGGAATAAAGTATTAATTCCAATTTATCTTACTTGTCAACAAGCCAAATAAATAAAGGCTTTGGATTTCCGTGTATAGAACTGCATCTCAAAATCTCTGTGTCATCAATGTAGCTGAGGAATTTAGTTTGTATATCTACCGACTTGTCAACATATGGAGCAGAACGTACATCAACTTTGAAATACTTTAATATAACACCTTGAGTATTTTCAGCTGAGCATGTGTAAATGTCACTATAAAAAAATATTAAGGTTAGGGTTTGTCCAATAATGCAGGCTTGCAGTCTTAGAGGAGGTAGTGCAGTGGTGGACAGCCTGTTATTGCTCATGGTACACACTAGTGAAACCGCATACGGATCATGACATTTCCAACAATTTATGGCTGCATACACTAGTATGTCACGTCACACAGGTTGTCCACCACTGAACTATAAGATACAGCTTAAAACTGCAGGCCTGCAGCATCGGACGAACTATAAGGTACAGTCGAAAACATCAAGCCAACGCATCTAAAATGCAGGAAAATGCTCGCCTGTGGTTCTTGGCCGAACCTTAAGTAAAGGCGTCACTCACTTATTATGTTCGCTTCTTAGAGGGAGATTGGATTTAGTTTTTGCGTAACGTAATAAGTCAACGACTTCAAAATGGAACTAATCATGTATATAATATAAATTTAAATTTTACCTGTGATGGAACTGCAACTTATTAATTGATAAAACCTCTCCTCTGCCAATCAAATCGATTCCTTTACGCCACTCAACATTTGGTAATGGACTTCCATCAACTGTACAGTTCATTGTTAAGTTATCTTCCATTTTGAAATGTCTTTCATCTAAATTAATTTTGTTATTTTCAAAGTCACTGATGTTCTTATTGAAGTTCCAACTTGCTAAAACTTTTGGTGCTGCAAGAACTTTGACATTGAATGAAAATGTTTTGTTGCCTTCGTTATTTGATGCCAAGCATGTCCATAAACCGCTGAATGATCTTTCTACGTTGAAGATGATTAATTTTTTGTCAGCCTTCTTGAAATCAGCTACTTTTAAGGCAGTGTCATTGAAGGTCCAGTCAATAATGTTGTAATTCTCAAATGGACATAAAAGATCTAAGTCATATCCCTCACGAATTGTAATATTTGTTTGTAAATCCTTCGCAATTGGAAGTAAATTTGGGACATTTATAGTTTCAAGGTAGAAGTGCTTCTCGTCAGTTCCTTCAGAATTCTCAGCAATGCACGAGACTTTTCCACTCTTTTGTGTCGAACTTAATGTCAGTAGCTCATTGGTACTGAGTAAGTCTGCATCATTAAATTTCCATTTAATTGTTGGTTCAGGAAGTCCAACAGCACCGCATGAAATTTCTTCAGTTTGATTCGTATAAAGTGTGACATTTTTGAGACATGTTGTAATCATTGGCTTCTTCACGACATAGACATAAAATATTTTCTCGTCAGTTCCAACTTCGTTTTCAGCAATACAATGATAATTTCCAGCATCTGATGGAGTTACTGATTTTATTAATAAAGGTGATATATTCGTCAGTTCTGTATTATTTAGGAGGAATTTGATGGATGGCTGTGGATATGCAGTCGCATCACATGGAAGTTCTAGGAATGTATTATTCTCAACTTTGACGATTTCATCACTGGACTTGAAAATTCGAGGGAATGCTGAAAGCAAATAAGAAGTAATGACAATATTAATAATTACAATGATAATGTTTTGAGAACTAAGACTTGTCAGCTGGAGGCAATGTGATTATTGATCTATGAGGAAGTCATAAGAGCTGATGTGCCTCGCAATGGAATGTGTCGAGTTTTACAACAAAAATATTACTTACTCTTGACAATCCCAGAAAATTCAATCGATGCGTTACCAAATGCATTAACTCCAATACACCCATAGATTCCACTATCATCAGGTTCAGCTACAAAATTTAAAGATCTTCCAATAATCTCAAACTTATCGTCTGCTTTAATTTGTTTGGAATTGAACTGCCACGTAATATTTGGAGAAGGTTTACCAATAAGGTCGCAATTCAAAGTGACTTTCTTTCCCTCAATAACTGTAAATGCAGTTTCAATATCGATTCCTTTCCTGGGAGGATAATTCACTTCAAGATGAAAAGGTAATCTCTCCGCACCATATAAACTTTTTGTTTCACATTCATAATCACCCTCATCACTGATCGTAACTTTAGGAATATTTAAAATTGGTTTGCCGTCTCTAAGCCATGATACTTCAGGAATAGGCCAACCATCAGCAACACATTCTATTGTCATATTTGCACCTTCTAATATTTCAAAGTTCTTTTTGATTTCAATTTCGACATCAGTTTTGAGTAGAATTTTTTTAATTTTTGGAGATTTATAGACAAACAATTCAATATCAAGTTTATCTGACCCTAACTCATTTTCTAATTCACAGTAAACTTGTCCAGCGTCTTCAATTGAAATCTCGTCAATTTTTACAAATGTTTTAAAATAATCCTTTACTTCATCCTTGATAGTTTGCACTTTATAGTTCTTAGAATTATCAAAAGTCCACGAAACATTGGTGATTGGCAGGCAGTCGTTGCACTCGCAATAAAGTTCAACACTTGCTTTTACATGTTGTCTAATGAGTTTGCTCGCTGTTGTAATTTTAGGTTTTCCTGAAAATTTTGTATTTTAGTAAATAAAAATTAGGGTTTTGCTAAGAACCGCAGGCTAAACCTGCGTTTTTGTTTCCAGGTTTGTCTTTTACACTGAAAAGTTTAAACACTCACCTTTTGGACCTAAAGTAACGTTGAAGTTTTGTTTTACTTCCCCAACTGTGTTACTAACTACACATTCATATTCACCGGCATTGTTTCCAGAAAGCATTTCTATTTTAAATATTCCTTCATTTTGACCATCAATCAACTTCTTTTCTGTTGAGTCTTTTGCTTTCAAGAACCATTTTACTGGATTCCTTACTGGCTTTTCAACTGTTGTGCAGTCGAAACTTACACTTGATCCATACTTGAGATTATCAAGCGCTGATTCGTCTTTTAAGAATCTTGGAGAGTAATCCACATCTAATATTAAGGAATCCTCAAGTTCAAAGGCTTTGCTTATTGCTTTACATTTTACAAGTTGTTTGTCTTGGTCTAACTTAGCTGTGAATGTGTAGGTTTGGCCACTCTAAAAAATTCAAATTATTACTGAAAAGTTTAAATTTTTAATCATGTTGTCCTTACCTTCTGTAGAACATTATCATCTTTGTCAACCCAACTGTAGTCTATAGTCTGTCCTTTTGTGTCATCAAGCTGGCAAGTTAATGTGTAACTAGAATTCTCAACCATCTTAGCTGATGAACTTATGATCTTTAAATTTGGTGCTGCCAAAATATCAATTTTAATCTCTTGTGTTTCACAATGAACTTTGTTTACAGCTACGCACTTATAGACACCACTGTCCTTAAGTTTGGCATTTTTAATGTTGAGTTTTAGCTCATTGCTTTCACTAAAATGTGTAAAAATTAAATTTCGCTCGGAAAGGTAGTGCCTGACTCTTGATTGAAGTTTTACTCACCTTGATTCAATTTTCTCCAAAATATTTCCATTTAATGTCCATGCAATTTCAATAGGAATCTGTGATTTGACGACACATGATAGCTCAATACTGCCAGCTTCAAAAGCTTGAACTTTATTAGCTTTTACGGTCAATTCAGGAGCACCTATGAATAAAAGTTGAAAATAATATTGGGCGGAATAGAAAAGGAGTCGTTCACTAATTACGTAACGCACTTAGGGTTAGGGGGTTTCGAACTATCGCTACGCCTCAAGCAATAGAGGTCAAAAAGTTGCGTTACATAATAAATGAACCTATAAGCTTACTTCCAGTTGTTGCAACAATCGGAGATGGAAATGCCCTTTCAATTACATTCCCATTTGAGTCAGCTCCATATAATTTGATTGTGAATGTTTGATTTGGTACATCAAATGGATCGGATGCAAAAATATTGCCTTTTTGGTGCTTTAAAGGAACATTAATTGTAGTTGAGCTCAATGGGACAGTCACAATGTCTACACTTGTTAGTTCCTTAACTTGAGCCATGTTTGAAGCGGAAATAGATAAAATATTTTTTAAACCAGAAAGTGGTTGAAGATTTGTTTGTGATAATGTGTCAGCTGGTTTTAAACTAAATCCAAAATTGAATTTTAAGCTGCTTATTCCACTAATCACGACTGTATACGATGAACTTGCATATGTCTCAATTCGCCATTTACCTTGTTGAGGACTTGTAACTGTTAATAACTTTAAACTGCCCAAAGACAGTTCTGAACTTCCAGTTACTAAATTATTCGATGGATCGTAAATAGACAGGGTTGGACTTGGTCCTTTTACACTGACTTTAACCTGTTCAAGACTCATATCAACATCAAAATTTATGGTTTTAGTTTCAGCAGACTCAATTTTGATCGATTTCAAAATTACGAAATTGGGATTTAAATCTTCCTTAATTGGTGTAAAGGCACTTTTTACTTCACTCCTGCCTATTTCGTACATTTGTCCACCACTCAAATGACTAAGTTTGAAATACACCTGGTACTTCTCGGTATCTCTTTCATCACAATTACCGGTCAAGAAAAAGTTGACAGTGATTTGCTTCTTTCTAACCAAATCCTCAACTTCATTATAAAGATGAATATCTTCGGCACTAGCATCGGTGAAAACATAAACAATTGAATTTGGAAGTGCTGCAGTTATTCCTTTCTTTAACCCCATCATTGACATTTCAGCACAAGAGCCACTAGTTTCTTGTTTATTTTCAATTTTTTCAATATTTTTCAATGCATCATCTTTATTTCTGGCAATAACTGCTTCATCCACAACTAAAATTAGGATTAAAAAGAAGTCAAATTTGATGAGCTTTTTGTACGATTGTTGACAAAAATAATATTTTTTCCTTATCAATTCATGTAGTATGTTTTTTTTTTTTTTTTTGATGCAGATTAGAGAGGAAAAAGTTATTATCAGTAAACAATTTTTTAAAATATATATATATATAAAACTCAAAATATCAATTGTATTATTATTGTACCTATAAAGTATTATTTTTTTATAAATGACATTTGCTAACTAAGGTAAATGACATTTTGAAAGTTATGAAATTTATACTTCTACTTACCAGGATTATTAAAAGCAACTAATATATAGTTATAAATTTGATCACTATTAGCTGCCATTGCTTTAACAACTTCCTGTGCACTTTCTTTGAATTGCTGTAGTTCAGGCCTCATTGATTCTTAATTTAAAAAACGATAATATTATTTAATTAAATTAACACGACAAAAATAATTAAGAACTATAGCGTATAATTTATGTTTATTCTTATTTTACCTGTTGTATCAAAAGCTATTACCAAACTTCTTTGATCAGGTCTTGGTTGATCATTTGGTAGTATATCCTTTTTTATACTGGGAGGTTTATTGATACACGTAGATCCAATATCACAATTGCAAAATTGTATAACAAAAACCACTATGAAAAATAAAATAATTTTGTTCTGTGCCATATTTAGACCACTAATGACACTCATCAAAAACGAGTACTATACACTCTATTAAAAATAATACAATTTTCTTCAATTTAAATTTTTGTTATTTTGAGACTGATGCTTTCAAATGCACGACTCTAACTGAGACACCCAGATTATTGATTTGTCTTTATATTGAGATTAATTCTCTTTCATGCATTAATACATTTTGGCAACGTGTTATCATTTTTTGTTCTTTTATTAGTATTAAATTAATGACAATATTTAGACTAATCCTCTTTAGACCTCTAAGATCCTTAATTAAAAGATATGTTATACAGAATGAACGCATTACACAGGATCCTCATGTCCATAAAGACTTTTTTCTCATTGTTAAAAACTGATTTGTTGTTAACTTTCATTCGAATTTCACAACAAAGCACAATTCAACTAGACTTAATTTATTAAATTAATTTTATGTGATGGTTCGTAAAATATTTGTATATAATTAACATGAACATATTTGTATCAAATTAGGTATTTTAGAAATCTTAAAATATTTCCAAAATATTGACCACGTGTTGCGGAAAAAGATGTTTTTGGTCACTCTGTTGTTAAACTTTAGAGCATAATCGAAATTTTTGTGTATCACAGATATTCTTAAAAAAGAATTTGAGTGAAATAAAAACGACGCGTGTAGAATCCTACTAAATAAAGATTGTTTCTGTAGCAGAAAAGATTTAAACAGCATTAAAGTCCTTCCTGTCGTAACCATTTGTAATGTCAGTCTGCATGCATGTATTTAAAATAATATCGAATATGGTGAAAATTAATATACATCATCATCAAACAAGAAATCTACAAAATTTTCTAGTTCTGTATCATCAAACGCTACTTGGCCATCAAGACTTCTATGTTAAAGCACTCGATCTCTTTAATTCTTTGCCGATATCTGTAAAGATCAAATTTTCCCTAAATTTATTCAAGTCTAGGCTTAGAGAGCATTTCTATGAATCATATTGTGAGGTGAATAAACATGTTATTCATAAAAATTGAACATTGTATTACAGTTTCAAAATTTCATACATATAAACTAAACAAAAAAATATAATATTTAAAATTGAACGAATTATAAGGTGCAGAGGAAAACGACAGGCATTCTCATCTTAAACTGAGACTTGCGGTTCCTAGCCGAACCTTACAATTATTTATTTTATTCATCTTTCCTTTCTTAAATCGAGCTTATAAACTTAGGTCATAATTTACATCAGTATTTATTAATCTAAATTTTTTTAAACATTTTTACGTATGAAGCTACTCGATCTTCACATATTGAAATATCGACACTACAGCGGTGAGACGGCTTAATATGAAGTGGGAGTCAAGTGATAAAAATTACTAAAACTATCAATTCCGGCACCGTAGTGGCAACACCTCAATGTGTGACGATCAGGTTATCTCATAAATGAACTAGGCATTTTATATTAAGTTACTAATTTTATCTCTCACATCGCCTCTTGGCTGGATTATATCTTAGTCCCTGTCTGCAAGCTCTTTGTGGTCTTGCCTGTCTTGATTCTGCATATCGATCAATTTCATCAATATTTACTTCCGGTTTCTGTTCGGAATTTTTCATATACACATTTATTACTAAGCCATTCTTGGCTGAACTTTCAGTTTCATAGTCTCTCGTAGTTGATTCCTCACATGCTGCATTCATGCAATATTTTGTTTCATAGTAATGGCCAGCACATGACTTTCCATTATGTGTAGGTTCTGGATTGTTACAATATCTATAACGAACTTGAATTCCTCGTTCACATGTCGTACTACATGCTGACCAGTCAGTCCAATCACTCCATCCACCATCAATATTACAAACACTTATTTCACATTCCCGTTCCTCTACATCATTTCCACGACAATGAACGCCACCATATGAAGGAGCTGGTGAATCACAGCTTCTTGTTCTTCTTTGTATTGGCTTATCACTATCCAGCACATCATAACATGATGGACATTCACTCCAATCTGACCATGAATTCCAACCACCATTAATTGGACATGGAAACTCGTTACATGATTTTCTTTGAATAGTTTCACCAGAACAATTGTAAGATGTTGATGCATCCTCTAAAATGCAGGATCTTTTACGATATTGGATACCACCGGAACCACAAGGAATATTACATTCCGACCATTTTGACCACGGTGTATATTGAATTGGAATTTCAATCTTGACGTGGAAGGTCTTCTGGATTTGTCCAATGTCATTGAAGGCTGTACATGTATACATTCCTAAATGGGAATGAGATTAAGAGAATAAGGATAAGTGAAGAGTTTTAATAATGAGTCGAATTCAGCCGTTCCAGTCAGAGTTGCAAACAGGTGCCAGTGACAGGCAAAACCCGTAAAAATTATTGATAATTTGTACGGTTTTTGTTTGTCACAGGCATCTGTTTTGCAACTTCTGGTTCCTGTATCATCATTTCATGTCTTGCCGTTAATACGACGACGTAGCGTTGCTCTAGCGCTTCAATGTAGTCGCTAGAGTACCGTAAAATTATCGCGTCGATGACAAGACATTGAAGTTCCTTAAGAGCAACGTTACATTCATTCTTTCAGGGTTATTTTACCTTGATGTTTCCTATTGGCATCAGTGACTCTGAATGTTTGATTATTAACCGACAAAAAGTATTTATTCTCATTATTCAGATCACTTGAATTCTAAAATAGGAAATTGTATTAATAGCTTAAAATATCAAATTACCAAAATATGCTACAACTTACATAAGTCCAGTGTACATTAGCTTCAGGAGATGCTGTTACTTTACATTCGAGGTTAAAAGCATGATGAAGTTTAACAGTTAGATATTCATCTGATTCTTCATTTTCTGCAAATTTTGGAGGATACTGAACATTTATATGGAATATCTTTTGAGTAAATCCAACGGAATTGTTGGCATAGCACATGTAGTATGTCGAATCCTCTACTTCAATAAGACTCTGGAAAATTTCAAAAAAAAAAATAATTTTTGAATTAGTTTGGACATAAATTTTGGGTTCGGCCTAAAACTGCAGTCCAGCATTTCCTTCATTATAGATGCTTGACCTTGTAGTTAATCCAAGCCTGCTCACCAGCAGTTTGGAACAAACCCTAAAAACAAATTTAACTTGACTTACCAAAATGCTGACATCTTCGTCCACCAACGAACTTTCCATCGATGTCTCATAATCATCAAGTTTAAGCCAATGAATTTTAGGTCTTGGTGATGCCTCAACTGAACATTCTAGCTCAACATCATTTCCTCTTGTAACATTTATTGTTTCTATTTTTCCAAAACTCATATCAATAATCGGTGATCTTGATGTCCTTACAGGTTCTGTGATTTTTGGAGGTGACAATATGACGACATTAAAGATAATTTCAAGCTTGCCATCAGCATTTTCAGCCAAACATTTATAAGATCCAGAGTCCCACATAAGAGTTTCTGATAAGGTCAGAATCCTACGATTGTCAATAAACTTGATTGTTTCATTATTATAAATCTCATGGCCATCCTTAAACCATTTGACTTGAGGTTTTGGATATCCTTCAACTAAACAATGCAATTCCATTGGCATATGCTCGAGGATTTCTAAATCCTTTTGTTTAATCATGTTTTCCTTTTCAATGTATGGCTTCTGTGTGACATTTATGTTGACTGACTTCTCATCCCTTCCAAGTGCATTAAATGTGTAGCAATTAAATTGTCTTTGGTGTAATAAATCCTTTGGATTCTTATAAATCATATCAAGCTTTAATGTCTTTGAATCGATCTTGGTAAGCATTGAATAATACTTTTCACTGGACGTGCTTAATTTAAATGGATCCAAAAAGTTGATTCCATTTCCAAATTTATCAAAATACACGACATTGCCTGTTAAGTTCGTAAATACTTCATCAATTTTGACTCGAGATGTTGTTGTGTAAATATGTCCATTAAATGTCCATGATACAATTGGAAGTGGATTTGCTCGGACTGTACAGCTTAACTTTACTGATTTATCATCTTTGGAGATTCTCTCTTCTTCAACAGCTCTTAATATCTGAGCAGGCTCATAAACATCGAGAATATAGTTGATTTTCGCAGATCCTAGTTCATTTCTGCCTATGCATGTATATTTGCCTTGATCTGATAACTTTATCTTGTCTATTACCAAATGATCATCCACAGCATCTTCAATCAATTCACTGCAAAATAGGAAATCAGTTAATAATTGAATAAAGCAACGCTGTCCAAAACTTGGTGTAAAGCTTCAATCCGGCATTCGGTTCATTGCATTTCCGAACACATAGTTTGGACAGCACTGGAATAAAGCATTAATTTCAATTTATCATACTTGTCAACAAGCCAAATAAATAAAGGTTTTGGATTTCCGTGTATAGAACTGCATCTCAAAATCTCTGTGTCATCAATGTAGCTGAGGAATTTAGTTTGTATATCTACCGACTTGTCAACATATGGAGCAGAACGTACATCTACTTTGAAATACTTTAATATAACACCTTGAGTATTTTCAGCCGAGCATGTGTAAATGTCACTGTATAGTTAAAATATTTAGGTTAGGGTTTGTCCGAAAATGCAGGTTTGCAGTCTTGGAGGAGGAAGTGCAGTGGTGGACATCCTTTTATTTTTCACGGTCCACTATAGTAGTAAGGCTAGACTAAAACCGCACACGACATACGTTTCATGACATTTTTGAAAAATTTTACCGGCTCACCCTAGTGTGTCACGTCACACAGGTTGTCCACCACTGAACTATAAGATACATCTTAAAACTGCAGGCCTGCAGCCTCGGACGAACTATAAGGTACAGCCGAAAACCTCAAGCCAACGCATCTAAAATGCAGGAAATGCTGTGCTTGTGGTTATTGGTCGAACCTTAATTAAAGCTGCCGTTCACGTGCAACTTAGGAAGTGACCGGCCCAAAAATGGAACTAGAAAATAAAAATAAATTTAAACTTTACCTGTGATGGAACTGCAACTTATTAATTGACAAAACCTCTCCTCTGCCAATCAAATCGATTCCTTTACGCCACTCAACATTTGGTAATGGACTTCCATCAACTGTACAGTTCATTGTTAAGTTATCTTCCATTTTGAAATGTCTTTCATCCAAATTAATTTTGTTATTTTCAAAGTCACTGATATTCTTATTAAAGTTCCAACTTGCAAGAACTTTTGGTGCAGCAAGAACTTTGACATTGAATGAAAATGTTTTGTTGCCTTCAGTATTTGATGCCAAACATGTCCATAAACCACTGAATGATCTTTCGACGTTGAAGATTATTAATTTTTTGTCAGCCTTTTTGAAATCAGCTACTTTTAATGCAGTGTCATTGAAAGTCCAGTCAATGATGTTATAATTCTCAAATGGACATAAAAGATCTAAGTCATATCCTTCACGAATTGTAATATTTGTTTGTAAATTCTTTGCAATCGGAAGTAAATTTGGAATATTTATAGTTTCAAGGTAAAAGTGCTTCTCGTCAGTTCCTGCAGAATTCTCAGCAATACACGAGACCTTTCCGCTCTTTTGTGTCGAACTTAATGTCAATAGCTCATTGGTACTGAGTATGTCTGCATCATTATACTTCCATTTAATTGTTGGTTCAGGAAGTCCAACAGCACCGCATGATATTTCTTTAGTTTGATTCGTATAAAGCGTGATATTTTTAAGACATGTTGTAATCATTGGCTTCTTCACGACATAAACATAAAATATTTTCTCGTCAGTTCCAACCTCATTTTCAGCAATACAATGATAATTTCCAGCATCTGATGAAGTTACTGATTTTATTAGCAAAGGCGATGTATTTGTCAGTTCTGTATTATTTAGGAGGAATTTGATGGATGGCTGTGGATATGCAGTTGCATCACATGGAAGTTCTAGGAAGGTATTGTTCTCAACTTTGACGATTTCATCGCTGGACTTGAAAATTCGTGGGAATGCTGAAAATAAATGGGAATTTATTAAAAATGTTGATACTGATAATTGTAATTTTTGGAGGATCCAGCATTATGAGTTGGAGGCAATTCGATAAATGATCTTGTGTACCACACCCTTTAGACCTACAGGTTAAAGTGGGATCCGAATCAATTACAATCTCTACACATTTCAAGGACACGACTATATCATAAGAATTTATGTTCCTTGCAATGTATCAAATTATAATTCAAATGAGCAAGATTCTTAAGGAAAAATATCCAGAAACTAATATATCTTATGGATGTACCTAATACTTGAGACACATTATATGCCAGAGACTGTAAAACTGCAGCCAACACAGCAACTGAGTCAAGCTTTGTAATGAGAACAGTAAAAATTAAAGAAAGCTTCGAAAATTGACATGACCTGAAATCGAACTCAAGACCCTTAGCGCATAAGTCCAAAGCTCTATTATTTAGGCCACTTATGCCATTTTACCGCAAAAACATTAATCAAGTAACTTTACTTTTACTTACTCTTAACAATTCCAGAAAATTCAACTGATGCATTTCCAAATGCATTAACTCCAACACACCCATATATTCCACTATCATCTGGTCCAGCTACAAAATTCAGAGTTCTTCCAACAATCTCAAACTTATCATTTGCTTCAATTAGTTTGGAATTGAACTGCCACGTAATATCTGGATCAGGCTTTCCAATAAGGTTGCAATCCAATGAGACTTTCTTTTTCTCAACAACTGTAAATGCAGTTTCAACATCCTTTTCTCTTCTAGGCGGGAAGTTCACGTCAAGATGGACAATTTTTCTCACAGCACCAAGTAAATTTTTTGCTTCACATTCAAAGTCACCCTCATCAGTGATTGCAACATTCGGAATATTTAAAACTGACTTGCTGCCTTTATTCCAGGATACTTCAGGAATCGGCAAACCATCTGCAACACATTCAATTGTCATGTTTGCTCCTTCTAATATTTCAAAGGTTTCTTTGATTTCAATTTCGACATCATTTTTGAGTAGAATTTTTTCAATTTTTGGAGGCTTTTGGATGTGTAGCTCAATTTTTAGAGTATCTTGGCCTAACTCATTTTCTAATGTACATTTAAAAAATGGAGAATCTTCTATTGAAACCTCATCAACTTTAACAAATGTTTTATAATAATCCTTTTCTTCATCCTTAATAGTTTCCATTAAATAGCTTCTGGTTTCAGTGCTTTTTGTCTCAACATACCAAACAGCGTGTGTGATGGGCAGACAATCGTTGCATTCGCAATAAAATTCAACACTTTCTGTTACATTTTTAACAATGACTTTGCTCGCTGTTGTTATTTTTGGTATTCCTGAAAATATTTGTATTTTAGAATATTAAAATTAAGGTTCTACCAACAGATGTGGATGCCTGCAGTTTTTGGCTGCACTTTATAGTTCGTAACAGAGTATGGCCGTTTCAAAATCGAGTTCTTCGACATTAGACTGTCGAAAAAATTCGAACATTTCAAACTCAACTTATTTTAAAATACAAATTTCCGTTACGAAGAAAAATAAAAGTAACGGTCAAAAAAAATTTGAATATTAACGACAAAAAATATTTTTTTGAAAAAAATTAACGGTCGTTTTTGAGAAAGCCACACTCTGGTTCGTCCAAGGCAGAAGATCTGCAGGTTTGCAATTTTGGACGAACCTTTTTAATTTTAAAGACTCACCTTTTGGACCTAGAGTAACATTGAATTTTCGATTTACTTCCCCAACTGTGTTACAGACTGCACATTCATATTCACCGGCATTGTTTCCAGAAAGCTTTTCTATTTTCAATGTTCCTTCATTTTGTCCATCAATTAACTTTTTTTCTGTTGAGTATTTTCCTTTGAAGAACCATTTGACTGGATTCCTAATTGGCTTTTCAACTGTTGTGCAGTCAAAACTTACACTGGATCCATACTTGAGATTATCAAGCGCTGATTCGTCTTTTAAGAATCTTGGAGAGTAATCCACGTCTAAAATTAAGGAATCTTCAAGTTCAAATGCTTTGCTTATTGCTTTACATTTCACAAGTTGTTTGTCTTGTTCTAGTTTGGCTGTGAATGTGTATGTCTGTCCCCTCTAAAGGATTCAAAATATTTCTCAATTGTTTATATTATTAATCAGAATCCCTAATAGGCAAGGAGACAGCTTTATGGTATTGGGGTATTATTGCTGTACCATCAAAGCATGCTCTTTGCCTATTAAGAATTATTGTCCTTACCTTCTGTAGAACATTATCATCTTTATCAAACCAACTATACTCTATAGTCTGTCCTTTAGTGTCATCAAGCTGGCAAGTTAATGTGTAACTTGAATTCTCAACCATCTTAGCTGATGAACTGATTATTTTAATATTTGGTGCAGCCAAAACATCAATTTTAATCTCTTGTGTTTCACAATTCACTTTGTTGATAGTTACACATTTATAGACACCACTGTCCTTGAGTTTGGCATTTTTAATACTTAGCTTTAACTCGTTGCTTTCACTAGAATGTAAAAAAAAATAAAATTTCAATTCTAAAGATTTACAAGAAATATTGTTAGGCAAGGTCAGACGCCACCAGATAGAAGGTTCAACCACGAAGCATTTAAGGCTTTGTTAAACCTCTTTAATACTCCTTTTGGCGTCTATAAGGCGTCTTCTATTTGGTGTAAATGAAAAGAGGTTTAGAGGAGCCTTAAAAGATTCATGGCAGAGCCTTCTTAATCTGTGTTGCTCTTTACGCAATAATCCCTGACCCTTGATTGAATGTTTCAATTATTTACCTTGATTCAATCTTTTCCAAAATTTTTCCATTCAATGTCCATCCAATTTCAACGGGAATCTGTGATTTCACGATACATGATAGCTCAATACTGCCAGTTTCATAAGCTTGAACTTTATCAGCCTTAATGCTCAACTCAGGAGCGCCTGTAAATAAAGATTTAAAGGAATATTTAGCAAAATAGGAATTGGTGTCGTTTGCTTATTACATAACGCTCTTAGGGGTGGGGGTAGGGTCTAAGGATTCCCGATGACTTGGTAGTCTTGGTCTCGGTTTCGGGAATTTGTCGAGTCTTTAACTTCGGCTAATTAGCCATGGATCACACTTGATCTGTACTACCGCCGAAGTCAGTTAGTAAGTAAGTGAGACTTCGGGAAACCTTACAAGGGCCGGACGTTTACTACAAAAAGTTAATTTTTCGTGCTACGTAATAATTGAACGATCTCAAATATCTATAAACTTACTTCCAGATGTTGCAACAATCGGAGATGGAAAAGATCTTTCAATTACATTTCCATCTGAATCAGGTCCATTTAATTTGATTGTGAATGTCTGATTTGGTACATCAAATGGATCGGATGCAAAAATATTGCCCTTTTGATGCTTTAAAGGTACATTAATTGTAGTTGAGGTTTCTGTTGAGCTTAATGGCACAGTCACAATTTCTACACTTGAAAGTTCCTTAACTTGTGCCATGTTTGAAACGGAAATAGATAAAATATTTTTGAAGCCAGAAAGAGGCTGAAGATTTGTTTGGGATAATGATTCTGCAGGCTTTAAACTAAATCCAAAATTAAATTTTAAGCTGCTCATGCCACTAATTACGATGGTATACGCTGAACTTGCATATGTCACAATTCGCCATTTTCCTTGCTTTGGACTTTTTACAGTAGATAACTTTAAACTGCCTAAAGACAGTTCTGAGCTTCCAGTCACCAAATTATTCGATGGATCGTAAATAGACAACGTTGGACTTGATCCTATTACACTGACTTTAAGCTGTTCAAGGCTTATATCAACATCAAAATTAATGTTTTTAGTTTCAGCTGATTCGGTTTTAATGGTCTTTAAAACTACAAAATTAGGACTTAAGTCTTCCTTAATTGGCATAAAGACACTCTTCACGTTACTCCTTTCAATTTCGTAGACTTGTCCACCACTAACACGACTAATTTTAAAATACACCTGATACTTTTCGGTATGCTTTTCACCACAATCGCCAGTCAACAAAAAATTTACAGTAATTTGCTTCTTCCTTATCAAATCCTCAACTTCACTTAAGAGATGAAGATCAGCGGCACTAGCATCGGTGAAAACATAAACAATTGAATTTGGAAGTGCTGCAGTTAATCCTTTCTTCAATCCAAGCATTGCCATTTCTGCACATCCATGACCGTATTTACTTTGGATTCCAATTTGTTTAATATTATTTAATGCGTCATCCTTATTTCTGGTGATAACTGCTTCATCCACATCTAAAATAAAATAAGTCAAATTTAATGAGATTTTTGGGACTTTCGAGATTAATCATTAAAGTATTATACATTGTCTTATCAGTTCATAATTAATGCAAAAAGAAGAAAATGTTATTATCAGTAAATTATTGTTGTGCATATTTTGGTACTCAAAATATACATTCCTAAAAGTAATATTAATTGGAGATGACTAAATGTGTTTTTTTGAATTTAAATTGCACGTCACGTGCTGGGAAAGTTATGAATATAGCATGAAGGTAATACTTACTAGGATTGTTGAAAGCAACCAAGATATAGTTATATATAGGACTTTCAGCTTTAGCTGCCATTTCTTGAACAATTTCCTGAGCACTTGACTTTACCTGCTCCAGTTCCGAACCCATTGATCCTTTATTAAAAGAAAAAAATTAAGTCAATAAATTATCATGATAAATAAGATCAGTTAACAGCGTAGAAATAGCCAAAGATACGATTTCAGGCAAATTCCATGAAATTCAGCTTCAGACCAGTGTTAAGTCAATCTGTGGTCGGCTTTTTGGTATTTTCTTTTAATTTTCGGCTAAAATCAATTTTTGTATTTTTTGGTAATTGAAGTAATTCAAAAAAATCACTCAGGTTTAAATTTAGTTCTCCAATTTAATTGAAATAACTCATTTAAAGTCATGTTAAGCCGAAAAAATTGCCAAAGGTAATTTTTATAAATTGGTCCCCCTCAAGTACACTTTAGCCTTTGTGCTTAATTCAAAGCTCGAAATCGACTCAAATTTTGTATGACAAAGTCGACTTTAAGCTCTGATTTGACCTTTTTATTACCTGTAGTATCAAAAGCCATCACCAAACTTTTCTGATCAGGTCTTGGTTGATCATTTGAAAAATCCATTTTTTTGCTTGGCGGTTTATTGATACACGTGGTACCAATGTCACATTTACAAAAATGTGCTATTAAAATCACTATGAGAATTAAAGGAATTTTGCTTTGTGCCATGCTTATGGACACTAATTACACTTATCAGTGACGAATATAATAAATAAAAAAATATGATTTTCTTAAATTTTGTTAATTATTTTGAGAGTGATGCTTTCAAATGCACGACTTTAACTGAGAGAATCAGTTAAATTTGACTAGTCTTTTATATTAAGTTTAACTCCTTATCGTGCATTAATACATTTTGATAATGCGTATAATAAGTATTTTTTATTCATTAGTATTAAATTAATGAAATTATTTAGATTTTGATAAGGTCATCAATCTCAAATTCTAGTTAAAATATTGTATATGTTATACATGGAAGCGAATAAAAGTAAACATGCTTTGATGAGATGGATACGTTATTAGATGACCTATGGAAGCTAACTATGGTTTTCTAATCTGACTCTCTAGATGGTAAGAGATGGATAAAAGAGCTCGTTGACGACCAAAGAACTGGAATTAGAAATTGGCAAATGGAAGCCAGCGATATAGTCATTTTCAGGCAACATCTATGCGAGGTCATGGATCACAATTGGTCTGGCCGTACACAGTGAAGAAGAAGTAATAATATGTTACACAGAAGAAACGCGTGAATCCTTAAAGTCCATTAAGGTTATCTTCTTATTACTAAAAACTGATATGCTGTTAACAATCATTAGAAATCCTCAACAAGGCAATTGATTCAACTAGATAGTTGGAATTTTTATTTTACTGGTCCATAAAACGTTGGGCTAAAATTACCACGAATCCTTAGAAATTTAAAAATATGTCTAAAAAAATTGACCACGTGTTGCAAAGATAGATGTTTTTGGTCACCCTGTTGTCAAACTTCAAAACATAATCGAAAAGTTTGAGTATCACAGAGATTTTTGAAGGAATATTCTTTGAAAGCATTTCTAGTAAATGATTAAATGTCGCTTGCACTCTTCTTTTGTGACTCTCTGCTCTGTTCCGTGTCATCTAGCTTTTTGGAACTGCAATAAACAAACTTGTGTTTCTATCTCAGCATTGAAATTTTTTGGGCATTTTTTTATGAACTGCTTGTCCTGTTCAACCGTATATCCTCATTTGAATCTCCTTATTGATGACTTGTTGACCTGCTAAATGAAGAAACCTTTTGTTTGATGGTCAATCTTCCAGACTTCTATTTTACAATATTCTAATAATCCGTCTAAATCAGCTCCTTATTTATAGTTTTCGTGACTAGACATTTCTCCTTCCTTGGCAAAGACGTACAAGGGCCCATTGCCGCCTTTAGAGTTCGTCGAAAGCTTGATCTGTCGTTAGATAATTTCTGCCAGTTTCTACTTAAACAGCATCATAAAGTTCATCATTATATCTGCTTCTTAATTCTTCGCTATTTTTGATGGGACCATAAATCGTTCTCAATACACATCTCTCGAAGACACTAAACGACACTTCATCTTCATATAATACAATTACTCTGATCAAAGTCTTATAAATATTTGTTTTTGGTCACGCGACATTCACGTCATAAAAATTTGACCAAAATGCAAAATAAGATTAAGATTAAACTCAATTTCAAGAAATCAACAGGAACAACTAAACAACGATGAAAGAAATCATCTGAAAACCTGAAAAACTAACAGCTGAAATTGTAAAAAGGCAACAAATTCAAATAAAACAAGACTTTTTTTTTGTTTCAAAATTCAAAATATTGTTTATGGTGATACAATGACTTAATTAACTTATTGATCATTCTTAACTGCTCAATTATTTTTTTTTTTTGAATGAAATTTTTAGTTTTTTTTAATTCTTTCATTTGTTTTACCATTGATATAAATTTTTCATCATTTTCTTTTTACTAAAAAATACCAACATAAAACAAGAAGCTCACAATGTCACAAAATGAACTAGCGAAAAGTCACAATTTTTTCCATTATCATCATCGTTTATAGTATTATCCTTATTATTCGAAACCTAAATTTCATTCAAAAATTCTTTAATATGTAACGTTCATTTTTTCGCAATAATAAATTCACAATTTTTTTATTTATTTTTTTTGTTTACTCTTTGTCTATAGTTCCATTATTCTCATAATTTAGTCTGTTTGTGTCATTTACCATTCTTGCGTAAAAAGAATGTAATTCACTTATTTTTTTTAAATTTAAAAAAAAATCATTTTTGCTCACAAATAATTTTTTTTTTTTCTTCTCATATATATGTTTTTGTATGTAGGTATGTGTTTTGTTTGTATATATATCATCTTCTTGAGAACCTAAAATACTTCTTTAAATCTTGTTTTTGCTCAGAATTGATTTGATTTCGTTCATTTTTATTTAATTCTTCTTTGTCATATCATTCGATTACTTTTTTTTGTGTTTTTTTTTTTTGCTTTTGTTTATTTGAACGTTTTTTTAAATTTTTTTTGTGAGTGTATTTTTGAATTTTTTCAACAGATTTTTATTCAGTACAGTATTTTTTTCATGATACGGACAAATTAAAATAGTATAAGTTTCATAATAATTAAGAGAACGAAGGCTGATCTCTTTAAATTGCACTAACTTTTAGTCCTAGACGTCAGCATGTGGCCAATCCTAACATTGTTGAATGTTATTCCTATCGAGTTATGTTTTGGGGTTGAAAATAAATTTTTTTTTTTGTATAATTGCTTGATTCTTTGCCTCATAAGTCACTTACTTCTGTCTTTTTGAATTATTTAATTATACTTTTTATTTTTAAATTATTATTGGATAGGAATATGATTCAAGTCTGTTAGGATTTCTTAAAAAATTCATTTTTTTATCACTATATAGTGTGTAGGAGTAAAAGTAGATAGGTTCAAAGATAAACCAACCCCTGATTTTTTTTATTTATTTAATTTCATGTGCATTTTTCATTTTATAAGAACTGGGTCTAGAAGTCTTGAATTTTGAATTACAGTTCATAACTAGAATTTGTTTTCATCATAAAGCAATTGAGTTTTTTGTTTTGTTTTTTTTAATTATAGTATTTTTTATTCTCATTTGATATCAATTTGTTGTTTTTTGAGGACGAAAAAAAATAATAATAAAAAGGTGATCCATGTCTTATAAAATATTATTCCATAATAGTTAAAATATAATATAATTAATTAAAATAAAAAAATGGATATCTTGTAATTAGTTTTACAATCATCAATTTTTTTCAAAATAAAACAATAAAACGGAAATCATATTATGTCGTCTTAAAACTTAAGTTTATCATTTTTTTCTGAAGTGAGTTATGCTTCTTCGTTCCTACTTTTCATTCTTTTTTAATGATAATTTATGATGTTTTTTTTGATATTGCATTTAACGTTTTTAAAATTCAAATAATAAGAAATTAAAAACAGCAGTTTATAGTCATGGGCAAAATACTGTAAAGTATTCTGTTTTGGCCTTTTACCAGTTTATAGCTATAAATAAAGAAAAAACATCCATTAGTTCCTCATAATTACTATATCCAACCAGAATATGGCCGTCTCAAAATCGAGTTCTTCGACATTTGATTGTCGAAAAAATTCGAAATTATTTTAAAATACAAATTTCCGTTACGAAGAAAATTAAAAGTAACGGTCAAAAAAAAATTTGAATATTAACGACAAAAAATATTTTTTTGAAGAAAATTAACGGTCGTTTTTGAGAAAGCCACACTCTTTTACCAACTATCAATCATACCTGAATTAGATGGTGGCCAATCAGATCCCCATGTTGATGTTGTATCTGATCCGGCACGTCCTTGTTGACTATTTGGACGCCATGTCGATGCATTTTGACCAGCTCCAACTGCAGCAGAGCTGTTACCATTACCGTTACCATTGTTGGATGGAACACCCAAGTGACTTAATATATTTTGAACTTCACTCTCACTTGGCGATTCAGCACAAATTGTTGTGTTACTTAAGACACAATTATTTAATGCTTGTTGAGCTTTGCTAGCCTCTTCACGTGTATTGTATTTGCATAAAGCTATGCCATGATTCAAATACAAATGGAAATGTTGTAATGGTCCATGTTGGACGCACAATGTACGTAAAGTTGATCCATCAATTTGAGCAGTTAAATTTTTAAGAAGTAACCATGTGGAATACCATTGACCATTTGAACTGTTACTTGGATTTGTTGCATTCCATCCTCCCATCCAGTCATTTGATTCACTTGTAACAGCAGTTGTACTGCCATTTTTAGTATTACCAGCACCAAGACCGGGAGGTGGACCAGACGTTTTACCCAATGTTGGTGCCGCCCACAAATCCGATGTTGAATCCGACCAGCTATTGGTCTTTGTATCCGCACCACCCAATTTAGACATTGTGCTGTTAAAGTTTTGTTGCGTTGTTGTGGATGGATTAAAACTCCATGTGGAAGACGATAGTATCTCATTGGGGGACGTTTTTGCTGTATTTGATGCAAATAATTCGGAATCTTTTGTGGCACCAATTGATAATGGATTTCTGGCTACACTGCCTGGAGTTATTGAAGGATCATCTTCAATATTCTTTTGTGTACCCTAAATAAATGTATACAGCACATGATTTAAAATATTAGAGAATCACACAAGTACGAATGACTTACCTTCCATGGCTTTCCTGGCTGAAATTCTGGAACTAAGTCAGTGAAAGCAGGCGATTGATTGCTTGATGGCCAATCCTTATTTTCGGTATCAATTGAACTGTCTGGCCAACCGCCATCATTACGACCAGATGACCAAGTACTTGGTTCGTTGTGAAGGCCAATTGAGCTAATGGAAGTTGGAGTTGTTGGTGGGAGAGATTGCTTTGATGATGTTGTGCCTGGAGCACGCGAGAAATCGGGTTCAGTTGATTTATTATCTTTAATCCATTGGTTTAAACGTGATTGCTGACTAGTTGTGTTACTTGCATAAGGAGTTGGATCTTGCTTTAATCCTAAGTTACTCAAATTTGTTTCAAGTGATGCAATTGGATCATTATGATTTCCGACACCCATTCCCATATTTCCTGAACTATTTTGACGGAGAAAATCGTTACCAGAGCCGATACCGCCACCGCCACCACCTGCTTGACTCTTAATATAAAGCGCTTGTTGTTGAGCTATTTGAGATTGCAATGTTGATATTTGTTGCTTTTGCTTTTGAATTGTCATTTGTAATTGAATGCTATTTACGCCTCCATTGCGTTGAATGCTTTGTTGTGTCATTTGTAATTGTTGAATTGCATTTAATAATGAGTTGAGTAATTGCAAAGTTTGAGGAGCTAATGGTTGATTTAAGATTTGATGGTTCAAATAACCAGCTTGTACGGCTTTTTGAATTTGCTGTACTAAGTTTCTTAAGTGATGAGCCGATGGCTGACCACTTTGACTAGCTGACACAGCTTGTTGAGAAAATGCGTTAGGTGCGCCACCTTGATGTGGTAAATGCTTATTAAATTGCATTGGTAAATTGTTCAATCCAATGTTAGCACCAGGTCCGGCATTGGTATTTGGCAATTGTGGATTATTGTTCGGTGGGAATGGCATTTTTGGACCTGGATAGCGATTTCCTGGGAATGGTGAATGATCAAATGATCCTGGTGCAGCATTATGATGCCATGGTTCAATATTTGCATTTCTTTGTTGCTGCTGTAACAATTCCATTGCTTCTTCAACATTCATATTTGTTGTTCTTAATGCAAGTTCAGCATCATCCTTCTTAAATCCACTCTCGGCTAATATACGGAATTGTTTAGAGCTTCTAATAATTTCACTTGATGTATTGCTCAATTTGTTAGCTTGTGGCCAATCGCTATTGATATCACTGCTATCAGGCCATGATGGCTTATTTTTATTCCATAATGGACCAGCGTTTGGACCCTCATTCCAAGGTGTTCCAATTCCACCAGCACCAATATGAGCTGCCTTATCATCCCAACTGGGTGTATGTGGATCATCCCATGTATTTCTGTTTCCTGCACCTGGATGAATTGAACCCCATGTGTTGGCTACAATAAACATGAAAATATTTTAACCTTTAAAATTTCAAACAAAAAAAAAAATTAAATTACCTTCATTAGGTTTCATTCCAGCACCAGGAAGACGATTTGGTGGGAGTCCAGTTGGAGCGGCACCACCACCAATTGGATTTCGTCCAAAGTTATTACGAGCCATTGGATCTTGAACTCCACCTCCACCTGGAACACGATTTTGTCCCCACAAGGAAGTACCATCGTCAAAGTTACCACCACCAAGTGGTCTACGAGATGCAGGTGGTGACGAATCCCATCCAGATGGCTTATTAATCTCGAGATCTTTTGGACCTTGCATGCCTGGCCATTGTGGATTATTTCCTGAATTGGCAGCACCAGCATTTGGTCCGACAGTTTTATTAATTCCAGGCATACCTGGCATACCACCTTGTTGCCACATTTCGGATGTAGCACCGTTTAAGCGTCCAGTAACTCCCCTCAAATTTCCTTGCATTTGATCACGTGCATCCATCATTCTCATATCTAATGTTCCAGGTGTTCTTGGATCAATATTACGAATATCCATTTGATTTGAAGCAGCTGCAGGTCCACGTGGATCCCAATTGGATGAGCCACCACCACCAACAGCATTAGCACCCCAATCATCTTTCTTTGGAACGTTTACATTAACTCCACTTCCTACACCTAAAATTATTAAGAAAAATTTTTAGATTCAGGACATTAATGTTAAGTATAATTAAATTACCTTGAGCAGCAGGCCACATTGTGCCACTATTTGTTGCTGATGTACTTTGATTTTGATTCCAACCGGGAGCTGGTTGATTATTTTGGCCGGCATTCCATACATTAGCATTTTCAGTATTGTCATCATCCTCTTCACCCCATGTACCACCGATATTTGTTGTCGGTGTATGATTCCACGGTGTTTTCTGGACAGGCTGTGGTGGTGGTTGACCACCATTACGCAAATTTGCCTCCCATAATTCAGTACCATTATTGATTGTATGACTTTTCCATTGAGTTGCACCGCCGGCACTTGCTGATGAATCACCTCTCGGGCCGGGTTCTGGAGATCCTGGTACATCCCAATTTGTATCTTGATTAACATTTTGACATCCCCAACCGTCTTGAGAAAAGAGAGCTTCACGCATTGAATTTAATTGCTCCAATTGATTCTTTGCGGCAACAGCAGATGTTCCTCCTCCAACAATTCCAGCACCATTACCTGGCTGCACGGGTGGCGGTTGTCCAACTTGATTTGGATTTGGTGGTTGATTCCAACCACCGGATGGAGTCAAAGGCTTTTGAACTTGTGCACCAGCTTGTGGTGGCTGACCAACGGGAGGATTTTGTTGTTGTGGAACTTGTTGTGATGGTGGTTGACCGGATGCTTGTCCACCACTTGCCTGTTGTGCTGCTTGATTCCAACTTTGTTGGGGTGGTGCTTGTTGTGCTGCTGCACCCCATTGTCCAGCACTAGCATTATTTGATGTAGCCGTATTTGATGGCGGTGATCCCCATCCACTTGCACCGGATAAGGAATCTCCAGCACCACCACATAATCGCAATCGTCGTCCACCCATAGCTTCATATTGTTTTATCAACGATTTTTCACGTTGTTGGCACTCAATCAACATGTCAATTTGTGTCATTGCTTGATATTTGCTTGTGGTGGCATTTTCGGTGGTAATTTCATTTGCTGATTTTCTCATCATCGTCATCATTGAATTTTCATTATTATTATTGTAGTTTGTTGTATCCTTAAATCTAGTTTCATCATTATCCTTACGAATTTGGTCATTAATCTTATAATTATTATTATTTTTATCATTATCAGTATTACTAATAATATTATAATTCAGGTAATTGAAATCACATGTAATATTCACAGTATTATCAATTAATGTTTCATTCTTATCATTTATATGGCTGAATAATAATTCACTGATATTCATACGGTCATAATCAGCATCTGGCATGTGAATTGCTGCATTATTATCTGCTGCTGCTGCTACTACTGCTACCTCCATCATCACCTCAACTGGTTCAATGTGCTTATCATTAGCTCCATCATCATTAACTAATTTAATATTGTTACAGCTAATATTGGATACAATCCCTGATTGTTGATCAGACTCTTTATACGATTGTAACGATTTTTGACAATTTAATTGCATTTCAACATATGATATCATCTTTATATAGCCTGCATCGTCTTTATCGTCGTAGAAATAATTGCGGATGATGTACGATTGAATGGATGATTTATTCTTGATCATCATCGGATACAATAACTGCATGAAGAATGAGAAGAAGTTAGAAGATAAGAAGAGCTTTGATGTAGATTCCATCATCGTCATTGACTTAAAACTAAAAATTTTCTTATCATTAGCTACATAAAACTTTTTATCATTATTAAGTGTTTTCTCAAAAGCGTATTCAGACTTGTTCGTGTTGGATTGAGAAGAAATAGAATAATTTTCATTACTTAATCTTATTATTATTATTTTCATGATTTTGCCATCATTATCATCATTATCATCATCATCATTTTCATCAGTAACAATAAAGCTTTGAATATGAGATTGCATCATAAACATTCTCATGATGCTGCTTTTCATAATATTCTTATTAATAATTTGCATAATGTCAAATTTTTGGGATAAAAATACACTCACATTAAATATTATTTCATAATATTCATCACAATAATAAGAAAAATTGATGTTTTCAGTGTTAATTTCAATTTTACAATTATTGGTAAGCTTCTTATTGTTGCTGTTCTGAATTATATCATTATCATTAAGAACTATGTGTAATATTGCCATCATTGTTTGTTTCATCAAATAAATATTATCATAATTAATTATTTTATTATCATTATCATTTAAAACACTGTCAATAGCAACAGCACCATCAATGTCAATAACACAATAATCGACATTAGACAATATGTGGCCAAATTTGAGCAATGGAATGTTCATATTGACTAATGTTGATTGTTGTGATAAAACCGTTATGATTTTTAAAATTTTTGACTTTAATTCATCGTCATCGTCGTTTAAATCGTCGATGGACACAAAGTTGTACGCAGTGATTTTAAGCAAATCATCATCATCATCATCATCATTGTTAATATCCATCATCAGTAAAACTTTTTCATTAACAAACATCAACACATTAAACTTCATCATCATCATTGAATTATTAGCGTCATCAATATTGTTATTATTATTATTATTATTATTATTATTATTATTATGTCTAAAAGTATCATCATTAATTAAAAGGACATCAAAATATTTAGAAAAATTATTTAACATTTGTGTTTGATTATTTATCTCCTGATTCATGCATCCAAACGTTTTGTAATCAACATTTATATGATGTTGTCTTACATCTAAATCACTTATCTGATTAAACATCGTCATATTTGGAAAAGCACCAATTGAATATTTTTTCATCAACTTCATTCTAGTTAGTTCGTTAATTGTTGTTGCAATTATAATTAATGTGGCCATTTTTTATTTAAATTTTAATTTTTACTCAAAATAAATTCTTAAATTTCTCTTTTTATTTTCTCTGATATTCAGATAGAAATAAATCACTGATCTTACAATGAAGATTAATGAGTACGAAAATATCGCAATGAGGAAAAATTGTTGAAGAAAAAAAAAACAAGTTTTTTAATCTAAAAAAAGGAATTCAATTCTTAAAAAAAACTTATTTAAATTAATTAATTATTATTATATAATAAGAGACCGTTTTTATGCAGCTTGGCAAAAAATGTACTATATATTATTGATTAGGTAGTAAAAATTTGTAATTTCACACGAGAAAAAAAAAATCTTATAAATTATAGAGATAAATCAACGTTTCTTTTCAGCTATCAATTAGAAATAAAAAACAAACAAAAAAACAAAAATATTTTGTGTACTATAAAAAAAAAAGTCAATTTTTAGTCAATTTAAAATTAAAGAAAATTTCGCACCCTTTTTTTTTGTTTTGACAACTGGCAATGAATATATACTTTTTTAAATAGATTATTTTAAATTAAAGAAAAGCGTTATTAAGTTCAACTCACTTTCCTTCTTGCACAAAAGTAAAATGTTTTTATTGGAGAATCCTCGTTTTTTTTAATAATTTGAACTTCAAGTAGAAGCACGAAAGTTTTTTTTTAATTTATTTTTTGTAAACCACTTTTTTCTTTTTTAAAGATTTAACAATAAGTCGTTTTTGTGGAACACATAGTTTTTTAATACAAAAAAATTTAGTACAATCCTTTCGTCCTTCCTTTTAAATTTTTGGATACTCTATGAAAAAAACTTCTAAGAATTTTATATATAATATATATTTAAGACGCTACGGTTTAATCAGATTTTTTTTTCACTTAGTTGGCTAAAATATAGGTTTTTTTTTATCCACCTTAAATAGTATGGTTTGTTGTAAGAATATATACTTTTCTATAATATATATTAATTAATAATATTTAGCATCAATTATGTTTATCGAAAAACCACAGATATAAGCAGACTAACGACGTATGTTCTTTTTTTTTTGTTTTTAAAATTCTTATTATTTACTGATCCTTTTGTCTCTAAAAATTTCTAATTTTTTCCCGTACAATTTTAGTTAAATCGATTCACTTTGTATGTTGTTCTCAATTAATATGACATGTATATAGAAAAAAAAGAGACTTGTCAAATCTACCACTTAAATATATAATTTTTTTTTCTTCGGTAATTCTTATTTATATTTACTATATATCAATTAATACACATTTAAAAACTCTTCAAACTCTTTTTTTTTTGTTGTCTTAAAAATCTATAATTTTTGAATAATTTTCTTGCATTAAATGGTTGTGTTTTCAATAGGCATATATTATATTCACAGATTTATTAACCCTTTTTTTTATTTATTTTTTCTTATATAAAAACTCTCACTTTAAATGTATTTTTTTGACTTTCAATCTTGCTGACCTATAGTAAAGATATATGTCTATAGTTTTTTATCCTTTTTCGATAAATTTAGCCAAAAAAAGTCTTTAATGATATATAAGAGTAAATATACACAGAATTAAGAGTTGTTTTGGAAAACTACTTCCTTTGATTAAATTTTTTTTTTTTTTTCAATTCGTTTAATTTCTTTAATGAATTGCCTCCGTTTATTTAATGGAATACGGATGATTTGACTTCTTTTTTTTTTTCAAAATTGTCCCTTAAAAAACTAGCAAATTTTTCTCAATCGAGATCTTGAAAAATTTTATCACAGAATATCAATATTGAATTAAATGTATGTATGCGTGTGTGTGTGTGTGTGTGTAAGTGTGAATTTTTGTGTATGTTTAGTCTATGCTTGAAATGTCCCTAAACTTATAGAAAAAAAAAAAGTTAAAAATGATATAGCTGTTGTTTTTATTACTATTATTGTGTAATATCTTTGTCACTTGAACAAATTTGAACAATGTAGGTAGTCGGTTATATTGTTATTACTTCTCTTAAGACAACAAACTAAAAAACAAAAACAATAATTGTGATTGTAAGATGCCAGAAATATTGATTCAATTGGAATAATAATTTAAAAAATTTGAGAAAATCTTCCACGTGTTTGTGTGACTTATTGTTTTTTTTTTTGGAATATTCTCACTAATTTAAATTTAAAGAAAAACAAAAACAATTACTTATAGTATATAAATTTCTTTTTCGAGTAGGAATTTGCTTTTTGAATGCTTGACTCTTCTGTCTATCTCTCAACTCTGACTTAATTTCTAATTATGGACTTGTTTTTTTGTTTGAACTTCCACGCGAGGATACGCTTGGATGTTAAGCAAAATGAAATATGTTATTGATAAAAACACGATTGGTGAGTAACGTATAAGATTGTGTTTTGGTGGTGTATGTTTACCTATATACTTTATCTAAATAGGCTACGTTTCTCTTTACTAACTTCCACGCGAATTTTTTCCTTTTTGCTTACTTAATTATTGTATGAAGTTAAATGATTACTTTTAGTAAATTTGTATTGTTATGCTTGAGGGACTGGATTTCTTCTTCACCTTCTTCTTATTTTTTTGCTTACGGTACTCTAATAACTATGAGTTGTGAATAATGCTTAATGTTAATATTATTTTATTTTATCTTTTTTTTTTCTTTTGGTTCCTAAACACGATTTCTTGCTGGGTCTTCTTCTTTCCCTACTAATATTTTGTTTTTTTCTTTGTTTTTAAAAACACTTAAAAATATAGAAATCTTATTAGCTTTGTGTCTGTGTACGTTTTCTTTTCATCAATCACTTATTATCCTATTAATTCTTAAAATTTTCTATTGGGACAGAGTCTCAATCGAGTTTTTTTACTTTTTTTTTTTTTGTATATCACAGCTTTTATAATGGGGGGCCTTATTAACTACTACAAATTGGGTCTCATTAACCGTTTTTTGCAAAGATATTGTTTTGTCTCCCACTTTACTTCACAATGAAATGTCCTAAAATCTAAGTTAAACAATTTTTTAGTTAGAAATTAAAGTAAAATTGTTTCTAAAAAGAATTTTTTTTTTCTTTTAAAATCACACAAAAGTAAAAAGAATTTTTTTATTTGTTTGCTTTTTACGCACAACGAGAATGACTTTTGAAAATGAAAATTTTCTTCTTCGTGAATACTCTAAATTTAAAATATTTAACTTTTAAATTTAGACTTTGTTTTTAATATCGAATGTTGGATTATATTTGTTTTTTTTCTTAAAAAATTGGTATAACTTTGATATTTTCACTTAATCTTCTTGATTCCTCTGCTAAGAGTTTTCGATTCAAGTCTCAAAAAATCACTTTTATTTTTTTAGTATTATGCAATGTTTTTGATTGATTTTGATTGGCAAATAGAACTTGCTTGTCCCTTTTTTTACTAAGATTATTATCAGCTACAAAAATATTTTTTTTTTATTCCTTTTTGTTAAGAAAAATTTCTTAAACACAAATGAGCTCTGTTTTTTTTGTTTCTAATGACTTGCGTTATTATTTAAATCTTCTCAGGATGTACTGGTGGCTGGATATATAATTATTATTAGTTTTACTTATTTGAATCTTATCAAGTCTAAGGAGATTTTTTATAACTCCCACCAATCTCAAAAAAATTAATAATATTAAATTTATCTTTTATTATATAAAATGAGGCATAAAAAGTAGAAATTTATTAGGACGACTTTTTTTAATTACTAGAAAACAAATGACTAAAAACACGGAAAGCAGCGCAATTCAGCACTTTTTTTTGTTGTATTTTTTTTGTTTATAAAAGCTAAATTTTGGACTTAAACGTAAAAATTTGTGTTTTGGAATTAAACTAAAATTGTAGATAAAAATTTTACTTTTTTTTTCACCTAAAAAACACGAGACACAAAAGTTTCTTTGAAGTATCTAAATTCACTTCACAGGCTTTGTAGAAATTGGTTAGGTTTTACCCTTTTAATTCGACTTAAAATATGTAACTAAAATTGTATTTTTTTCAAAAAAGTTTTAATGTTTTTGTATGCTCTGAGGCAAAAATATCAACTATCCGTGCGTAGGGCTCGGAAGTTATTTTTTTAGGTTAATAAATTCCCCTTAAAAATCTATTTTAGACACAAAATTCAGAAGACTTAGAATTAGCGATTTCACTTGTTTTTTTTAAATTTTTTTTTCTTATTCACTACGCAATTAAATTGTTATTGAAACGATATCTTTTTCTGTTCTTACAGTCTAACCAGCTTAAATTACTTATATGCAAAAAAATTTTTTTTTATATGATGCTTATTAAATCCAATAAGAATTACACTCTACTGTTTTTTTATTCTTCTTTTAAAAATATTTTTTTCAATCACAACCATATTACATCAACATTTTATCTCATAAGGACATATAAGGATTTGGTTTCGTATGAACAATATGCTGTCTTCTTAGTTAAACTTTCAAAATGCACGAAAGTTTTACTGTTTAATTTAGTTTAAGGAAAATTTTAAAATATATAACTTAATTTCTTTTAAGAATATGTGATAAAATAATCGCATTTGTTTTGTATTTTTTTGCAAATTAAAATGCGGTTAAAAAAAGAGAACTTTTAACTTCTTAAGACAGTGCAAAAATTATAAAATATAATTAAATATCTAATTGCATTTGGCAACAACAGAAAGAGAATAATAGAAAAAAATGTATTTTTTATCGTATATATGTCGTTTAGATAATATAATCTGGATGTGTGTTATTTAAGTTCGATTATTGTTTGTGTCGGTTAGTTCCTCTTTGAGAAAAAATCGTTAAATTTTTTTTTGTTTTGTAATGTTTTTTTTTTGCAAGGCAAAATGTGCTTGCAGCTTGTTATTTTTTGAAAAAATACTCTAAATATACTTCTTTTTTGACTTAATTATTAATTATCTGTTTTTCTCTTGCTTTGATCCGTTAATGTGTATCGTCGTTAAATTGTTAAATTACTAATTTTTTTTCTCATTAACACTATAAGTTTTTTTTATACTTAATATTAATTCAATAATAAGGAATTCCCATTAATTGTCTCGTGGCTTTAAAGATCACTCTCACCTACTTGGTTAATTACTTAAATTTTTTTCTTCACAGGCAATAGGCAGAATACGTCTAATTTTAATTTTTTTACTTTAATTCTTAAATTGTATGACAAAAAATCTCAATTTAACAATTAATAGGAATTTTTATGCACTTTTTGATTATAATTAATTAAATAATTAATTATTAAACATTTAATATTTTTTTTTAATATGATTCTTTGTTTTCTGGTTGTGTTTTTGTTGTAATGATTATGTTTAGCTTGTTTCTAATCACCTAAATATATATTCATATATATATTATGCACCCGTTCTGGAGATTTTACTTCTATCAACACTCTCCCGATAATTTTTTTTTTAATTTTCTTTAATTTTGTTAAACTTTTCGTCGGAAAGAATCCCTAAAAAAGTTGTAGTTAAATTAATTTAGATTATTGTATATAATTATAGTAGAGATGTCCACTGCTTTGGCGACAAGAAAAAATGTTTTTTTTTTTTTTATTATTTTGTGTGTGTGTTTGTAGTTTACTCTCACTTTTAAATGGAAATGTAAAAAGATTTATGTCGTCTTGAGGGGTTTCAGTTGTGTTTTTTGGTGGTTCCTTTCTTTTACTATATTTTTTTATTCTTTGAATAAAAAAAGAGACAAAAATGATGGAGTGATGTACACTTGCTTTTTATATTTTTCACTACAAAAATATCCTCTTAAATGATTGAATGAATGCAAAATTCACTAGAATAATTATTAATTAGTTATTATTACTTCCACTGATCGCTGCGTTATGAAATGTCCTTTTTTGTTATTTTTTTGTCTGATGATAAGATCTTCACTTATGAATTACGAGGGGTATTTATTATCAAAAATTAAATGATTTTCTGTTATTTTTTTCCCTTAAGTGTTTCTAGTTATGATTTATAACTTGGTATGCTTTCATCAAAGTAATATGTTAATATAAATATAAATATTTCTCGGCTTTCACAGTGCTTTCTTATTCTTCAGCAGATTAATGGCGAAAAATGGAAAAATTTAATTAAAGCTTTAAAATAAATATTTAATTAAATTTTGCAATTTTTTTTTTTTGTGATTTTTTTGATAATCTCTCTCAATAATTTTATAATTTGTACGAAGGCAATAATTTAGTTATAGCTTTTCATTGAGCCACCACCAAAAAAACGTGTATGCTTTTTACTATATCAAAATTTACTCGTAAGTAAATGTATAATATTAATAATTAATGCTGGTTATTTGGCGGTTTGTATTGAAAAACCCTTACAATCTTTTCTTAAAAATTCTTCTTTTTGGTAAATATCAAAATATCCTCCTGTCTCCGCTCGGTTCTCTGACCTCCTTTTTTTTTCTCCGTCGAGATGTTCTTAGGTTGGCAAAAAAAGAGAACGTCGTATGCTTCACTCTTGCTGATTCTCTCTTCACATATACACTTTTTTTTTTGCTTCACTGATATTATTTTTTTTTTTTTTGTTCTTTTTCAATTTTTTTTAAATACTTTAATTGTTTTCTTTTTACTTTTTAGATTTTTTTTTGTACACTTTTTCAAACGAGCAACTCTTTAGATACAAAACTCTGAAATGAGAAAGAATAAAAGAGAAACATGAGAAACATATTCAATGAGAAACTATACAATGTTCAGGTTGTGAAAAAAAGTTCACATATTTAAAAAAAAAGTATCTTATTTTAGGTACATGAAATTGTTGAGATTCTAGAAATAGTAAGGAATGGAATGAGATTCTGACGAGATTTTTTTGTGTTCTATCTGTGAAAAATTGTGAGTGAGGTAAAATCGATATATTGTCGAGTATAAAAGTTAATGCTGTCCCGAGCGACACTATTGATTCTTCGACATTAAAATGGATTGAAATTAGCAATCACAAGGTCTAACAATTCTAATGAAATTGGCGTGTTCATATGATTAGGTTTTGCAGGTCAAATGAAATATACACCTTTAACTTCCTCTTTTTTTAGTATTTTTGAATAATTTAATGTCTAGAACTAAGTCTATTTATGACTCCAGCCATTCTAATCAAAGGACATGAAGGGCGATTTTCTATCTCTTCGTCTTGACTTTCAAAACCACAACATGTGTTAAATTTTTGTATTTACTAGATATTTAATCAAAACAATGGTCAAAAGTTCTAAAAAAGTATTTCAAAATTTTATATTGGAAGATTTTCCGGAAAAATTTCATACTTTCTTTACATTTAACTCTTATATTGGTAGATACAAATTATTTGGTTTGAAAATACAAATTATTTGGTGACCCAAATAGTTTCAAAATAGACCAAATACCCAAATATTGGTATTTGTAATTGACAACCCTAGTCCCGAGCGACAGAATGCGATTTTTGTCATAAACATGGATCGAAATTAGCAATCACGAGGTCTTTTAGGGGCGTATTCAGGGGGTTTTTTGCAGGTCAAATCCAACAGCCCTGTCTTAATTTTAGCAATTCATACAAAAAAAGTCGACTCCTCCCCAAGATACACACGACTCGATTACCATTAAAATTCGAATACAGAAAACTACGAGATTTTTAGGAACAAGTCGTTAAAACTCGCAACATATCAATTCCTACGAGTTTTGGTTAAAACAGCCTCATATCAGTTCCCTCCCAAACACATCATGCTCTTCGTCTATTTTACTATTAAACTCATAAAGTAAATTCAATTTCAGATAAGTAACTCAAATATTAAGTTACAATTGCAAAAGCAATAAAGCTAATTTAATCATCTTAATATATATCAGAAGTAGATAAGTTGATTAGAGAATCTTTGCAAAAATAATTTAATCAATAACTTCAAGGCAATAAATCATATGAAAAATACTTAAAAGCTATAGGAAAAATGTTCTAGAAGCTCAGGACAAAAGGAAATGCAATTTTGCTAAAGTTTTAGTATATTGAAAAGGAGGAAGCTTATGGTTTAGAGCAGTGTTGTCTAAACTGTGTGTTGTGGCACATCAGATATGCTATAGATTGTATGTCGTAAATGGTTTCGGTCGAAGGTAACCATCAAGGTGTGCCCTGACTCAAAAACGTTGAACAGCCCTGATTTTACAATGATAAAGTTTCAACCGAACTTAATTCATCACAAGAAAGTTCTCAAAGGTTCCATCCTTTATTTGTTCCTTCACAATTTTCCTCAATTAAATGCATAAAAAATATCGAACTTTTTTTTTAAATCAATTAAAAAATATCAATAAATTATTTGCAAAAGTTATAAGCCCTTTTGTAAACAGCTTTCAAAAAAGTAAATACTAAGTACATGTAAAATATATATACAATATAGATGTGTATGAAGCCTCGAAAAGTTCAAGGATAAAGCGAAAAAAAAATTATTCAGTACTCATATTCAACAAAAAGCCACAATACTCTACATTCTGTCTCATTTTTCATCACTTACAAAGCATAAAAAATTTGCAATCAATGCGAGCAGAAAAAACAGAAAATTCCATTGCATTGCAGACATTCCCAGGATTCGGTTCTTTTTTTTCCTCAATTGATTTGAGAACAGAACAAAAAAATTGATATAAAAAACTTTTTTATTTTGTGTATTTCACTTTTAAAGGCCAATTTGTATCATTTTTTGATTATTTTTCTAAATTTAGTCAACATTTTTTCCAATTGTTTTGCACTTTTCGTCAAATTTCCTCAAATTCTCTTCTTTTTTTGCAATATTTTTTTACAGAAAACACACTCAAAAGCCCTCTTTTCAACTGCTTTTTTTCGTACACAAGACGCGAATGGCTGAAAGCTTTTTTAGCTCTAGTTTTTCTATAGATTCATAATAGTGAATACACAAACATACTTCAATACAATTAAATGAACAGAATGGGAATTTTCTTATCCACGATCATGCGCAGTGTAAAGAATCAACATTATAAGAGAAAATAACCTTGTAGAAGTTTTATCAGGAATTACAGTATGTCGATTGAAAAAATAAATGCTTGTAGATGAAAATATCAATTTTGAGTTATGTGATTGTTTTATTGCCAAGATATAAATTGAAGTAAAATAAGTTGAAAGATATCCAAATAAATTATTTATGGATTTAAAATATTTCATGTGCAATTTCTTTAATAGAAATATAATTTAGGTCATTTGTCTTTCTGTCATTCCCAGATGTCCTTGTAGATCAGTGGTGGGTAACCTGTGGGTCGCGGCACATTAGTGTGTGGCCAAAAAATGTTTGAAAATGCCATGAGACGTATGCCATGTGAGATTTCGGTCGAGGTTAATGACCAAGGTGTGCCATAAAATATAAAATGTTGCCCCCTACTTTTGTAGATATAACTTCATGATTTTGAAGACGATAGAATCCCAACTCTGCACATTACATGACCCAGAGTATATCAATGCAATGTACCTAACCACAATTTGTGTGTCGCGAACCAAACAAACTGAGTTGACGGAGCTAGAACAGCGAAAAAATATCCAAATTCAACCATGCATTCCTGAGATTGAGCCCAGGTCATTAAAATTGATTTCGCTTAACTGAGATTGAACACAAAGATTGATTTGACACTCTAAGTACTACAACACTATTACTACTACCTTGCAGTGCAGACACATTTTGTGCCAGAACTCAATTCTACAAACATAGAAGCCCTGATAGCCAATAAATTAAAGCCTTCTAATCAAGCTTGATGGGATTATTCTCTAGTTTTTATATAATATTGCCTAACAAAAATACAAGGGTCAAGATAGAAAAAAAAGGGATTGAGTTTGATTTAATATTTCAAGACTTTTTCAAAGTTTTACAGAGTTAAGGACAGAAAATGATGGGAAAACTTTGTAAATAAAAAAAAATTGTTGTTTGTCTTTTTTTCATCGTACCTTAACCCGATATATAAAGCGATTAAGAGGAAAATTTGAAACGAAAATTGGCCCACGCATGAGGGAACATTGAAAAGATATAAAAACTTTAAAGTATAGCGACACCCAGTGTAAGACAACATTTTAAATTTTCACATATAAGATAAAATTCTTTTGTAAAAATAGCAACAAGATGATAAAAAATGAATAAACGCAAGGAGAAAATGTGATTCTCTTGCTTCTTCGCGTACGCTCCCATACACGACTCATACGACGGTGAAAAAAAAACAAACACAAATGTGAAAAAATAAGAAAAAAATTGTCAATTTGTATGTTTTTGTTTTTCTCATTGCAGATTTATTTCTCAAATGACACCCACTCGCTGCTACTGTGCTTGAAAATCTCTCGGCAATATTATTTTTATCAAAAAAAATGCTCGCATAGTAATTTGTAATTTTTTCCTTTGGTAGCTCTTTCTTGATAACGTTCTTATCAAAAATAAATTATTAAATTAATGCCTTCTTTATTCTCTTTTTATTTCTAATTTTAAACTTGAACTTCGCCAGACTTGAATATGATAATCTCATCTTACATTATGGTATGGCGACTCGTGCGAAAATGTGGCACGTTTTGAAAAAAAAGGCTGCTTTTTTAAAATTGATTTATTGAGGATTATAACGCATTTATTGGGTTCATGCTGTAAAAAGTCTTATTGGATTTGCGATGACGATAAATTTGATATATGTATATGCTAATATTGCTTTTTATATAAATCATCGTGCTGTAATGATGTTTTGATTTGCAAAGTTCAAATTATTATTCAAATTGAATTTTAAAAATTCAGAAGTTTCTAATCCCAAAATTAAGCATGAAAACCTTCAACAACAACAACAAAAATATTCAGACAATATTCTTGTTTTCTTTACCTAAAATTGTTTTTAAAACAAAAAATATTGTAAAACATCAATGTTTTTTTTTACAAAAAATTGTTATGTCTGTGTGCTTAACTTAACTATTTTGTTTTCACAAAATAAACATTGCAGCAATTTTTTTAATTATGAGAAAATTTCAAAACTTCTCTTTTTGTTAATAAAGTCTTGTCGAAATATTGAAATACCTGTATTGAGAAACATTAGAACTCTGTGCTAAATAAACAAGTCAGTTTGCTTTAAACATGTTGACTTTTAAGTTTTTGAAGTGAATTTTTTCAGGTTTTTGATTTGCAAATCTTTGAGTTTTCAAGGACATTAAATGAAATCGCTGACTGATTAGAATAATTTTTTTGTTCATTTTTAAATATTCGTCTAATCAAAAATTAAGACAGTGACGAATAGAAATGACATTGAAAATAAAACTTTTCAAACTTATCAAAAATATATAAAACAGCCAGCCATGTTATCAATTTCTATACACAATTTTTTATGAAAGCAAAACCAATCTTTTTTTTTCTTTTAATATCGATAACGAGCAAGTTGGAACGAAAATTTATTTTTCTTTGTCAACAGAAACAGGCATGAGAAATGAAATAAAAAAAAAAACAAAATTCGAAATATGAGACTTATAAATTACTTATATTATTCTGATTGATATTCATACATTTTGTATACTTTACTTTTTTTTTCATCATTTCATTTCTTGGTAGACAATACGAAGTGAAATAAAAATCAATAACGGAAATACGTACACACAAGGTTCACGAAGAACTTCTTCTTTTTTTTGCACACTTATCAAGCAATAAAAAATATTTTACAAATATTTATAGTCGCATTGAAAAAAATAAATGTGACCAAATTTTATACAATCGTATTGATATGAAAGCAGTTTTTATTGGCTTTATGATAAAGAAAATAATACAAAAGTAATTGACTTTATCGGGCGACTTCAGCGCATTTTTGACGTAATGATCAGTAATTGGTTAGTAATACTTAAGCCCAAATCAATTTCCGAATCTTGAAAACTATCAGACCTACAAAACATAATCAAGCTAATTTAATAAACGCAATCTTAACTTAAAAATCTAAGATCCAGTAAATTCTAAATCTCTTCTGACTTTTCATTTTAAGTCTGATTTTGTGGATGACAAAAGATCACGTGAGCGTCCAAAGAACTCATAGAAGGAAGATGTCGATAGAGACTGTATTACTCTTGAAATCGTGAATTGACAGCGATAGAGCTGGCTTTAGAATTTAATTTTTATAACGGTTGCTAAATATTTAAATTAATTGAAAGCATCGCTTTAAAAATGTTTTTCTTTTGTTTATGAAATGAAAAATCATTAATTAACGTGTATAGAGATAGTTTTGCGCTTCTAGATCAATTGATATCGGAAAAACTCGATGGCACAAACCAAATGCTTCAAACTAGAGCTTACTAAGTGGTCTGGCTGCTGAGATCTCAACTCTTATCCAGCCATCCAGCCGGTGAGCCTGTTAGCCAGCCGACCAACCAGTTAGCCATGCGGTCAGCCAGTTAGCCAGTAGACTAGTCAATTAGCCACCCAGTCGAACAAAGTGAGTAACCATCAAGCCGCAATTTGATCAAAAATTCGCTTAAAAAGATTGATATTCTCCACATCATCAGCCACAAGTGGAAATGAAAAGGAATTAAGTAATGTATATTTTTATCATATTTTTTTTCTTGCTGATTAAATTTCTTAATTTTTGTGTTTTTGTTTATCAATGATCAAAAAATGACTGTAAAAATTACTCCACAAATGCCCACGAAATGTCTTGTTGTTTATTTTCGTGTAAATAACATTGAGATGTGAGAGAAAAATATTGAAAATTTAAGGCAATAAAAATGAACTGTACACGATGACACGTTATACAGTATGAGTAATTTATGTGTCGATAAAAATAGTCAGATAAAAACCAAAAAATTCACAAAAATTAAAAATAAATAAATTAAGCCGTATTTTTCGTATTCATTAAAAAAGAAGTATTTTCCTCGATTGTAATTACATAAAATAAAGAGTTCAACGCAACTGACCAAAGAGATCAAGAAAAAACTTAATTAAAACAAACTATTTTTTTTAAAAAAAAAAAAACCTCCGACTTCGACTACGAAGAATGTTAACGGGGTGATTTACTATATATATATTTCGTTATTTTTTATGACTTTTTATCTACATTCAAGCTTATGAATATTTACTTCATATGAATTAATGCTCTCCTTTATGCTACATTTTCTTTTCCACCTGTGATCTTTGCAATGCTTTACTGAACATATAATTTCTTCAGTCAGTCTTTTTCTTTATATTATGCAATATAAAAAAACAGAAAAAGAAAACACATAAGCAATATAAAATGAATATATATATACTTATATGAAAGAGATAGAGAACAAAAATAAAATGCCACCTCATCAACAACAAAGTTTTTTTAACAACGCGAACAGTAACATACAGCTCAAATGTGTGTATAAAGCTTAGTATGAGAAATTGAGATTCTTAAATCAGTTTTTTTGGGATGTTTACAATAATAATATCAAGTCTTGGTGATTCACAGATTCTTTTTAGTCATTTGATGATAAATTTTTCAGTTTCAAAATTGATCAGATTAAATGTAAAATTTTAAAGATTCGCTCTAATGCCTTCTAATAGCATTCAAACTTTACATACATTAGCTACCAAGAAAATGAATTATTTTCGGAGGTATTTGATACGGTTAAGGTTTTCTACATCGCTAACAAATAATAGCAAAAACGAGAGTAATGTAAAGAGAGCATACCCGAGAGAATCACAGCAGATGTTGCAAATACATCAACTCAAATTGTAATAATAATATCGAATTGAACTAAAAGATTGAAAAATAATGAAAATAATGTTTGTGTGTGTATTTAAGAGTCGAGAGAAGAGAGTAAAATGCCGGCACATATTACTTTATCTGCTGTCTAAATATGTCTCTGTTGCAGACTCTGAGAATAAAATAAGAAGAAAATAATAATAATAAGATGAAGAAAAACGTGTTTCAGAATTCAGAAGTAGTTTTGCCACGACGGTTTTCAAGTTTTTTTTTTTTTTATACTTCTATTTCCAATCTTCTCTCTTTTATCCATTCAATAATTTTTCTTACTTCATACAGTATATTTTTATATATATAAATTCACATATCGCAAGACCTTTTTAGCTTCATTCAATTTATAAGTGAGTTCAACATGTATAAAGAAGGAATCTTATAGAGTTATGACTACAACAGATCTCATGAAGCGCATTTTAACGATTGACTTAAGGTGCAAATTGGCATTACTCGATATCCAATTTAATGGATATTAAGATATATTCTAATAATAAATTCGTGACAATACGAATGATGTCTAATAATAATTATAACACCTTTCTCGAAAAATCAAGCTACAGCCATAAATTTATTCGTATTTCATATCAGCAGACTAATGTAAAGATCACATAGCAGACAGAAACATTTATGCCCTAAGGGAATAAACAAGCTTCAAAGGAGCAGAATATTGGATAAAGATAGAATAAAAGGAGAAGAAAAATCAATTAAATGAATATTATTATACTCTTACTTCCCTAAGCACAATCTACATGAACACCAAGTTCTATTAGGAAAAAGAATAAGAACTAATTCTCATTCATGAGTTGCCTTTTTATTTTCATGCTGATGCTGTTGCCTTTTCGATAAAACCGTAAGTAGAGCGGGTAGAGCAGTGGCTTTGTTTAACAACTAACATATTTTTTTTTGCCTTCTTTCTCCTCTACTCGAACTACATTAACATCGTGTTCATATTATTTCTCTCTTTTTCCTAGCAAATAAACAATAATGACTTCGTTTTTTTTTGTATATTTCTTGTGCTTGTTGTTCCACAATATTTGCGTCTTACTGACTAATTATCAATTGATATTTTTTTTTTCGAGTCATTATATTCTCTGTTTGGACATAATGATTCTTATTTCAAATAGACTCTATTGTTCTTCTTATTATTTACTTTTTCATACACCTATACACAGCTAAAAAAAAGCCAAGACGCAATAAAATTAAGAATTCTTGAGTGCAAAACTCGCGATATTTTTTTTTTTTCGATCAGCTTATGACTTTTTTACACACATAAGCTATATTTTAAGATATATATCAAGAATATTTTTCATCTCTGCTTAATTTTTTTTTTATTTCTTATTGAAGGCAAAAAGAAACCATTTAGCTAAAGTTGTTTGTGTATTCTCAAATATCAAAAATAAAGAAGTGAAAAAAATATATAAAAAAAAAATATTTTTCGCTCATATTAGCATGGTGAGATGCTAGTGTATTTACTTTGTCTGATTGGGTGGGTGTGTTGGAAATAAAATCGAGAAACTCATAAGTCATGTGTTACTCGTGGATGTTCTTATTAGAGTATTATTATTATTACTCATTGAATTTTGGGACTTGTGGCTTTAATGACGCATTTTAGATAATTAAGAGCTGCAGAATGTGACTCTTATGGATGAATAATTGAGTTTTAAGCAAAAAATTTAATGAAATTACAAATTAATCACTCAAAAAATTCAGAGAAATTTTCAGCAACAACGTAATTTGAATTTACATCAAAAAGCCAAAGATTAATTTAAAATTTTCCACTGTCATGAAACCTTACAAAGGTTGATAACGTATTACTCTACTTTTTACACTTCAATACAACGACATTATGTGAAGTGCATCATGTAAGGCTTACAAATATTGACACAATTTTTTGCAAACTAACACAAACAAAAATTTTTCATTCATAGAATTTTAAATGATTTTTTTTCATAACAAATCAGTTTTTATTATTGAATCATTCATGTCTTTTAAAAGATATATGCATGACAAGCAATATGAGGAGTGCAACGAGAATAATCTTTGATATTTAAACAATAATAATTCAACATTTGAATTGTGAAAACACAAGTCAATCCCCCAAAAAAACAAAAATCATATCCAATTTGTTCTCAATAATCGTGATTTTGTGAAGGTCAAATTTTCGTGACTGCCCACATTCACATCCATGAATAATCAAATTAAACTGTAACAAAAAATGCGTCTAACCTAATTCTTATTCATAATTTGAATGACTTAATAACTTGTTTATAAAGCAATATTTGCGTGTAGATGAAAATAAAGGTAAGCTAAGAATGGTGTGTCTCATAGCTAAAATGTATGGGTATATACCCATTTTCTAAAGTACTTTGATGTAAATAGTCGGTATGTAGACAACCGAGCAAGCAAGCAAGAAAAAAATGAAATGTTGCTGCTTTCTGCTTATTATTCTTTATATATTTTTTTGCTAGATATTTCACTATAGTCAAATAGATTCTGTTTTATTCTTCATTTTCTTTCTCTCCGTCTCTTCATTCTGCTTTTTTTTTTTGATCGAACATACAAAAAAGGCATCTCTTATTATTGTTATTACTACTCATGCTTCTTTCATCTAACAATACTTCTTCTTATTATTCTCATTTCTGTGTGCGAATATTTATCTACATTTTTGAAATCTTCTTGAGATCCGAGAGACCAGTATAGCTCAGAATATACTTTGATATTTCATCACCGATTTTGCGAATCGTGAAAAATAATTATGTAATTTTATTATATCTTCATATACAATTTTTTATTTAGATATAGAGCAAAAGGTGTTTATTGGAACAAAACAAGAAGAGTATGAATATTTCATACAATGTGGTCCGTATGTATGCAAAAAATGAGAGGATGATGAATTTCAGAGACACTAACTAACTGGCAGAGACAAATGTAAAAAAAATTTTTCTTGCTTTCTTGCTCGTGAATGTGAATTTATATTATAATTAACTCACATTGTATGTCATTTAAATCTTTCTTGTGCGATACAAAATTGCACATTATTGCTAGTTTAAAGAAATGCAAACGTTACGTGTTGTAAAAAACCGTATAAAAAAAAATTATGTGACACAGTAAAATCGATTTAGAACGAACAGCATAACAAATCATCATCAATTGCAGAGTTGGACGAACTTTTTTGATTTATGGGACGCTTTGGTTGTATAGAAATGTTGGGAGAAAAATACAATTTTGCTGGACCACCCCTAGATTCGAATTCGCGAAAGAGTAAAGGAACTCTAAAAGTTACATGACTCAGAACAGTGATGAAGCAATGTCAGCTCAACGTATAAACAGAGAATTTGTACAAACTAGGTGACAGAACCAGCAACAGAGTCAAGTGGAAAGCATTGTGCAGAGCATTTTGTTGTAAACTAAGTTCCACATATATAAGAGCATGGTTACAGTAAGTAAGAACACTTTGGTAGCAGAGAAATTTTTGGTAGCACTGAATCTAATCTTATCAAATTTACGGTACAGCAATTAAGTAAAAATGCTCAAAATTGTGTTGAATTAGAATGAAATCTTAGCGATAGGCGAAAATACTTAAGAACATAGCTTGATATTTTGAGTTCTTTGGGCATTCATTAAGCTTATGTGGAAAAAATCTTAAACATTTTCTAAAAAACAACCTATTTTTGGTATCCTTGGCATACCAGAGCTTGCTCTATGGTTCACCCGAGCTTGCTCTACGGCAAACCAGAGCATACTCTACGGCACACCAGAGTTTGTTCTACGGTACACAAGAACTTACTCTGTGGCACACCCAAACTTGCTCTACGGTTCATCCGAGCTTGCTCTATGGCAAACTGAAGTATGCTCTAAGGCACACCAGAGCTTGCTCTACGATACACTAGAGCTTGTTCTATGATGCAACTGAGCATGCTCTACGTCACATCATAATTTGCTCTACGACACATCAGTGCTCGCTCTACGGCACACTAGAGCTTGCTCTATTGCGCACCAGAGTATGCTCGACGGCACACAGCAGAATACCGCAAAAAACAGTTTGAACAACACTGATTATATTGCCATTTATAGCCCATAAAGTCGAATGTCATAAAATTTCTTTCAACACCTACAGTCATCTGGAATACTTCACGTGTTCACTCCATACGTCGACTATTCTTAACTTTGAAGCTCTTTTTTTATCTAATCTCATTCACATCAACCGTCACGCTTGACGAGCGATAATTCTATTATGAAAATATTTTTTTTTTTTGTTGCTTATTTAAAATAAAATTCATACATACAGAAGCGAAACGATGATAAAAAAAATAATATATTGTATATACTTTACTTATTATATGTGTATAAAAATTATATATATATCAGTGATATGTACCCTATTTTTTTTTTTTGAAGTATCCAATAACAATACAATTGCAGCATAGAATTGCTATATTTTTTCGTTTTACTTCATCAACTTTATGTGTTTTAATGCACACATACACTCTCACAGTATTTTTTTTATATTTTTTTCTTCAATAATATTATTATTTTTTTTTTTTTCATATGTATAATTTTTTTCTAAAATGCATTTAAAATTTTTTTCAAATTTTTTATTTTCTTTTTTCAGCACAATGGATTTAAATTTTGGTAATTAAATAAATATTTGGGATCACTTTATCTACCGCGATTTAATTTCTTTTTTTTTTTCAACTGCCTTTTTTTGTCCTAGCCCCGAAAAAAAAAATATATAAATTTTCAGATCACGAAGCTTAACACATCTTGTTTCAAGATGTACATAAAATGTACTGATGTATAGTTGGCTCATGTATAGGTGGAACATTTCAAAATACATGTCATGGGTTAGGTAGATTGGGGATGTAAAAGAGAATGAGAGACACAAAAAAAAAATAATAATAATAAAATTTATGAGGCAATAAAGAAAAGTTTCAGGACTTGATTTTTTTTGTTGTTGTGAATAATTCAAATTTATGAAAAAAAAATTTTGTTTGTTTTTATGATTTAATTATAATCGAATTGACGTTATTTGGAGATCTATCCAAATCAGCCATTTGCTTTTTAACGTCCTCTACTGGATATCTATGCAACTATGTTTTCAATTCTTTTTTTTCTATGCGCATTTTATATACGTCTCTATTTTTTCATTCTTAATTTTACCTTTAAATTTTTCATGTACTTTAATTAATTTCCATTCTGGACAGCAATATGAGGAATTTGAATTTAAAACTTTTATAATTTAATTAATTATCAACCACTTAATTATCAACATTAAGAACGGTTAGGACGGTGAATTGAAAATTTAATTTTTATCAACATTCGATGGTTCTTAATGCCTTAATATTTCATGATGAAATTGGAAAAATATTCTCAAATTAAATTTTTTCACTCAATTGATATTTTTCTTCAGACATTTGCATCCAAAAAAAAAAAAATTTTTTTTTCGTGCGCTTCAATTTTATCAATTTTTATGAAAAATACCCTAAAATTCACTCTTACCTTTATATCGATGAGTTTTATCAACGTAATCACACTCGATTCAAGTCATTTTGCAGTTCTTTTGTCGAATAATTCGCGTTTAAAGATTTTAAAAACACAATTAAATTTTTTTTTTCGCGTACGATTCGCTCTCTTGATTAAGAACTTTTCACGGCGGGTCTGTACATTATATTTCTTTTTTTACATTTTTTTTTATTTCACAGGGCTTTCAACTACAGTATGAATTGAAAAATAATACAAGTTTCATGGGACATCTAGAAAAACTTGTTGTTTATAAAAAATTTAATTGAAATTTTTCGTTAATTTAATCAATTTAAATTGAAATTTTAAACAAATTTTAAAATTCTTTGTGAAAATCTTTAAAATTAATAAATTAAATTATTGTATTATTTGTTAAAAATTGAAATATCCATCAATAACAATAACGACCCATGAGCTCCATCTACATCATAATATGTGAATTAAGTTTTGTAAGCAAAACACAATAAAAATAGTTAAAAAGAGTATTGAAATTAAAAAAAAAAATTAAAAATTAAATGAGATGGAGGAGCATATAAAACGTGATTTTAATATAAATCGTATGTGCAGATCGTGCCTGACTGAAGCAGGCGATGATATGAGTGAAATATTTGGACATCAGGACACACCAGATACTTTAAATTTGCATCAAATTTTAATGCAATTAACAACAAATATTCAAGTAATTTTTACTTTTTAAATTAATTAAATGAAAGAATTTTCAATAATTGGAATGCCTGCACTTTAATAATTGACAACAAAATTAATCAATGAAGTTTTTAATCAATTTTCTTTCCTTACTAGTTTGAACCAAACGATGGAATGCCCGACAAATTGTGCAAAGATTGTACAGAGAAGGCGTTTTTAGCATACAATTTCAAAGTTGTATTAGAGCAAAGTGATACAACACTCAGAAATGTCTTTAGGGATCAAATACAGAACATAAAGAAAGATACAGTATTCGACGCAAATCACGCATATCTCGGTTTGGGAATTAAAACCGAAATTGCGTTTGTTGATGCGGATCCATTTATCGACGATGATGGTGATTTTGACTACGTTCAAGCACCACCGCAAAGTTCAGTTCAAGGAAATCAACAAATGGTTAACCACAATGTATACCAGCATAATGATGAAGAGATATTAGATTCAGATGATGAGAATGACGATGACGATGATGATGATGAGGATGATGACATATCCGAAGACAGATCACCAAAGGAAAAAGTCATTAAAAAGAAATTAGTATCACCAAAAAGTACAGAAACTGTTGATTATATTAAGGATGAGGAAGGAAAGTTTGTTTGTCAAATATGCAACAAGAAACTGGTCGATAAGAAAGGATTCAATTTACATCTTCGCCTACACACCGGCGAGAACTTGAAACGATGTAATATATGTAATCGAGGTAATTAAGCTAATTACAAGCTGTTAATTTTTATGCAAGCGTGTTCATTTGTGCCTACATAGTGTCAATTAGTGTTTCAAAAAAATATAATGTTTGTGAGATAAACACATTGATTGAGATATATCCAATTATAGTTGTGTACAATATTTTTCATTCTATTGTAATCAATTTGTCTCTTTTTTTATGACAACTAATTTAATAATTTAATATGCTTTTTTAAGGTTTCATCAAGAGCGATCACCTCAAAAGACATTTACTGATACACGAGAAATCAGTCAATTGTGACTATTGTGATGAATCATTTGTGTCGCGTGCAGACTACAAGATTCATTTAAAAGAAGAGCATGAAGATGACATAATACAGGAGTCTGATAAGATACCAAAAATTCAAAAGCCACGTCCAAATTTTATGAATGCAATCTGTAAGATATGCGATAAAAAATTCCAAAAAATATCAGCACTAAGAACGCATTTAAATCAGCATCTCTTATCGACATCATTTGATGATGCCGACATAAGAAATAAAATTTTCCTTTTTAATCCACTCGAAATTGATTTGGAAAAGTCAACAAATGAGGATCTACATTTGTATGTAAAAAATAAATTAAATGAAAATGAATGTGAAAAATTTTATCAAATTGTTACACGTGATGGCCATGAACTCTTATTAAGCGATTCCGAGACCGAGGATGAAAATGAAATGTGTCATCCGGATGATAGAATTGAGCTATCAATTGAGAATTCGACAATGTCAACAAAAATACCATACACGTGCTCAAGATGCACAAAAACATTTAAAAGAAGTAAAGATTCAATGACACACATGATGACCGAACATTTGCATGAGCTTAATGAATTTATTGATAGATGTAATACATGCAATAAAGTTTATCCTAATAATTATATGCTTCAAAAACATTTAAAATCTCAATGTGAGAACAAATCAAAGAAATTAAGTTGTAGTACGTGTAATAAGAAGTTTATGTGGCTTGACTCGATGGTTAAGCATTGTGAAACAGAGCATCCAGGGACAGATAAAATTAAGATTTATACATGTGAATTGTGTGGAAAAGCATTTTCACGATCCGAGCATCTCGAGAGACATCGAAAGACACACAATCCATCGGAGAAGAAGTTCGAATGTACAGTCTGTCAGAAGAAGTTTAATCGTAAAGACAATTTACGATCTCATATGAAAATTCATAAGGACAATCGTGACGATGAGGATAAACATTTATGTATCTATTGTGGACGAGCATTCAGTAATTCGTCTAATTTAATTGTGCATATGAGACGACACACGGGAGAGAAGCCTTACAAGTGTGATTTATGCGAGAAAGGTAGACACTAATTGTAATTAAATTAATATTAATTTTAGTCTAATGACTGTGTGACTTTTTTCCAGGCTTTCCACGATCATCTGATCTACAATGTCACCGAAGAACGCATACAGGTTTATAAATTGATAAATTTTATTCTCAGCCCATTAAATTAACATTAAAACTTATCACTGCATCATCTTAATTACTGTGAATATTTCAAGTACTAAATTATTTATAATTATAGGTGAAAAGCCATGTTTATGCACGATCTGCGGAAAAGGATTCTCAAGATCCAACAAACTTGTCCGACATATGAGAATACATACAGGCATTCGTCCTTACCAATGTACCTGTAAGTTGTGAATCTATTAAGATTTGACTAAATTTAATATTCTCTATTCCTAATTTTAGATTGCGACCGTGCCTTTACGCAGTCGAATGATCTGACTCTTCATATACGAAGGTAAGTTCTACTTCTACTACTCCACCTTATTTATAATTCACAATAATTCATTTGGATGTTTTGGTATTAATTTGATTCAATATATTTACAGACATACAGGAGAAAAGCCATACGTGAGTATCAGAATATAAATTCTTATTAGACAACAAGTTCATAACAAATTGCAAATAATTTTAGGTATGCGGAGTGTGTGGAGACAGATTCATCCAAGGTACAGCGCTTAAACAGCACCAAAGAATGCAGGGTCACTCGGAAGGAAGCCAACCGAGTCCATACGCAAGTATAAGTGTCAATAATCCAAGTAGATTTACAAACTCTAATTTAGTCAATCGACGTTACATGGAGCAACAGGCGCAACAACAGAGCCAACAAAATTCCCAAATGCCAATCAAACCAGTGATCCCAAGAAGACGAACAGCAAATAGTCAGCTTTCCACAAACGTTAATCCAGTACAAAATCAAATGATTCAACATACTACTTCATCAATGCTAAATCAGTCTCAAATGAGTCAAGAACCTACAACAAATGATATAAATCGATCACCTTCACCTCATACTGGATCACAGCATTCGACTGGATCTCAAACACCGAATCCAGCATCGCAAGATATAAAGCCAAATTTACAGAATCTAAATTTGCCACAGTATAATGGAAGCATGCCTGCTGTAGCTAACAATATGGAGATAGCCATGTTTACCATGTCTTTTAATCAGAATTTTCAAAATCACTCAAATTAAATGTCTTTTTTTCATGATTTAATTATTTTACACAAATTGACAACTTACCTTAAGTATTTTACACAAAACAGAGAATAATGTTTATAATGTTTTAAAACTGTAACACTGTGAAATGTTGAATAAAAATTAATTATTTAATAAATCACTTCAAAGTCAAACACAAATTTTACTAGTCAACCGTCATTTTATAAATTTGAAAAATATTATTGGAAAACACTGGAATGTTTACTGGAAATTTTTGGAAAAATGAAGCGACGATTCAAAGATTTTTAATTTCTAATATTTTAAGTTAACTTAATCAACACGCAGTTAACTATGTTAAAATAAAACATTTAACATGTTAAAATAACATTGTTTTCATTTTTCTATTTAATCTTTGAGTCTATTCCTTGTTTCTTTGAAGAACATAGTTTAACGGTCGGAAAAAATTCAAACTGCGATTATTGAAAGGGGGCTCCGGGCAAAAAACTACGATCTCATTCTTTTCTGCCAAGATTTTTTAAATTACATGTGAGTATTTTTAAAAAATTAATTATTTTACATAGAAATCCACATAAATAAATGGTGAATTAAAGTGAATCGATTAACTAAGATGTCAATGTAATGTTTAAACATGAATGTACATAAATTTGTGCAATAATTATTGAAAAAATGACATTTGTTTTCGTGGATTTTGTGGACATTAAAAAAAATGATTTTCAGGTTATGAGAAAACAACACAAAATAATTTAATTAATCTTCTTTCTCATTTTAGACTCAGAATTCTCAGAGTATACAATGGCACCAACTGTTGCAAAGAAAGCAGCCAAGGGTAAGAAGGTTGCAAAAGTCGTCAAAAACCGCGATTTAGGAAGTGGTATCCTTAGATGGTCACGATACAAGCTTAAACAAAAGAATTCATACCGTTTGAAGAATGTTAAAGCCGCCAAGCCAGTAAAGGCAAAGAAAGATCCATCAAAGAAAGTCGTTGTGACAGTCACAAAGGACATTGGTGGAGCTAAAAACGGAGGCAAGCGCGTCGTTAAAGTTATCAAGAACCGTGCATCTTATGCTACAAAAGCAAAGGTCACATCACGTCCAACAAGAAATTACTTCGGTAAGCACGTTCATCATACACGCCGTACATTAGTACCAGGCAAAGTATTGATCCTCTTGGCCGGTCGTCATAAGGGCAAGCGCGTTGTGTTATTGAAAGTCTTAAAGTCTGGTTTATTGCTCGTCAACGGACCATTCTACTTGAACAGCTGCCCATTACGTCGCATTTCCCAACGTTATGTGATCTGCACAAAGACCCGCGTCAACTTGAAGGGTGTTGCCATTCCAGAACACATCAATGACGCATACTTCAAGCGCGCTGACAAGAAGAAGGCACGCAAGACCGAAGGTGATATCTTTGCTAAACAAGAAGAGAAATACACACCATCAGAGCAACGCAAAAAGGATCAAATTGTTGTTGACAAACTTGTACGTGGTGCTCTCAAGAAGACAAATCAAGGATTATTGGTCAGCAAATACCTTAAATCATTCTTTGCATTGAGAAACCATCAATATCCACATCGCTTGCGTTTCTAAGCTAAATTCTTTATGATTTAACAACATTTTCCTCCTTTTCGCGTGCGATGAAAATATGTAAGAACAGTTTTTGAAATGCTGAAATAAATGGAAAATTTATTATAATGGAAAATGATAATGAAATTTTTGTGAATTTATTATGGACCACCTTACTTTTTGCAGGAATCATTTTAGCTGACAAGCTTACCATTTGTGGATTTATTAATAATTTCTAAGTTTACTATGAATAATTTTACCATATGTGATTTGATTAAAACATGTTATTTGTTTACTGGATCAACATACTTTATCATACCTTAAAGATCCAGTAGAAGCAATTTAAGAGTCGATAAAGTAGATTTTGGAATGAATGAATTGACCTAAATTCTGGATTCTGAAAAAACGGTGTAAAATGTTTTTGAATTCTTTAGGTCAATTTGAATATTTTTTGGTCGTTAAATTTTCAAATTTATTTTTAACGGTTTTATGGAAATTCTTTTAGTCTGCAACATCAATCAAGTTTGCAGTTAAACTTTTCTCAATCTAGTAAGCAGCTAGATGTCAATATAAAACCCATTTTCAATCACGTTTCAAATCAAATTTTATTACTTTTCTCTAGAATTTATCAAGCATTTTCATTACTACTTTACAGCATAACTAGAATAAATTCATTTCATTATTAATTAATTAATTCCTAAATTTTTCGACACATCTTAAATGTATTCATAAAACATATACCAGTATGTGCAATTGAGAAGTGTAAATGTTAACGGAAATGCTACACGACTAAATTTATCGACATGAATGGCTCGTCTTAGTCGAACTTGTGCTGGTGTGAGCTTTGCAGCTGGACGAGGTGGTGGTGGAATTGGTGGTAGACTTAAGTCATCAATTTGACAGCTTCGACGTTGATTTAAGAACGGATGTGGTGAGTCTGATGGATCTTCTTGTTGACTGCATCGGGTTTCTCGTCTGGATGACTGTAAAATTGTTGAGGAATTAGATATTAAGTATGAGAAGTCGTTGACTAATGACGTCTGATATTGAGGAGGTCTATGGCTATATACTGCATATTTTAGGTAGGAATTCGGTTCTAAACATTCAATTCTTTAATGGACGTCATTTGTCAACGACCCCTGATCAATAAATAAGGTATGGGATCTAAAAAGGAACTTACAAAGGACTTTTGTTCTATTATTAATCCTACCTTTCCAGAAGGTATTGAATTTTTAGCTGCCTTTCCTGTTGCTAGTTCAAAAAATTTCTCAAACTTATTTTCAGGTGGAACTGGTTTGGGCGGATGTGGTATTGGTTTTGGAAGCGATGAATCTCCTAAAAATAAGAATTGTCAATTTTGATGTCAATGTCAAGTAAAGGTCGTTCAAAATTGCAGGAATGCAGACACAAAATGTAGGTCTGCAGTCTTGGACGAGCTGTAAGGTACAGCTCAAAACTGCAGGCCTGCGATTCTTAGCCGAACCTTAATACCAATTCATATTCTTACCCAGCACAATATTCACCAAACAATATTCCATTAAAGCCATAAACACAAAGACTGTACATACAGACATAAAAGCATCAACAGCTGAAAAGACAGGCAGAAGATTAATTAGAGTTTTTTTAAGGATTTTGAGAGTTACATACCTTTCAAATAAGATACAGGCGGCAAACTAGCTTGTGATTTTGCATGCTGTGTCGATAGTGTCAGCAGTGAAGTAACTCCTAAAGTTACTCTGGCTGGTGCTGCTTCTGGCTTGATCCAAAATGACACCCACTGGAAATATTGGAAATAAGGTTAGTTAGGAGATTTTAAGATCCAGTTAGGTCTATGTCATGCAGATTTTGATTCCTATACTTCAAGAATGCCTGAATATTCCTGATTAATGAGACTTTTATAGAATTTTGTCAGATTAAAGCTCATGGCTCAACCTTAACCCGATCTCAATATACCTCAGGCTTTAACTGCTAAAACTCAACAAAGCACATCAACTTACCGACATAATGACGATCAAGCATGTCGGAATATATGTATGAAATAAATAGTATCCTAAACGACGTTTTAAGACAAATACAACTTCTAAGCATGTGAAATTACCCGTTGAATAAACCTGAAGAGATGATATTCATAAGGATTAAATATGTCAAGAGCCATAACTGTCAAGACTACTCACTTGCGTACAATCAGCTGTGTAATTCTTAATTAATGCCAATTGTGGCAATTCTATATGTTCATCTACTACTAAGGGCACCTCTGGATCCCAAGCAAATTTCATGTCTTCTGTTGTGTGAGATACTGTCAAATGGACATCCATTATTATCAAGAATCACCAGAAAATCCAGTCAAACTTACAACTTTCCATTTGCAATTTACATTCTTGTGTGTCGTGTGGATAAATGACAAAATTCATAGCACACGATAATCTAAGTGTTAATTTAACCATATACAATATCGTTTTATCCTTATAAAGCCACATATAGTGATTTGGTATCGTCATTGTTTGAAATGTCACGGATTTTGCATTTTTAAAGAACGAATCAGGCCTCCACATGTTCTTCAACCACTCAACTTCAAGTAATCGATATTCTGATGTCATATTTTCCGGAAGTCTTAAGCGATGATCTTTCCATGTTTGTGCGAAAAAGATGTCAGCGGCGTATGTCTGGATGGGAAATTTAATAACTTATTAATAATTTATTTTGTGAATTAAGCGGTCCTAACAGGCAAAGAGACCGTTGTGATCTTTCTGCACCATGGAAGCATGCTCTTCGCCTATTAGGGTTGGATTATTAGATGTCACTGGATCTTTTTGAATTGTTCAAATTTTTGGATTTAGACCATTATAAGTCATAAAATCGATAGAATATCAATAAAGTGCTTTAAAAGGATCAAGTAAAGGATAATTTTAAAGATCCAGCAGCATAAATAAAGAATTCCATGCTTTTTTCGGAAAAACAAAAGCAATGATTCAATTGAAAATTATCGCTTGTTAAAGAACATCATCAACCTAAATCAAGTTGTACTTATACATATAATTAGTGTTTTTATGATAAAAGTATGTATTCAGATATTATCCGTAGCAAAATTGAGTTTTAATTCCAGAAAATTTAGGTCAACAATTTTGTTTTTGTTTACATTTTGACTATCAAATTAAAAATTGAAATTTTTGAGTTTTTCTAGCAATAATCAGAAGCTGAACTTGATTAATCACTTATGTGTGATTCAAATATTCTTAATAAGTCATTTCAAACTATGCTTTGTGCCTTAAATAGTTGAAAATAGATGCTTTAAAAATCTGTGGTGGATTTTTCATCAAATTTTCACCATTTTGGTGAGATTGTGTATTATTTCCACCATTTTATCAAATCCTCAGTTATTTTTCACCAAACTTCACTGTCACATGTAATCAATGCCCGAGTGAACAAAAATACGTTAGAATTAGTCATCGATTGGACATTAACTTGCCATTAGTTAGTTATTACGTATTTTTGTCTATTTGGGATGTGTAAATAAGTCACCCAAAAATAACCAATAACCAATCAATTACCATTGAAGTTTCATCAATCGAATCAAGTCCCATAACAGTTACATGAAAGAACACAGTCGTCGCCTGTCCATCCTTTTTCGGTGGTCTCATTTTATCATAAGTTTTCGGATCCTCCGGTAAGAGATCATTGAAAGTGAGACTTGTTCTGAAAATAGAAAAGAAAATCAAGAGCAAAAATTTAATGATTAACATTAAAGTTATTTATGATGCAGGATGAAAAGGGTGAAACGGAAGAAAAGTCAGTCGAGAATCAATTGAGAAATAGAGCATGTAAGAATAAGAGCAAAAAAATACTTAAGAAGATTGTGGAACAAGAGAGTATTTTATATTTACATGGGGGTAGGTGGGGGGTGGTGGGTATGTTGAAAATGGAGTGTGGGGGTGGTGGGTATGTTGAAAATGCGGATGACGGATATGGAATGGGAAAATTACATGAAAAACATTTTTTCACTCACTGATATTCACCAGAAACCTTTGTTTGACTTATAATTGCTGTGATGACAAGAACTATTATAATCATCATTTTGGTGCTGCTTCTCGGTCGCTTTCTTTTTTTATTGATTTCAAATTTTCATGACACGGACGAAATTATGTCAATCACTAACTTTTTTTTCGTGATGCTTATTCTTCCTTTTTGCTACCTTTATATCAGTTCCCATCAAACTGATTTCATTATGATAAACTTAAAACCACTTAATGGTGATGGGAAATGGATGGAAGGAAAAAAATATGCAAGCCTTTGCATAAAAACTTATTATATATCCACAATTTTTATACTATTATCCTCCATGTGACGTCATTTTATTAATGTCGATGATGATGATGGTTGGATGTAAAATCGTGTCTAATCGCGTCAATCTCGTTCACATTGTTTAAAATGAAGCAATTCTTCGATTTTTTATTATTATTAATTCCTTTTAGATCACTTATTGGTATGTTCTATTTATTATTTTTTGTAGGCTTGTGATTTGAAGATTATTGCTATTATTAAACCTAGATGATCATCTAAAATATTAGTAGACACAAGTGGGAGTAGATTTACTATAAGCCAAAATTAGCTTCAAGTGCAATGAGATTAAGATTTGGAATTAGAAAAAGAAGTTCCAATCTCAAATGACATTGATCAAAATAGAATTTCAATAAAGGGGCGTTCACTTAGGACGTCCAGGGAGGAGGGTAAAACAGATATACGCAATAGAAATTCCGACCATTCCATTGAAGAAAGTTCGTTATTCTTAAAACCCCTCCTTTTAAAATAAGGATGTCAAATATGATTCCAGAAAATTGGGACTTATTTAATCTAGAAATAAATCAAATGGGGCAGTTTTCACTAAAATGATTGTGGACCAGGAATTGGGGTCTGGATCCTGAAACAGCAACATTTATAATAAAGTAGCAGAAATAGCTGGTTTAGCCAGGAACCTGTTCAATTGCTATATGAAAAGGCACTAGAGCTCGAAGTCGAGCCGATTCGAGTAAACTTTTCTCTATAAAATCTGAGTCGACTTTAAGCTATGATAGGAACTAATCATATTCAGTAAATAGGATTTGGGTTATAGGATATGGATCGTAAAATTACTACATCTCTTAGCAAAAGTGATTTTCTAAAATAAATTTAGCATTAGTTAGAAGCATCCGATCTTATGAAACATTGCTGCATCGTTCGATTTATTTCTAAATTTATTAAATCCCAAATTTTTTGAGGAATTGGAATATATTTCAGTCATTTGGCTTTGACACCCCGATCCGGACTGTTTCACAGAACTGGAAATATCTTAAATATTTTAAGAAACAAAGGTATCCAGTCATGAGTATTGTTATTTTAGATTCCTTAGATCATTTAGACACACTCTTTCTTTAATTCCAGTACATGCTGAGTTTACAAGAACTTCAAATTTTCACACCAAATTTCAGATTGATATCACTTTATTCCTGAATTTAATTAACCAGAATTAATAGCTGTTAATTTATTTTCACAGTTTTTGTGTTTTAGATCCTACTGGGTTATGAATTGAGAGCAAGGACGGTACTTAAAACTAGAACAATTTTACTGACACTTTAAAATTCCATATTTATTAACTTAAATTGACTATAAAGCTACTTAGTCATTTATTCACAATTTAACTTGACTACTTTAGTCCTTGAATTGCACTTTCTTAATCCTTGAAAGTAAAACTTTTTAGCACACACACTTTAAATCCATAAAAAAGTGCCACTGTACAAATTACATAACGCAAAATTATCCTTTTAATTGCACTTGATAATGCCTATTGTCTGTATGACAATTAATCTACACAATGTAATATTATATCCAGTATTACAGTTCAACTTTACAGCACAACGGTTAAAAGGAAACTCAAAAATCCTCAAAGACTGTCGATGCCTTAAATAGTCACAAATTGTTGTTGTTGTCATTTATTCACTCATAAGAGAGTTATTATGATAGAATGTCATATGAATGGGGGGATACAAAAATCTCTTGCAATATTATAATGAGGGGAAGGACGAACAGAAGGAAAATGATGAAGAAAAGCTTGCTGTACCTATACAAGTATTTTATTCTCATTTTTTTTCCATTCCATACCGATGATGATATCTGTAAATTGAACGAATGGATGTTAAGAGGACCCGAGTTTTGTGTGTTAATATTCATTGTTAGTGTTGAAATAAAAATTGAAAGTTGTCTGGATGATGTTTTGCTTGTTAAAAATATTCAATGCATTATAATGTAATTTAGATGATTTCAAGTGATTTAGGATGGGTTAGTGCATTTGATTGCATTGAAATAACATTTTTGAGGATGTTCGTCTTCAAAATGTGTCAAGTTTAAGCAAATTACAGACAATTTGTGGATGCAGAAAATTTGAATTTTTTTGATTGCTTCAATTTGCTGTTGTATGGTTTTGAAAATCATCAAGCTATTGAATGGTTTTTGGACACTCAATTTGTTCACATTTGAAACCATACAATTTCCTATTTTTTGAAACATTTGAATGGTTTTCAACATAATTTTCAAATATTAAATGACCGTTAAAATTTATTCTTCAATACAAAACTTACTAACTAAAAATCTTGGAACTACATCCACAAAAACATTCATTCAAAGTGCTTAAAAATATATTCCAACTCCAATAATGTATCCTCACTCAAATCTGTGCAATGTACGGCATTTAAAATTTTATCGACTCCAAAATGAGCACGTATTGTATTTGGACGTAAGATTTTAGCGATTTCAGGATCTGAAGGTCCACAAAGACTCCTGAATTTCAATTGAACATCGTCATCGTTACTTTGAATTTCCATAGCTAAGCAGATTCCACTTTGTAACTGTGTGACCATTAAGGAATAATCGTCAACGACTCCTTTGTAAATCTCATAAAATGTCTCGCATTGTTTACGGCTTAGTGAGATCATTTTCATGGCTGATATTGTAAATCCATTTTCCATGATCATTTTAATAATGTCGCCGATCTTGCCTTCCTTAACAGCATGTGGCTTGATGATACACAAAGTTGTTTTGTAGAATTTAGCAAGAACTTTCAACTGATCATTCTGACGTGGAAAGAAGAAGTCCAGATCATGCTGATTTGAGTCAAACTTTTCAGAAATTAAGACTCCATTCCGAATATTGTCATATCCATAAAGTGCTCTTAGTGACAGTGGCTGATTATTTTTAGCTTCATCGTAATTTTCAGATCCACAAATGTGTTTTAACTGTTCGTATGCATTCTCGCCTATTATTTCCAGAACAGTAACTAAGCCTGATGTTAAGTTCTCCATATTGGCTGTGACACCGTCTTCAGATGTCTTATGCTGATTTAGAAACTGAACTGCTGATAATGCTTGTAATTTAACAGTTTTCAAGTTTCTTATGTGAAGTTTATGCTTTTCGAGTTTAGATATTATTTCTCCTACAAACTGCCGTGCTTCTGGCTTTATCATAAAGAATGTTCTAGAATTAATTAACAAAATTTTAAATAAGTCTCACTGGATGTCACTTAAGTGACTTTAAAAGATCTCAAAAATACCTCTGTTTCATTTTGCTCATTTTCTGTTCAGTCATTTGATTCCCGTACTTCCTTACAATAATTTTCTTTCCATAAATCATCAATTTCGCTCCAATATAAATGTCGTTTAATGAAACTTCAGTTATTGTTCTCTTCAACAAGATTCTTTTCATGCCAACATCATACAGTTCTAAGCTGTTGTCACGTGGATAGAAGTAAAGATTCAATTTCCTTGTCGTTTCTGCTGTCTCAAAGTCACATGAAAATGTGAAATAGTCTACATAATCGTTCTGGAAGTTGACATTATATTAAATTGTTGTTAATTCTTGCATTGATCAGTAACTTACCATCATCGTCGTAGCTCAATAATTTAATTAATTTTTGAAAGATCCAGTTAACTTCGATTTGCGAGGAAATAAACAGTGAACTTATTCTGTGCAAAACAAAACACAAATGAACGTGTCGAATGCAAGATATTTAGTAGCAGTTGTATGCAGCAGACGGTCTATATCCTTAGTAACGGAATATTTTCTTGTTCTTCCATGCATGAAATTTCAAATTTATGTTGTATGCTCAACATTGATGTTCTTTTTGTTTTAATAGTCCTGTTTAGCTCACTTCTATTGGTTGAGCGAGTTTAGATCAGAAATTGCAAGGAACTTGCTTAATTATCTGTAAAAAATTAATAATCACACTTTTTCTTGGAAGTTATCAAAATTGAAAATTAACGTTAAATTTTATTTCGAAAAACTCAGAAATCATTGCATTTCAAATATTTTTCAACCGTTAATTTTTAAAAAGGACATTTTTCTGAAAAACAAAAACTGGTGATAAGACAGCCTGCATAGCCATGGAAGCAATAAAAAAGTCAGCAATTTTTCTTTAAAAATGATTTATTCAAAAAAATGATTTTCAGTAAATGAAATTTTTTAAACAAAATTATTAATGGATGAAAAAAAATTGGTAAATTTGAAGCTAAAGTTCGTAAAAAGGTTATTAATGATTGTATGTATGTATGTATGTAGTGGAACAAACTTTCCATTTTCTTATTATTCTAAGTAACAAACAAAACTGGTAAACTTTAAAAAGAATTCTTTTAAAAATTTGAAAATAAAAAAAAATTTAATTCGTCACTGAATTTGAGACTTTTGCGATGCTAATTCCTGAAGTTTTTGGACGACTTCGGTGAGATCACTTTCACGATTAAGCTTAATAAACATCATATTTCTAATTTCGTGAAATGTTATCCAACGTGGCATTTCCTTAGATAAAAGCTTTAATAATTCTTCTAGTTCCTTCATCGATGCACATGCTTTGTAGCTGTTTTGGATCTTAATCAGTACATTCTCTTGAGGTAGAACGCCTTTCTTTTCAGTCACAAAGACATTACGAACATGTCGAGCAAGTTCTGGCAATCGAGAATATTTGGCAGCATCACGTTCTTGTGATGGACGGCGAGTCATTGTGTCTAGTGCTTTTGCAGCCTGCTTAGCACGAATCTTATCCAATAGAGATTGAGGAACGCCTTTCAATAAAGCAGCTGATGAGTCTGGTATTGGTTGCTTCTTCTTTTCTTCAATTGCTGGACGAGGAGGTGTTGCAGCTTTGGTTGCTTCAACTTGTTGTCCATTTTGCAATTCCTTAGACTTTTCATCCTGCTTTTTAGCCTCAAGACGCTCCAAAGCTCTTTCCATTGCCGTACTGCAGTTAAACAAATTTCTAGCCGTACTCAAAATGTCCTTAGCAGATGAAAAACGCTCAACATTTGGCGGCAATGGTAATTCACCCTGCTCAATATCAGGAACAGATTCAATTGGGAAATCTGGATGCCAACGTTTTAATGCACCGCGAGTAACAGTCATTGGAATGTCCAATGTTTGTAGGAATTTCGCATGCTCTTCGAAAACTAAGTCAGTCAATAAATCAGTCATTTTACGATAACGTTGAATGAGAATTTGTGGGGACAAAACAAGTTCACTAACTTCATCATTATCACATTTAATGTTGGGTGTTATGACTAATTGATAATAATCTTGTTTGGATGTCGATCCATAATTTCTTGTCTTTTCCTGAACAAACTTAAAGGCATTTGGCATCAACTTTTGGATTTGAGCGAGATGAGTTTCATAAAAGTTCTTCCTTAAAATACGCTGAACGGCCGGCTTCATTTTCTTAAATGTAATTTTCTCTTTACGGTTGAAGAACATTGCACAAACCGTATCGACAGCTTTAAATACTTCCAATAAGTAACGATATTTAAATGGCAATTGTAAGGATGGTGCTCCAGCTTCAGTCAAATTCTGGAAACGCTCATAAGCTGGTGCCTTAACTGGTGACTTTGTTGGACTGAACAGCAACTTCTTCGGAGTCAATAGTTTTGGTGATCCGATTAATGTATTTTTCATCGGTGAATTCTTCAGCTTGATGGGTGAAGTAAAGCCTTTCTTTGGGCTGTAAAGGGATAATTTAAGAAAATAACGGTTAAAAATTGTTTGAAATGGATATAACGGCTGCTGATAATCGTAAGTAGCCTAACGCTTACGTATGCTACATTAGATAGTTCCAGCATAGGAAGTAAAATGCTCAAAAATGTAAATAAAGTACCTTAAAATCTCTAATTCAATATTCTTAAAAGGCTTCAAAGACTTTGCTTCGCCTTCACGCGACTGGAGTTTATCTTTGGCTGCTTTAGTCATCTCCTTTCTCTTGAGTTCCATTTGATCCAACTTGTCAAAGCCATTTCTAAGCTTGTTAAGTGATGTCTTGAGTTCAGTCAATTTGGCACTTTTACGAAGTTTCTTCTTTATTTCGTCAGTATTTAAGGTATTTGTTGGTATCATCAATGTCTTTTCTACACGATTAACTTCTGTGGTCAAGATGGGTTTCTTTGTTGGGGTTTGCATGCCATTATTTTGTTCTTTCAATTCATTATCTGATTTTGTCTTAATTATAGTCTCTTTTGGTGTCTCAATGGGATTAAGTTGAGTCTTGGATTTCTTCTGTGGTGACATACTACCACCAAGGAAGAAGTTAACAATCTTAGGTGCCTCAATTCCATCGACATTTTGCATCTGAACTCGTCTACTGGATCTTTTTCGTTGAGGAGTAATTCCTTGCCGAACCGACGGAAGTCCAATGCTTTTCGTAATTTTATCTTCTTTAATCTCTCCATTGTTAATCTTAGAAGATGATGGATAAACAATTTTATTAGAATTCTCTTCGGCATCATTTAATTCACATGATGCTGTATTTCTTTCAAGACAAATTACTTTTTTCTTACTAGCTACAATATCATCTTCAAGTGTACGCTTTCTCGTTATGAAATATGATGATATCGACGATTGAGCCATTTGTCTATCTGTTTAATGTCTTTATCTTAACTAGATTAAAAGAAAAATGTTTAATTAAAGGTTTATTGAATTTCCGTTTGTTGTTGTTACTTCAAAATCGCGGGAAACTAACTATGCAGGGAAAAAACTATGTCATTTAATGTAACGGAATTTTTCAAAACAAACAAGTTTGATGCCCCGTTCATGACAACAACTCTGTCTGAGTAAAAACATAAACAAACGCACGTTGAGTCTTTGAAAAAATATTTATTCATTAAAAATCGTCAAAAATGGTCCGAAAACTTAAGCATCATGAACAGAAGCTGTTGAAGAAGGTGGATTTCCTTAATTGGAGTGCAGATAACAATTTACATGAAGTAAAAGTGATGAGAAAATTTCATCTTCAAAAACGAGAGGATTATACAACGTAAGTAACTTAAATTAACATTTATTGATTATTTCTAATGACGATTCTTATAGATATAATGCATTGTCAAGGAAGATCAGAACATTGGCAGAGAAGATTTCAGCAGTTGACGCAAAACACCCATTCCGAACAGAAGTTAGTGGATTATTGCTTGAGAAACTTTATATTCTCGGTTTAATTCCAACAAAATGGGATTTAGAGCATGCAAGTAAAATATCAGCTAGTTCATTCTGCAGACGAAGACTTCCAGTTGTTATGGTACGAAATAAAATGTCGGAAACTATCAAGAATGCATCAAAACTTGTTGAACATGGACATGTAAGAATCGGTACTGAAGTTGTGAAAGATCCAGCATTTTTAATTACTCGAACAATGGAGGACTTCTTGACATGGAGTGATAGCAGTAAGATTCGTCAACATGTATTGGATTATAATGATGATAGAGATGATTTTGAATTACTTTAAGATTAAAATAAATGAAATATTTTTTAAGTCAAAAATAACGGTCGTTTAATATTTGAAACTAAACCGAATACAAAAAATAGATTCGTAGTTGAGTACCCCTTCTTGTTGAAAAGTTTAAAGAAATCTTTAATTAAAAACTTGAAATTCATGGTGTTAGAAGAGCTGAAAAAATATATATTTTAGCAAAATATATAAGAGAGACATTAAAGTTATTAAAATAAGTGTGATAACGATTTTTTGCATCAGAAAAGTCGATAAAATTAAAGAAATATTGTAATAATATAGGTATTACTTGTTTTTCTTGGAAATTCTCAAAAGTGTGTAGGTGTGTAAAAAACATACAGAAAAGAATATTGTTTAAAATTATCGGGAACTCTTTTGGATTTTATAATTCCACTAAATGAATTATCAGTAATTTATCGGTAAGTACTATAACTCATCAACTATTATAAATAGCTCGAATTTTGGTCTTCTTAAGAACAACGTCATTTTCTATGGAAATACAAATTCCGAGAAAAAGAAAAGAAACGAAAGAAATAGTGGGCAATTCTTTAAATGAGTTTAATTTGTGAAAATAGTGCTTTTACAATCTTAATTAATTTAATTAATTACCTGCTTAAAAATACTTTCTAAAAAAATCTTTCCAAAATTTCATAACTTAATTAACTTAGTCATCATTCAAAGAATTGCCCATAAACATCATTTTTTTCGAGTTTTTAACTTTGTATTTTTGCGTAAAAAAATACTTTTGTATCTGTTGTCGAGTTTATTTGCATTTTTTGCATTTATTATTTATCGGACTGAATAAATGAACAGCCTGAAAAATCAATGCGTACGAGTACTGGATGATGAGAATCAAATTTCCAAGAAAAATTGTTTATATGCCGACTTTTTTTGAAAAATCAAGTGAAATGTGGGGTCTTCGGTCTGAATAAATTATTCAAATTGTGAACTCCCCGTAAATTTGATGCTAACCGAATCATATGAGACTGTACGTAAGCAGAACAAAGGATTATAAAGAGCTTAGTGAATTAAAGTGAACAGAACAATAGGGATTTTCAAAACATCTAATGGAACGCAACAAAAGAATCCCTCATTCGTAAATTATTCACATTGTGAAGTGCACGTCGATAGTTGATTTGCTTATTTTATGTTTATTTACATTCTTTTGCCGGATGTTAAAGAATTTAGCAAAACAAGTTCATAAACTTTTTTAGACGTAGTGCAACGTTCTGTATCTCAAAAATTTCAAAGTAAGAGTGTATGTGTTTATGATCCCTGTCCACAAGCACTTTCCGAAATCACCAGACAGTTGCATCCTTCAAATTCGACTCCTACGTGCAACCAATCAGTATTAGTCGGTTAGACCCAAATTAATTCTATTAATTATGATAAAAATATTTTTAGTTCCAATTATCGGCTCCTGTCATGATGATCATTATAATGTCTTAATTATAATGCTTATCATCATCCAAACATACGTGAATCTGCGGTTTTAAAACACGCAAGGACATATAGGAACAATACAGCCAGTTCTTCAATTATCCACAATATCACATAATTTATATCAATCATTTAATCAATAATGAATTATTAAAGTCCATACACACATATGTCCTTTTTTTGAAATCATTCAAACACTATATAGACATTGAAGAGAAAGTAGACTGAACCAGAATGAATAATTTAGTAATTTTTATTTCCCTTTATTCTCTCTTTTCAGAACTGTTCGTAAATATGAAAGGTGATGTGATAGTTATGTTAAAAATGTTGGAAAGATGAAAAATAGTGTTAAAATGATATAGTTGTCGTATATCAATCGTAAACTTTTTGGTGCATAGACACGTTAATAGAGAAAATAATTGTGTTTTTAAAGGAAATTTATTACAACGAATTATACATATAGAGTAGATTTATATATAATTCTATAAACATGGACGAGTGTCGAAGAAGAACACGAAATGACCATCATCATCATCATCATCATTTTGAGTCTCATGGGTAAGTGAACAGATTTTTTGTACTGCCTTTTTTATATTCTGAAAAAAACTGATGCTTAGCTTCTGCCATGATGCAAAAAAATACATGAATATTGTTATCTATACTTTATGAATCTATACAAATTAATATAAAACCTTAACTGAATGAAATTGCCACATTGTGCAAGGATAGCCAAAAAGAGTGAGTTCCTCTATGAACGTATGACATAAGATATACTTTTGCACTTAACAATCTATCGATAATCATCCTACATGATCCTGCAAAAAAAATGATGTTCTAACTTTTGCATGTTTGCGCAAAACTTTTTCTTGTGGTTGCTATACTAATTCCAGTCAATAAATCAAATATACACAAATAAACAAAACATGCACACACAACAGTTCGAAGGATATAAAAATAGATAGAAAAATAATCAAATATTAATTTTTATTAATGTACAACTCTTACCAGTTTAATTATTTACTTTATCTCCGGTAATTTATTGAAATATTATGTCTTTTTGCGCAATGAGATAATGAATTTGAAACGTCAGTGTCTTAATGGAAAAACATGTCCATCAGTAATAAATATGAATTGTTTTGACAATCCATCCGTATAGAGTAAAATAATCACCGAATTTTGTGGGTCATAAAATAAAATCCGATGATCTGAAGCTATATTCTCAGAAAAAGACATGATTGATAATGTCATGCACATTTGTACGCTTTTGAATATAAATAATGTTGAATATTCACAAATTGGATTTTTTCTTATAAACAAATCTAAATCCTCAAACTTCAATTCCATTCACAAATATAGACATGGGTAATTTTTTTTTGGTAAAATAAATCTTGATGTGCTTCAAAAATATTTTTCAAATTGGCCTCGGGAAAATCTTGATTTTAAGGATATCATGTCAAATTGTGCTTTTTGGTTTAGGAGTGATTCGGATATGACGTCCTAAAGCTTGCTTTCTTGTTTTATCATAGAACAATTGAGATGATGTCATAGCTATGTATAGCTTAATGGTCATTTATCAACGTATTCATATATCCTTACTTACTTACTTACTAACTTCCTTCGCTGACCGTTCAGATCAACTGTGATCCATGGAAAATCTCTGTTACCGTCTAAAACTAGCTCTATCGCTAACTACCCTTTGTCAACTGTCAATCCCAAGTACTCTAGCTAGCTCCTCTAAGACGGAGCATGATTCCAGTAAATAAGCTAGTCATATCAAATGCTACATTGTGTCTATATATACCCTACAGTCCCTCCATATCCCATGTAATTCCAATTCTAATCTTGTGCTTCATGCTATATCCAAAATCCTTTATGTATGAATAATATTTTAAAATCATTTATCAAGCAAACATCCATTAAGCATTTTGTATATCTACTGATACCTGTTGCGCATTTTTGTACTAAACAATGGAGTCTATGGACTTGCTATATATGAAATGTAAAAAGTTATTCGTTAAAAAAAAAATCAATGAAATTTTCTTTTACTAGCTATGCTACATATTGTATTAGAATGAATTGCATTCCATGAATGAAAGTAGTTTCGTGGAAAAAGTGAACCGAACGTCTAGTGTGGCTTCCGTTCCGCATATCACGTTTCGATGATGAGCTGTTCATTCTATTACAAATAACACAAACAGAACTTGATTTAATAAAAACGAAATAATATTTTGTAATCTCATCTAATTATTCAATCAGGTACAACCCAAAATATACTAATTATTAAGTAAATATAAAATCTGATTCACATTCATTTTGTTGAATGGAAACAACACGCATTTTAAATAATAATAAAAAAATAATATTATTTTTTTATACATGTCTTCGGCCACGATATATTTTTTTGTTTTTTTCTCGGAATTCTATAAAGGCGAAAAAAATAACTGTGGGGAATATAAACAGCGATATCATTAACGTTTTTTTTTCGAATGAAGACAAAAATTAAACTTTTTATTTTTTACGGCAATTTTTCCTTCGAGTTTGTGTACTTTATTGATCATTTTGACTGTCTGACTGGCTTCATCTTGTTATGAAAGGTTTTAAAGTGTCGACTTGCTTTTTTATTGTGCGAAATTACCATTGCTTTTCACAGCTGCTTGTGCCTTAATTTGAATTTTAAATGTCTTGCTTTTTCAATTAAATTAAAGCTTGCATGCTTTAGATAGCGCTGAATTGCAATCGATTGCATCGTTATTTCACTTAAAAAGTAACGGATTCATGAAAGTTCCAGCTAAATATAATGAGATTGGAAGCTAAAAGGTCACCAATATTGACTGTCTATAAAGTATTATATTGTATAGACAATTTCAAGGAATGTTATAGACGTATTTAATCAGGGGTTCACCAAGATTCTAGAAATTTCTGAGTTGATTGTTGGTCATTTTGTCATGGAAATTAATTTAATCTACTTCTGGCTAGACACATTTCTCTTACTTTCATATTATGTATCAAATTTCAATAATTGCATTACACAATGAATGTTTATTGAAGTTGAAGTCGATTAAGATTCACATAATTTACCCTATATTAAGGAAATAGAACAATTACAATGTTGAGGATCCCGAACTGCGCAACATAGTCGTTGGTGCACCGCTAAGTCGCCGTATTAGAAGTAAGAAGTGTAGTTGCCTTGTTTAAATTAAAATATAAGTTGTAAAAGCCTGTGGCTTGGTCTCTTAAAATTGAAATTATTCTTATTAAATAAATAAGTTATTATTATTCATGTAATACATAAATAAGCCTTGTCGGCATTTACTGGAACCATGCTCCGATTTCGAGTCTAGGTTACCACAAAATGCCTTCTATCGGATTCTATTGCTGGTCACATCACAAAGCTCATACAAATTCTCTTTTTTTCCTTGACGGCACTGTCACTACTGATTTACACGAAAATATAAGATTCACAGCATTGTGTCGCTCGGGATAACCTTAAAATGTCTAAAAAGCGTCTTTAACAATTAAGTGCTAATTTATAACGATGACTGTTTTGTTGCTAGTCTTTTTTTTAATACGGGGAAATTGTTTCGTTAAAAAAAATATGTGATTCAGTTAATTCAGTTTATAGCGCTTCTTATTTCTGTTTTTTTGATTGCTAATAATTTATAATTTGACTTTATTGTGTATGTACATTTGAGGATTCTAAGAAGTAACATATGCTTCTTTTTTTTCTTAAGAAAACTAAGAGATTCATTGGAAGCATTCTTATATTTTTGAAACATATATTTATTTACTTTATTCTTTTTTATTTCTTCTCTTGCTTATGTCCTGTTTATACTTTTTTTTATGTACATGACAAAACACATTTCCAATTCCAGTTACATACATTCATGAGATTTATTTAAGCTCATTTTTCATGCCGCTATTGTGAATACTGAATTGAATGATTCTGGTCTATGCAGAAATATTATTACTAAGTTACGCAATCGGACTTTCTCGGAAATTTTCTTCACATGAGAACTGGATGGTTCTGTAGGCGGATATTCATTAAAAAAACTTTTTGTATTATGAAAGAAAAATTAAATTGAAAAATGCCAGATTTAAATTTTTTGCAATTTTGAATACATTTTGTGTATGAGTTTAATGATGAATAGTTGTGGAATTTAAATGGACATTTTAAACATTCGACTGAGTTTAAACAGAATTTAATTTTGCATCACGTTTTGAATGATTTTGTTGAACAATTTAAAATTAGCTGTTGTGGGTGGCCTGTGAATCTGTATTTACTTTGTGCTACAATACTCGATCTGACTTCATAGTTTAGACATTGTGAATCCTTTTTGGCACACTAAATGCTTTATCGAGAATCAAAACAATTAGCGAAATTTAGACTCAGTCCTTATTCGTGTCGGATTAATTTCAAGCTTTATCACTAAGATCAATCCCGCCATTTAATTCATTTTAATCCGGGTATTAAAGATTCTATTTATGACTCAGGAATATTTGATAATACTCAGACTTTATATTTTAAAAAGAATTTCATTTGAAGTACTTAATTTGAAAGTTCCTTAATGCATGAAGGATTTACAATTAAAGCTGATTCTGCATTTTCATATTCTTGAATAAAAATAATCTTTTGAGATTATTTTCTAGGAAGTATTTTTTTTTTTTTAAAGGAAAAGTCATTATTGCTTATTTTAAATGAAGTCAGTATAATGAGTTGCATGTGGATTAATTCAGATCAGCATGAAATATGAATGCTTGTTTACTTATGATGACAGTCAGAGGTGTAGTTCAGATGTATGGAGACAGGTGGGGTCTCCTGAAGATAACTAGGTGACAGAGCCAGCAACAGAGTCAGTTACAAAGCATTTTGTTGTAATCTAAGTTCCACATATAAACATGGTTACAGTAAATCCACCCCTGATGACAGCATCTTACTTCATATTGATCCAAACACATATGAAGCTTTTCCCAAGCTTTTCCTGTCAACTATTTTTGCAATTTCTTACGCAAATAAAATATACAAGGATTCCGGTTGTAAACATGAATATTTTATAAAAGATATTTATCTTTTGACTGCAATATGCTTATTTAAACAGATTCAGCACAAAGTAATGAAAAGTTGTGCATGTAGAGCTATATACTTATCACATCCAATTAAAGTGAAATTTTTAGCTTAGTATGTCACAAAATCTGGTGAAATTTTAGACGTCAAAAAGTAAGCTTCGTTCAAGAACCTTTTAAGATAAAAATAAATTCATTCGTAATTTGGTTTTATGAATATAACAGCATGAAGCAGTAAATCTAACCTAAATTCTGATATACTTATCCTTTCTTTGATATGATCAAAAATTCATTGAAATGTTTTTTCGTTGTAAATTTTTAATATACTTAAAATATATATACGCCTTGCCTTGTCTTTTTCAGTTGAATTTTGATAAGATTATAAAATTCACAGTAGTTTAATGAAAAAAAAGATTACAATGAATTGTTTGCTGCATTATTCTTCTCGGAAGGAGCTTGTGTGATTTACAATTATAATATTCGTAGAATTTTAAACCAAGCTATATGGCCGTTTACAGTTTTTCATTGAAAAAAGTTATCAGTTGTTGATATTTTTAAAATTGAAAATTCAATATTCATCGTGATTTTCACAATATTGTTTAATACAAAGCATGTATTGAAATTTTGTTGTTATGCTGTATATAGGACGAAGCCAGTTATTTCGGATAAAAGCATTTTTCAAGTATTTTTTGGTGCGATAAAGTCATCGAAAAACCATCCAGTTAACTGCAGTTATTAAAATTAATTTCTAGTCACTAACTAATTCTTGAACTAATTACAACGTATTCTTGTCTACTCGGGATATGAAATACTAGGACTTTTTGTCATAATTGCAAAACTTTAAGACATTAGAAGCACAAAAGTATTCTTTAGCTCAGTATTGTCCAAACTTTACTGTGCCACGGCTCACCTTGGGGGTAAATTACGATCGTACACGTCATGCAGTCCATGACATTTTCGAACTAAAGCTTTATTTCAAGCTTATTAAACCTACGACTTTAGCAAAAATATTTAGATTCCTGGAATACCTGAGTGGTATAATATGGTTAATCACGGCATCAAAATCGGTCGTCACAGTATCGTCAGGGCATTTTTGCATGTTCTTCAAACAAGTTGAAGAAGCAGTGCCCAAACGAACACGTTGCTCCTTTTTGGATAAAGAACAATTCAAATATTAGAAATGGTTTTTAGATGACGTTATCTTGCTACAAAATACAGAATACCCTGTAGCCCACAATATAGCAAATATTGAACTAAATAAATACTCACAAATGTATTTTATTGATCACGTTTTATTCTAATTCATATGCTTATTGTTCTCTAAATTCATTCTATTGAAAATAATGTTGTGGAAAGGATACAATGATGAATGAATTGTTGAAACTTCTTTTATCCACTGATAAAACAATGATTGATTATCCTTTATCTGAGGATTTGAGGATTTTCATGAAAAAAGGATATCATCACGTGAAGATGAAAAAGAAAATCTCAAGAGATGTTGTTTTCCAAAGAAATTAATCTGTAATCAATTTTTTATATTCTTCTGTGTATTTTACATGTTTGGGCGTTAAAAATTTTTTATGCAAATTCAAATAAGAGTTGTAGACTTTTAATAAGGAATTTTCTTAGAAGTAAAATGAATGACCTTTTGAGCTTCTATTAATTTTTAGAATTTAATGATATATCAAGAAATCAAAAAAGCGGCAAAATTGAAATCAAAACAAAAACATCTAAATTAAATCCATCAAAAATCAAAACAAAAAAAGCTTTAAAGTTGATTCAATTCTTCAAAAATCCATAAAAATATATCTAAATAGCAATTTCAAATCCTAGAAACAAATTGTCAGTTTAAGAATTTATCAAGAATTGAGCATGAAATTCGTTGCGCATGTGAAATATGTTAAAGCAACAGATTACTGTGATAAATCCTTTATAAGAGGAAAATAAACTTCATCGTTTCACTTTTGACATTCATATTTGTTGAGGTATGATGATATAAAGCTCAGTTATTTATGATGCACTTATATTTGAAAGCTTTTGAAATGTTGTACATCAAGTGGTGATATGTTATACAAATGTTAAAAAGCACTTTACTTTTTTGTGTACCGAAAATATGCAATAAATTAATTAATAACAGTGTCTGGATAGATTTATGGTGGGCAATCTTTTATTTCTCGCGGTACATACTGGTGATAAGTCTCGACCAAAACCGCACACGGCGTAGGGTTCATGGCTTTTCCAAAAATTTTCGGTACCCAAGCTGCCCATCTCCGATCTAGAATTATTTTGAGTTAGAAGATGAAATTCAGCTAAGAAACCGAATTTCCTGCATTTTAGATGCAAATACCTGCAGTTTTGGGATATACCTTTTAGTTCGTTCAAGGCTGCAGACCTGCAATTTCGGACGAACCCTAATTAGAGTACATCAATGCTCTTCTTTTTCATACACAATTTTATTCATTTATTTTTTTTTTCGAAAAACAGTCATTTATAATTAATGAAAGCACATATGCCTATAGAATTTTTCTCATAATATGTTAAATAAATATCAAAAGCAATGAAGTAAATAAGTCAGCAAAATGATCGATGAGTGACAAATTTATGTTTTACTTGATTTTTTCATTAGTAAAATGTGTTTGTTCTACTTTTGTGAGTTTGAAGCTTTATGATTAATTACCGACTCGTTAATAATCTGTATTATTTAAGAATTTAAAGAAATTAGGAGTTTGAGCTTTTGATATTGGATGATTTCTTAAAGTTTAAGGTAGGCCTTAAGGTGCTTCTTGATTTTTCTGGAAAACTCAAAATAATATCTGCTATAAATTAAAAACATCCTTTTGAATACATCAACCATTCGTCCGAAAATGTCCATTCAAGCAAATTTTAAAAAGGTTTATTATTTGTTGAACTAAAATATTTCATTTATTTGCTATCAACATGTCTGCAATGATCCATGTTATGCATGTAGCATTATGAATTATTTGCAAACAACTATATGTACCTGACTTGCGCATTTGACTCGATATTATAGGTATGAATCGAATGGAATTCCGAAGAGAATTAATTGTTATTGGATTTTTATGTCTTCATTCTCTATTAATGTGATACATCTTGATTCCCTTTAAAAACTTTGTTTTATTAAGATTAAAGCTTTTTGACTTATATTTGCTTCCAAATCTGTTTTTGTTGTTTTCTTGTCTTCTTCCGGCAATTTTCCTTATTACTGTGTTAATACACAGTACTTAATTTAGTAAAATCCACAATGTGCTCCCTAGGACATGGCTACGTGACCGTATTAACGGTAAGACGCGAAGTTCCCCTGACGACACGGTGACGGCTGATTTTGACCGACTTTTACTGCGAAAAATGAAGTTTTCCGCAAATGTCAGTCGGGTTTTTTGCAATTCGTGTTTCTTATCAGTTTCGAGGAAACCTCCTAAAATTTTATCGCTGATTGTCATTATCTCAAATTAGAAAATTATTAGAAACTATATTATTAATTGCCTTCCAACCCCATTCAATAATTAACCGATATTCGTAATAAAATTGCCATTAAACTTCATAATGACGACATAACTTGCAAAATTTGACCTTCTAATTAATCATTTGCTCTTAAATGTTTGTGGCCATTAGATATTAGCAATAGTTCCAAAATTAATCAACAGCCGAAAGTGTCATTAAATGAACTTAATGGTTCTATTGATTTTAATTTATTTCGCAGCTGGAAATATTAATAATTAGTAAATACTATAAAAAGATTCAATACTTTCTAGATGACTTTAATCAACTTTTTAAAGCTTTGCTAATAATTTATTCAAAAACATTCAATATAAACTTAAGTTCTTGATGAATAAGAAAAAAAAAGAAAGATTGAGAAACTCAATTTTATTCAGTTTGCATGACTGAATGTTTTGATTGTTGATCAAGACAATACTTGGAAAATACTGCTTCTGGTATGATTGCTGTTGCTTAAAAAAATTCAAATCAGTATAATGGTTCGTTTAAACGCTGTATAACATTATGTTACTACGTACTGTCAAAAAAAGCTCAGTTTCTTTTGGCGGGAATTTTGAAAAAGCTAGTGTGTAATCTTGAGATAGTATGAATGTGTAGTGGTAATATGAATGTTTTTGGTGCTGTGAATAGAATTCTCCCGAAGTCTCTGTTTCGAGAGCGAGATTGGGACTGGGAACAAGGAACAAGTCTCGATCGTCCAGTCATGGTCTTCCAAATAATTTAGTTACAAGTCTCGTTCGCGTAGTGTTGGTCTCGGTATCGAGAACTCTTAACTATGATTTCCCGAAATCCGGTATTTTTCGGTCTTGGTCCCTAGAAAGGATACTCATAACTATACAAGTGTGTTTTGAGTAACACCTTGTATGCAGACAATTATGGACAACAATATCAATAGAGGAAATCCTCTCTGTAGCACGAACGTAAAGGGTTTCATTTCCAATCGAAGACTTCTCTTAACCACTACATACATATGTATTGAAACCGCAACAATCAAAGACTTCTAATGAAATTCTTCTTTATTATTACACAATATCTTAGCAAATAGCTTGCATAATTGAAAAAGGATTGTTTTTAAACCCCAAAGATATTATTGTGATCTTTTCAATCAATTTTAAATGTAAATGTATTCATTCGTAAATAAACGAATAAAAAATTGTGTGTGGAACATTTATAAGGAAACAACGTGACTTTAATCAACATTTGTTTACCAACTGCATTTGACGATAAGAAGATAAATCAATTTATTAAATTGCCTGTTGGTGGGTACGGCAATAAAAAAAAAACCGAATAGATGACTCATCAGTATGTAATAAAAGTCGTGGAAATCTACGTGAAGACTAATAAAATTCGTATGTATGTATCAAAAAGTCTGAGTAAATATGAAGGAGAGATTTATACGTTAAAAAAGTGTCAAATGCACACTCTTTGGATTTCTATTGAAATTAAAGAGCTTCAGGTTGACTAAACATAAACAGTAAATAGTGAGAGTCACATTTCTGTTCTCTCATTCCTCTCAAACAAACCCAAATGTAAAAAAATATTTTAACTTCTGAATTTTTATCAATGAAAATTATTCTTTCGGCATGCCTTTTTCTTCTTATGTCCTAAAAAATGTAAACATTATAATACATTCAAAAAAATATTTGATAAAAAAAAAATTTACGAGCCGACACGATCCAAAATCCAACGCTTGCGTCGAATGTAGGGAAAATAACACTGAGTCAGATGAATATCTGTATGCGAAATAAAATTTGAAATATTATCGTTTGCGGATGTTTGAAGCGCAATTCTGGATATAATTAATGGGTAAACAAACTTTAAGATTAATTGTATTAGAGCTTTTGTATTGATTTTACTGATGGATTGTTTGATGTATTCTGAGTTCAGGGACTGAAATTTCTAGAATGTTGGACTTTGTATTGATGGGATTTGGAACGAGGTTTTAATGATTTGTTTAGTTTAGGGTCCGTCCAAGGTTGCAGGCTTGCTATAAGGTACAGCTGAAAATTGCAGATCTGTGTATCTAATACAAATGCAAGTCTGCTGCTCTTGACCGAACTCTATTTTAGTAACTATTATAGAACAGAGTAGACCTATATACTCGGACCTTTACTCAAAACATTGTAATTGACTGACAAGTCTCACCAACTCTTAAGATTCAAATACCAAACATCTAACCTTGGATGTGTTCTAAATTCTAAATAAACCAAAAAAAATTGATTTTATTAATTATAAAACTTTTTTTAATAAGTGACAAAAAGTTCAAAAAGTGTCAATTATTCAATTCTACGTACATTAAATATGGATGATAAGAAACCCGTATCAGTAATTCAACGGACATGTTCTATTCTTTTCACAATCGAAACTTAAATATTTTGTTAAATTAATCATTTGGTTAGAAGAACTTGATTTGAGAAGTTTAAAAAAAATTTTTGTCTTGTTAGACCTAAAAAAATTTCGTACATTTTTATCGAACATTTTTCCAGTTATTCAGTCAAAATAACAACATAAGCACATGCGCTTGAAAACAATACACAAAAAAATATGAACACACAAAATAGCAACGTTATCTAAGATAAAGAAGTATTGGTATAAATTTTTTTGCGATAGCAAGCAAAGTATCTTCGTATGAACAATTTTTTTTACTGCTGAAAATGGCCTAGGTAAGATATAGGAATGTAGTAACTAACACTTGAAGAAAATGATACGTGTTCAGTTACATCCTGACCGTCAAACGTTTAAGTATCATTGAAAAAATCGTTGCTTAACAGAAAAAAAACATTTTTCATTCCACGTGAAGCTGCAACTTGTTGCTTCCGATGATTACTTTTTGGATATAGTTAAATGTGTTCATTGAAAAAATAAACTCGAATCTATTTTTGTACCTCGAATCTCATTACGTTTTACTTTTTTTTAAAAAAAATAATATACAAATGATACATACAATAGTATGAAAAATGAAGTTGCCGGTGTCAAAGTGTATTCTATAGTAAAAATTACAAAAAAGAAAGAATTGAATTCAAGAAAAGGAATATTTACATTAAAATCGAAATCGTTAAAGGTAAGCAATTTTTAAAGCTATTTTTTATGTAGTTTGCATGCAAAAGTTTTTAAAATTAATTCAATAATAATTGTATTAAGGGAAAAAAACCTTTATTTGTATTAACACATTAGTATTACTTTTTCTAATGCACTAACATTATACTTTTGCGAACATCACGAGCTATTCGCTAGAATCAACAATTTTTCTGAGTATTCATTTAATCAAATATTGGCAAATGTTTTCTTATTTATTATTTAAATATTTAATTTCCATTTAACAATTTGATGTTGATAAGAATTGTCGCATTAACAACATTCATCTTATATATATTTTTAACCTTAAATATTATTTATTTTTAAAGAAGAGTAATGAGTCAAGTGCAAGCCGTCTTGCTTAGCAGTCTGTGAAAATAATAATGTGTCAAAAATTATCAATTTTAACAAAAAAAAAGAGATGAAAATCTCGTCGAGCACATAAATAATAAGAAAGAAAATGTAAATCATCTTTTTAAGAGATACCTATTAGCAACATATACTTTTTTGCTAAAGAATATTTCAAAGGAAAAGTTCGTTTCAATTTCAATTCCAAATAATCAATTTCAATTCTAATGAATAAATTTCACTTAAAGCCATTTCTTGATGTCGACTACGGTTTTGTGCGGAAAAAGTTGACTCGACTCATGACTGCAATTTTCATTCTTTATTATCAATCTTGTATAGCACGTGTTCCCTAAGGGATCGATGCGTTGTCGTTTTAACGATAAGAACATATTAACGAAGGCTGATTGTAATGTGCCGCACGGGAATGTAATTTAAATTCTTATCAAACTTAGTTAAATGTGGAACTTCTTGTTAGATTTTATTTTGAAAAGATGTAATTTGGTATAGGAAATTTAATTTTCACATATGTTTAACATTATTGTGCTAAATATTTATATTTCATTTAAGTTTTAATGCTAAAATATGTAGCGCCATTAGATAGTATCCAAAGAGTTTTATTGCCCATATGTTGATGCCGTACTATTCAGAAAATTTTATTAAGGGGGGTCGGTTGTTTTATTTTTTAAAATCTCAAAACTAGCTCTATCCATAGTGACATTACTATTTTTAATCATTCTCGGAAGGAGGGCCTAGTTATACTCCTAATGCACTTGTCCCTTAATGCCTCATAAATTTTAAATCCATTTAATCTTAAATGAATAAAAAAGAAAACTCTATTAAGATTAAGAATGTCCAAACCCCCTTCATGGTAACGCCTCTGCTATAACAACAATTCTTATTAGATAATGTTACAAGAAATAATAAGTTATTTTTATTTTCACGCAAACAAGCAGTTAGTTATTTGTTTTTTTTCTTCTTTTATAAGCATGAGTTTATGTGTTTCTTGAAAAGTAATACCCAGCAGGCAAAGAGCAAGGAAGCTGAGAGTAAGCTCAGCTAGAATATTAAAGTAAAGGAAGTTCTACTCGGTGCCTGCTTGCTAACTTTTCATAAATATGTTTATTGTTGCAATAGATTTATTATGCTAAAGTTAGTCAATATTTAGGGTATAATTCCGTCAAAGATGACGAATTGAAAATTATATACGCAGCATAATGTTGTTTTAATGGATTATTCCGAACACTACAATATGCCTCCGTATTAACGATAAGACGAGAAGTTTCCTTGACGCCCTTGATTTTACTTCAAAAAATGCGACCAGCTGCATTGTATTACTCGGGCATTATTTCTGATCAGACGATGAAGGATATAATACTCATGATTATATTTAGTCATTCCATTACTGTTTAATATCATTTTTCCATCAAGTTTGCTCAATGGAATTCGCTTTACTTCTTTATGGATGTCAGAGGACTGCTCGTCTTGTTTCATTTTAAAAAGGTTAAGATAGACTGAAGGCGTCAACTACATAAATTTGAACAGGTTAAAAATTTAGTTCTAGATGTTCTAAAATTTACATTAACCCTTTAACTTGTTGATTGACGCGAACAAACCAATATTTCATTGAATTAAAGAAAGTTCACCAAAATCCGGAAAAGATGTAAGCTTTAAAAAGTGAGCTTCAATTAATAATTCCTGTTATGATTTTAAAGGATTATGTTGTAATGAGAAACATCTCCAGTTGGATTTACTAAAGCTAAATTATTTAGGATGAAATAAAAATTCAGCCTTACTTTATGAACCATTTTTCCTCACTTATGTTGTCGTAACAAATTAATGAGCTTATTGGTTTAGCGTGTTTAAATTTACATTAATTAGCTTTTCTTGTATAATAGATACAGAAATGTTATAATTTGTTATATCCAAGTTATATCTGTCTCATACTTTTTTATGTACATAATAAGGGGACGTTTGAAAATTACGTAACGTTTATGGGAGAAGAGCAATTTTGTTCCTAACTTAATTCTCTGGATGTACAGATCGATTATGGTCCATGACCACATGTCGCTTGGAGCTGCCTCCCACTTGCCAAGTGCAACACTGTCTTTAACAACAGCTTCCTTCCAAGAGTTCTTTGATCGTACACAAGCTCTTTTGCATTCCAAAAAGGCAGATTTAAAAACTTTAATTAATGGAGATTTCAAAGGTATAATCTTGTTACGAAGTCTCCTACGGAGTACAAATTATGATTCAGGAGTTTGTTACAAAGCGTTACGACAAGGGTTCAAAAAAGCTATTTTCAACACTACGTAAATTCACAACGTTCCCAAACCACAATAATATTTATTTATTTTTAATCAAAATAAATAAAAATTGTGGTTATTTTGAGAACACGAGAATTACATCGAATTTCTAGTTAGCTATTTTTATTATTAGGATGAAAATAATATTTTCTGTGCCAATTAACATCAGATTTGTGGGAATAATATTTGGTTTTTCGAAATTAGCATCATAAAGGTTTTATTAGAGCTCGAAATTGACATGTATTTTTTATACGGAAAATTCGTATAAAATTAGAGTCGATTTCGAGTTCTGAAACCTTGAATGAATTGTTAAAGCAACTTGATAAAATTTACTTTAATATAATTTACATTAACGACTCTTATTGTTTAACTTCAATGTTATGATAAATCCTTTTCATCATTTGTTGGAATTTTTTTTATTATTATTCTTTATCATGCATAGAGATATGTTATTCAACAAGTTACAATGAATTTAATTTATTTTTTTTTTTTTTGATACAAAAGTGCATGTGGATATTTTTCTTTTGTAGTCATGATATTACATGTTGAAAACAGACCATTCACTAGGCAACCGGATGTTTCAATTTAGTTAAATCACCCAAGGATACTCTACATAAAGTAATACAATATTTTTTTTATTTCATTTTAAAACAAAATGGGTTTTTTTTTGTCCTAACGGCACTAGAAAAAAAAAATGTTGTCTGTAAAAATTTAAAGTGCTAATTTGTTAGGTCCTAAAATAAATTTTCTATTCACCCAATTACAAATGTTTACTCTAATTTAAATATTGTATTTCTTCATTGAAACCATCTAATTAGCATAATATATTTTTTGATTTGTTGCTTAATATTAAAAAAGGTCTTATAAATTATTTATTGTATCGTTGGGTTGTTCACTTGTTATGTAGCGCTCTTGTGATTGGACTCTCCCCAATTTGTGGAGGGTTGAGAGGGTTTGTTGGAATTTTGTTAAAGGAGAAGAGGGAGGGTGCCTGATCAGCTTATTTTGAAATTTTGCTACCACGGCGAAGAGGTGGCAGTATACTTAGAACCAAATGGCAGCCACTCGTTTTCTAGGCTTCAAGATGAAGAGAGGACAGTTCACTTAGAACCAAGTAGAAGACGAGTGGCTGCTATTTGGTTCTAAGTATACTGCCGCCTCTTCGCGTAGTAGCAACATTTCAATATCCGCCGATCGGGGTGGTTCAATCCTACCCGAAAATCGAATTTTTAATTTCCCTTCCCCACTAACAGCGTTACATAACAACTAAACGCCCCCTAAGGATGATCACATTTACATATTGCACGAACAATTTAAGTTTAATCATGATTTGCTTGTTGTTGACTGTAAATAATTTTTTTTATATTTTATTTGCTCGTGTTTGAAACTTTTCACAATAATTTTATATTTTTGCTATGCTACATCCACGTAATATTAATATGTTTATGGGTTTTGCTCCTTACATGCACCACTACTTACTTACTTAAAAATTTATGAACAACCCACAGTACTAACAGAAATATTAACTTGTTGCTTAGATATTAGAGCATTTTAATACTTTTTCCTCTTTGAAAAACACTTCTTCTGTAAATTAATAATTTAGCTAATTAATTAGTGATTAAGTTGGAGAGAGAAAAATTATGAACGGGAAGTAAAGCAAAAATGATTTTTAATAAATTTTTCCCTTTTTTCAGACCTAAAAGGATGTTGCACGTTGTTCTATTGGTATTTTTTATTTTCTTTTTGATATGCGGAATTGAGACCTATGGTATTGGTGAGAATTACAATTATTACAAATCTCACAGAACTCTTTTGCTCATTTTTTTTATACATTATAATTGCATGTTGCTAGGTGTGAATCCATCAGTAAAATATGCTCGAGTAAATGATACATTCGAAATCAGTTGTCTTGTTCCTCAGTCTGGCGGAAAATTAGATTTCTATGATGGTGATGATCTCGTACCTGAAAGCTATATTAAGGTACTGAAATACATAAATTTGTGTCTATTCATGACTAACGATGATTTTTTAAAAATAAAAACTCATTTACAGAGACTAAATGACACATGCATTGTCTATGTAAATTCAAGCACGAAGCCTACAAAGAAGAATATCACATGCAAAAGAGAACAAAATATAATTGGACTTAGTGAGATATATGTTGAGGATAAATTTGCTCCTGTTCATGATTTCAAATGTCGAACAAATGATTTAAAGAATCTAACATGTACATTTCAACAACCTTTCAGTTATCATCCAATAACATATCGTTTATCTTATACAATTAGCAACGAAGAGGTACTTTAACATTATTTCTCGAAAATTGTCTAAAAGGTTAAGTGAAAAAAGAAAACAAAATCTTGATTCTATTACAGAAATTCAATTGCAGACTAAAGCCAAATATGAAAGGTGGCTATTCCTGTAATATAACAGTAATCGAGGATTCTTTGAAGTCAGTTTTTAATTTCACACTTCGCGGGCACACCGAATTCTTCAAAAGGAGAGAAAACTTTGATATTCAGCTAATGGAAACACTGTTGCCTAAGCAAATTGAACATTTTGATGTGCAATTACCAAAACCTCATAATGGTACCATGTCAAATAAAGTCTTTGTCATGTTTTCGTTGCCAAAGTACTTAGAATCTGTTGCAAAGGAAATGATGTTTGAAGTTAAAATTAAAAGTGAATATGACGATGAGTGGGAAAGAGTAATCATTAAAAATTTCGAAAGTAACGGATACAATGAAAAGAAAATTCTAACTTTAACAAATATTAAATTCGCAAACACCATTTATCAATTACGGTTTCGTATTAAAACAAAAGTTTCAGAAGATACTGATGAGATGTGGTCACCATATATAGAAAAAACTTTTAAAACGCACCCAAAACTTCCAGAAAATATCCCAAGTGTGTGTAATAATTGCTTTAATGTAATGGAAAGTGGAAATATTTATTTGTACTGGACAGAAGTTCCAAGGTTCTATCAAAATGGTGACATGTTTTCCTATTTTATAAAACTTTTTGATTCGAAAACAAACGAACTGTTGAACGAAACTTTTACAACAAAAACATCTCTTATGATATCAAATAGAATAAGTTACAAAGTGCCACACATTATGGTTCATATTTATAGCTCAAATCACGAAGGTTTATCGAAGAAATATGTTTCTGTCAACGTGTATGGGCATAAATCGAAAAATTTTCTTCACATCAAAAAAGAATGGATAGATATGAACGTTGGATATAAATTGTCATGGAGACCATATGATAACATCATTGATATAAATAATTACACAGTCGTTTGGTGTCACCAAGTAAGCGAATTGTCGAATAAATGTGACGGACCAATCAAATTTTTGGATTTACCTGCGCTTGAAACACAATTTTATCTAAACACATCCATATCACATCAATTTGGTGTTGCAGTTAATACACAAGATGGAATAGCAAGGGGAATTCAATGGGCTAAATGTACCTCATCAAAACCGGATGGTATTATATACTTTTTGTAATATTTTTCTTAAAATTTTTCCATTACCTGAGGAAGTTTTATATTAATTTCAGAAATTGGAACATTACACTCAATATGGGCTACATATTTCAATGAAAATTCAATACTCTTCAATTGGGAACTGAATTGTGCTGATAAAGATATAGTTTCAGTTTATAAAATTAAATATTGCGTTGTTGCCGATTTTGATAAAAAATTGTGTTTAGAGGATGAAATTTATGAAATGTTTAAAGTAAACAATAATAACAAAAACACAAATCTATATCAAATTACGAATTTAAAACCATATAAAATTTACAACATATCAATTTCATTGATAAGCATAAGTGGGCGTTCTGGGGCCTTCTCAAAACCTATTATGATACGAACATTGGAAGGATGTGAGTAAACATCTCTAATTTATGAGTCTTATTACAAATATAACAAACTTTTTATTTATTTCGTGTATTTCTATAGCGCCTTCTGCTCCTCAAAATTTAAAAACAATCAATGTACATTCAAATTCTATTGATCTTCAATGGAATAGACCAGCCGAAGTTAATGGTCCATCACTAACTTATCAACTATGGTACAACGAACGTATGATACACATAGACAATAATGAGACAATGAACGATACTTTTAAATACCGTCTAAATGACTTGGAATCGTTTACAAATTATACAATTACAGTTGTAGCGTGTACAAGAAATTGTTCGCAATCAAGTGGCAGCATAAGTCAAAGAACGAGAGTAGGAAAACCAGGCCAAATTAACAATATTTATAGTCGATATAAAAATGGCAGCTTAGAGTTAATTTGGCAGAAACCAATTAATTTTGGCGGCTATTATAAATTTTATTTATTAATGGTATCAAGAAATGATAATTATGACGAAAAAAGTGTGTTTTTCAAAATATCTAGTAATAGAAATTCATGTATTATTCATGATCAAGACTGTGATAAAAGCTATTTAAACTTCTTTATGAGAGCTGTTAATGTAGATTATACTAAGTCAGGAATGCATTATTCAATTATTAATGATTCAGAAGATTGTTTTGCTAACAAAGCAGATGTTAATGAAGAAGGATTATTTTACGGAAATCCTTCGGTTCCATTGCCTCATCCATGTGAGAATTCAGGCATTCTTCTTAGTGTTATTAATAATCCTGCATTTAAAATTGTATTTGCTTTTCTTTTAGTGTTATTTATAGTTTGGATTAACGTGAAACTGTATAAATCTTATAAAAAGTTACAAGACATGAAAGACATTGAAATTGTGTGGCCTGATGGACTGGATCCTAAAGGCACGAAAGATCCAAAAGCTGAATCAATATTAACGAGCGTATTTGATTTAGATTTGATCAAAACTTGCAATTTAGAGAAAATTCGTGAAGAAAGTTTTAAGGAATTAGAACTTTATGAAAATGATCGAAATTCTAAAGAAATAGAAGAAAAGCTTTGTGATGAGAGTAATAGAGAGCTTTTAGCACCATTATTCACTAAAAGTCAAACACTTGATGTGATTAGTAATGCTTCAATAAACAAACCAAAATCTCATTCTGTTCCAACAACTCCATTAAAACAGAATCCTTTAATTGATAATAGTTCGGGTTATATGCAAATGCATCAACCCCAAAAATCACCAAATAAAGTATCAGTCGGAGGATATTTAGACATGTCCGGTAAATCATCAAATCCTTACATAAATCAAAGTCATATGTTAAATTCAAAGGACATTAAATCATTCATACAAGATTCTCAGATGAATAATGGCTACATACAAAGGAACTCGATAAAAAATTCAGTTCCTATAAAAAATTCAAGTGGCTATGTGGGGTTTGCAAGTTTTAACAAAAATTAGTATTGTACAGTTGTGTGTAGAGTTGTATAGATGGGAATTTCCATATTTTATGTATTTTTTTAAGTAATTTAATATTGAAACCCTAACTGACAATGAGGATTACTCACTTAAATGAGCGTGCTCATGAGTATACTCACCTATTTGAGCTTGGTCATGAGCGTGCTTGTGAGTAGACATAATCAATATAATTGATCCGTGCTCGTTATCTGTTTGGGTAACTTAGACTATAAAATGCAGTTAAAAAAGGCTATAAAATTAAGGCAGACTATTTTAAAATTTATAGATAACATATTTTTATACGATTACTAAAATTTGTGACTTCAAGCTTTAAATGTAAAAAAAAAGATAAACAATTTTTTTTATTATACATTAATATTGACACACTTTTGATAAAAAATAAGTATCTTGACTTTACTGTCCGTCAATCAGTTCCGGATAAATAATTCACACAAATTCCGATTTGCACAAGTGATTCATGGCAGGTTCGGCGACAGTCATGTGACATCCAAGTGACAGTCACATGGCATCCAAGTGACAGTCACATGGCATCCAAGTGACAGTCACATGGCATCCAAGTGACAGTCACATGGCATCTAAGTGACAGTCACATGGCATCCAAGTGACAGTCACATGGCATCTAAGTGACAGTCACATGGCATCCAAATGACAGTCACATGGCATCCAAGAGGCAAAATTTGGTAGTCAACATGAAAATTGTCACTTGGAAGTCACTTGTCTATCATGACTACTTGGTGCCGATCGGGAATATAATAGCATTTTCACATAATAATTCGATTTTAAAAACATGTCAATTTTAAATGTTATGTTTAAGAATTTCGAACAAGTACAAAATTTACAAAATGTATCGTCAGTCATTGTGAACAATCGTTACTGAACAAATGGAAATAAATTTTTAAACTTTAATTCTTTTATATTACTTCATTGGATTTACACATCTTTAACAAAATTTAAGAGTTTTAATTAAGGCTAAAATTAATTAATACAACATCTTGAATCATTTAAAAGCTCTTAAAGGTTCTAAGAACGAATATTTACGCAGTGTAAATTACTGTATAAAAATGGTCTACGCCTATATATTGCTTTAATTGAGAAAGTGCACTAAGCGTAGGGGTAAGAACAAAAGCATTAACATAATGAAAACATTTTTCTTTTATTTATCTATCATTTGTGAAGCTAAGCATCAGTTTTATATACACGAAATGTGTATGATTAATTGTTCTTTTTATCTTAATTTCCTTTATTAATTAATCATAAAACTTCTTTCTAATCATTTCAGAATGCATAATTCATGTCAACGAGTAAAAACGTGCCGAATAGGATTTTTTTTAGCCTGTGTTATTCTTATTAGTTTAATCAATACATCAGAATGTACTCAGAATGGACCAACGGGATGGACAGATCCCAAAGGTGACATAGTTCTTGAAAAAGGTACAAAATTAAGGATAAAATGTGTTGTTGAGAGTAATGAGACAGACGTTAGCTCGCAACTTACATTTAAGAATCAATCGATGCTGATAGATCCACAATATTTTCATCGAATAAATGATACAGCCATTGAATTGGTAATTCCAAAAGTGCCTGAACAAAATACAATGTTTATATGCTATCTTGGAAATAATGCAATTACATACAATGAAGTACGTGTTGGACGTAAACCAGATAGAATTGAGGATATAGAATGTACTTCAAAAAATTGGATTTACATGACGTGCACGTTCCGGAAACCAGTTAATCCTGTTGTTGTCAATTATGATCTTAAATATCGGATAAAAGATTCAAATCAAGTTCATGCATGCGTTCAACCAGCAACAAAAGATTCAACGTATTTTAAGTGCGATATATCTGCAGACGCTTATCGAAGGACTAATAGACAATTTGTATTTATGCTGTATGCTTCAAATTCCTTTGGTAGTGTTAATCAAACATTTGATATTGATAATTGGGCGAACGTAATACCAGATAAGCCAGAAAGATTTAACATAACTGCTACACATTCAGATAGAATTGAAGTTGCATGGAATGTACCATTAAAATTGTCAGTTTTCCCAGAAAAATTTGATTTTGAATTTCTCATAAACTCAACTGTTGAATGCGGTGAAAGTCGATCCATCTTATTGCCAGAATTCCAAGAAAAATATGAAATCGAAAAACGCAAAACATATGTTTACAGCATTCCAGTCCGATATAGTCACACATGGTATGACATTAGTATTAGAATGAAAGTGTCAGCAGCAAAAGATAATGAGAAAATGTGGAGCGCATGGGAAACAAAACAAACAACATCAGGATCACGAGCACCGGATGTACCACCAGAAGTTGATGAAGGAGCATTTAATATTCATCCAAATGGTGACTTGTATGTTTATTGGAAGCATCTACCGAAATGTCTTTGGAATGGAGAAAATTTCGGTTATGTTATTAAGTCTGATGATAAGATGCATGAATTGCCATTTGAGAATTCAACGATTCATGCTGTGTATCGACGTGGAACAATAAATAGACAAAAAGATACAAAAATAACAATCCGTAGTAAAAATGAAGTGGGTGTATCGATCAATGTAAGTGAAATTATCATTCCTGGAGAAACGCGACTACTTGAGGGTCGTGATGAAATAAAGTTCAATAAGAAATCAATCAACAATACGTATTATTTGTCATGGACACCGCCAGAGAGAATAAGAGATGGTATAAAATCGTATACAGTATTTTGGTGTCCGTCAAAGACAGAATTAATAAATCAATGTGAAAGTTCAATTGATTTTGTACGACTGTCCCCATCAAAAACAAGCTTTGAATTTAAGTCGGACCAGACAATTAATTTTGCAATTTCTGTAAACTCTCCTACGTCAACGACCGGTATGATATGGGCAAAATGTACAACTGCAAATAGTCAAGAAATTGGAAAAATTTCAACCGTCAGAATATCACATTTAACATCATCTGAAATCGGAATGGAATGGGGCTTAGATTGTACTGATTCGGGAATTGTTGCTGGATATCAAATTGAATATTGTCCAACAAATAAACCAAAAACGTTGGAATGTATGGAACCTGAAGTCATAAAGAATATAACAATTGAAGGCACACAGTATATTTTGGGTGGACTCACTCCATATACTACTTATAAAATCATCATCCGAATGTTTTCAAATTCAACAATGGGACCGCCAAGTGAACCATTAGCAAATACTACGCTCGAAGCTCGTAAGTACTTAATGAATTGTTTTTTATTTATCAATTAACTGGCATTCCCTGGCGATGACACAAATCGTTATTTGATTATTGCGAAAAACCTCCAAAATGCTTAGATTTTTGTAAAGGACGTAATGTCAAATTGAATGAATTTAATTTAAGACTCTACAAAAATCTTAATGGATTTTGTTATTCAAAAGATCTTTTTTTCATTCAAGAATAATATCAAGCATGATCCAAGGCTAATCATTTGAGAATTTCGTAACAAATCCCTCTTGACTTTTTCATTATTCATCATTTGCATAATATAACCCTTATCTTAACTCTTATTCTTTTCATTGCATAACTTAGCTCCATCACCAGTACAAAACTTGATAGCACGAAATGTTCGAAACACGACCGTGGATATACTTTGGGATCCTCCATTACATTTTAATGGTGTCTTAGTTGTTTATGAGATTTACATCAATGGAATACTTAAATATTCTCACAATACAACAGTCAGATCATTTACAGTTGACAATTTATTGCCAAATACAAAGTATGATATTGCTGTGCAAGCATGCACAAATAAATGCTCAGAATCGGCAAAGACAAATATACAGACGGCAATTGGTGCACCAGGACGATTTGAGAAGCAACCAGTAATTTTGAATAAAGGATCTACAAATTTATTCAACAACAGCTACACAAGTGGAATTATTCAATGGGATGTGCCGATTTATAAAGGTGGAAAACTTGACTTTTATGAGCTAAAGACAACATTCCGCGGTACAGACGATAGCATTCAAGAAAGTACGGTGCGATTGAAGTCTCAAGAATGTTTCATGGAAAAATTGTGTGTTAACAACGTGACTGGAGTTTATCAGTTTTCAGTACGTGCTGTAAATTTTGTTTTTACACCACATGCTCCCGTAAATAAGACATTCGACATAATCGGAAATTTAGGGTCGATAAATTGTGAAAATGATGAGATCTTATTGAGATCATTAAATGAAGCATATAGATTTGATCCATACGGTTACCTTTTATTTGGTGAATGGTCAGAACCGATTGGACATTCGTGCCATTTTACGACATTCGACTCAAAATTGACAGCATTCATTCTATTCTCGTTGATTGCGTCGCTCGTCTTTGTCGTCATGGTATTCTATTTGTATCGAAAGATAAAGGACATGAAAGATATTCTTATTCAAATGCCACCTGGTTTAGAAGACTTAACAAGTGACAAATTGAAAAAGGGTAAGGATATAAATTCGGAAAAAAATGGCAAACCAGATCTGTTGCACAATGTCGATAGTCAATTTATAACAAATGAGGATGAGCATGGACGGTTACTAAGAGGATCCTTAAATGGAAGTATTAATGGAAATGACTGTAGTAGTAGTATACGAAGTGAAAGTACAAGAAGTGATGGTGAGCCTGCTGATGCATTAGATGATATTGAATATGATGGCTTTGGACAGCATCCTGTTAATACAAATAGCAATAATCGTCATTTTGGAAGCGATAAGATTCCGGTAATTAAATATTTTATAAATTCTTGAAATTGCTTATTAATCTGTAATTTATTTCACAGAATTTCCTACTGAATACAGATGCACCAATCATGCCAATATTGATTTCACCAGAAGCAATTTCAGCATCAACGCCAATAGTTGAAAAATTCCCAAAACCAACAATTGCAATAAAGAGTAATAATAGTGGATATGTAGCACCACCAACAAGTCATAGAAATCCAGTTCCTATAAATAATGGCTATGTAACACATTCAATGATGAATGTAAGTTTTTGGCTTCAATTTGATAGATTTTGAAATATTAATTTGCAAAAATTCCTTTCATTCCTGTAATTTACAGCCAATGCAATCAAATGGATATACGCAAGTAAATCATGCATTCGGAAAGCCAAGCATCAAAAATGATTTCACAGATAAATTTAATGCAAAAACATTGCCGATGATTGTAGCAACAACAGATCAAGAAGGAATTTCTGGTAAGGATTAATCTCTAATTTCAAGTTTTTGAAATTTATTAGAGCATAATGTCAATAGAAATTGTAGTCTTGAAATGAGCCTCAAATTCTATTTAGACTAAAACCATAGCAAATATGCTTGTTTTCTTTGTAACTTTTTTGTGGAAAATCGAGTGATGAAAGATTTTTCGAGTCTGTTTGAGTTTTGTATTTCTGCACACAAACTTTTACATGTCGTTCATGGATTTCTGTTTTGTTAATCTGAGAATTTTTTGTGTCTCTAATGACAACACATTCTTGGATTAATTTTACGAGACATTTTGATTTAATTTATGACTGCTTACCACTGAATCTTGCTGATTTGAATGGCGGTGGCTTGTTATTGTGAATGTTTTGAGGTACTTCGACACACGCAGAGCTCGGAGTCGACATTCAAATCGAGGTTCATATTCGCTATGAGTGAATGGGTCGATTTATGAACGGACTCACAGAAAGGAAACTGCTACTTTTGCTCTTAACATACGGAAGCCTACTTTTGAATAGGGTTCGACAATTCCATGTAAGTGTTAGTACTTGCATGCAAGACTTGCATACAATATACTCATACTTGCATGCAATCCTACTTTTGAATCTTACAATTGGAATTTATAGGAACTCATTCGTACGTTTGCCCAAAAATGTTATCCTTATGCTGACATGATTCCCTAACAGACAATGAGCATGTCAACTTAAATGAGTGTGTATATACTCATGGGTGTCCTAAGTCAATGTAATTGAGCATGCTCACTTTTGTGGCCAGTACTCGTGTCCATTGTCTTTACTTATTTTACCATTAAAAACAATAAAGTTAAGGGTAATGAAGTCCATAAAACCAAAAGTGTTTACTACCACCTCTACGAATTTTGAGCTATTGAATGCAAAAACCCCAAAGTTCAAAGTGCTTCCCTTGTCAACACATTGCACTTCAATCTTATGAAGGAATATAATCAGGACAGTTTCGGTCTTCGTCTGGTCAAAATTAATGCTCAAGTATTATACAAAATTGACAATGCTTATGCCTTATTATTCAATTAAATAATTAAAAATCATAAATTAAACGTTTCTAATGATAAACTTCATATTTTCTATTATTTGCAGGATATGTGACACATAAACAGTTATCAGACTTTGGTCATCGTATGCAGTAAATAAGCATCATCAGCTGTGATGTATGGGAAATCTCGGAATAAAAATTTACATAATATTTAGCGGTAATTGTTCATTTCAAAGTAAAAACAAACATCCCCTCCACACCACACACACACAAAAATTTGCAAAAATCTTGCATGAAATGATCATAAAGAAATAAGAAAAAGAAAAAAAAATATTTTTTAATGTATAGAGACTCAGTATATTTATAATTAATAAGATTTAATAAGAATGATAGACGTGAGAAAAATTAATTATTTTTCATAATTAAAAATCGATGGATAATCTAAGATTGAGATGATTTGAAAAGAGAAGAAAAATACACAAAATGCTAAAGTTTTTGTTGCTCAAATTTTTCTTAATTAAAATATTGATATATATAGAGAGATATATAGATAAGTAATGCAGGAAAAAAGAGAGAAAATTAAGAAAATAAATAAAAAAAAGTTTTTGAAACCTTAGAACAAATAAATTAGTTGCTAAGGATATTGGTTTAATTAAATTAAATAAAAAAAAATTCATCAAAATATAAACATTTATGACATTTATTTTAGGTTGCTGGAAATTTTAAATTTTGGGCACGCGTTTATTTCCTTTAAAATCAAATGAGCTTAATTAGCATTCAGAAAATATTATTTGAATTAAGATATTAAGAGCTTTTGCATTAATAAGAGCAAAAATAAATATTTTTTTATATTTAAATTATTTTATATTCTTCAGACTGATTAATACAGTAGAAAATACAGCATGCAGTAAAGATGAAAGAGCACCTTTGAGCAATGTACAGGGGCTTATACATGGAGTTGGGAAAGGGTTGTTGTCAATCCTTAGGGCTCGACTGTTGCAGCAAGTATACGGGTTAAAAGTATTGGAAACAAGTGTTGGGATTTCATTGTAAATGCTCATAGCTCTTGATTGCAATAATTGCAAACACTATGTGCATACTTGCATGCAATTTATGAATCCTAAAAATCCCTCTTTTTGCAAAATATTCTTGAATTTTCTAGGGGTTTTCGTGTTAAAAATCTCAAATGTCCTCTTCTGACTACGCCACACCCCACAAGTACATGCTCTTTTTGAAACACGTGCCTAAAAAAAGTAATATTATTTATGATTTTTCAGAACTGTATATTTTAATTTCTTTTGATTAGCATCAATTTTAATTTTGAGAAAATGTCAAAGCCGAACAGACAAGGATCATGTTAATGAACAAGCTTTTGAGTATTTTTACTAAATTGAGAATTCTAACTTAAATTTATTGAGTATACTCATGAGATTGCTCATTTATGTGAGTGTACTCATTGTCTGTTACTCTAACAAGCAATGAGCATGGATACCACACTTATGCCTATTTAATAGCATATCGAGAAAGTTGTTGCTTTTTGCTTATCTTCAAAAATACCAAATTCATGATATAAGAATGCATTGCATGTCCGTTTTAAGCTTCGCATAAAAACCGTTAAAATTTTATTTCAAATTGAGTTCTCAGAATTACTTAATTACTTACTTCCTTGGCGAAAGCGCACGAGAGCCCATAGCCGCATTTAGAGTTCGTCGGAAGTTGGATCTGTCTTTAGATAACTTCTGCCAGTTTCTAATTCTTCTCAGAACGACTATTGCTTAATGGAAATTTCTTAACATTTTGCTTACCAAAACGTACTAAGCGAACGACTCCTTAGAGTATAGAAATAGGCTAAAGCTTGACATTTTCTGATTCTTTTCTGCTTATATTTATAGTAATCTCATATAAACCATTTATTAATCTTTATTTTGTAAATAAGTTACAGCTCTAAAATCAATAAAGATTCTGCCAGAATTTTAAAAATCCTGAAAAATTTAAATTAAATGAATTAAATCGCAAATGCTCTCATCCTTAAAATTCAAATTGTTTGTTGTTGTACGGAGCGGTTTTTATTGCTTCAGGACACACGAAAAACAAGATTTATTGTTTTAAAACAAACTTTTAATAAGCTTCGTATTATTAATTTCTTCTTTAGTTAAATTCTCAAATTCCGAATATTTCGAACGCCTACGAAAGAGAAAAAAAGCATTTTTATTTAATAAGTTTCATGCCATTTTTTTTATTTTTTTGTATATTTAATGAGCCATGCCTTGAATTTAAAATTTCCAGCAAAAGAAAAAAAAAAATGTTAAACAAGGTAAATATTGTACGAATAATAATTACTTAAGCATTTAAAAATTTGTTTGTTTTTAATGTAAAAATTTTGAAAAAAGAAGAAAGAAAAATTTTGAGCACATGCCAACCTTTCGTGACTCCATCTTGTTTCTTTAAAGTCCATCGAAAAAAAATTGTCAATTGCTTCAATTTGAAGTATTTTTTTACCTATATCTTATTGTGAATAATAAGCTTTATAAAAATCATTATGAATGATAACAATCTACACAGGACAAAGAGATAAATTTTTTGATTTTTTTTATTCTTAAAGTTAAATGCACGGTCTAAATGCCAGTGTTGTTCAAATTGTGTGTTGCGACATACTAGTGTTGCACCACACTGTGCCATGTCACACTATTGTTGCGTACTGTGTCACGTCACATTATTGTTGCATACTGTGTCATGTCACACTATTGTTGCACACTGTGTCATGTCACACTATTGTTGCACACTGTGTCACACACATGTCATATGCGATTTCAGTCGACAAACCACAAAAAAGCTTGAACAACACTGCTCTAAATGGAAGTTTTCCAATATTAATGCAATAAAGTTTTTAAATACTCTTATTTGTGAGGATGTTTCAAAAAGTTTGAATGCTTTAACATGACATTAATCCGTAATTTCTCAAGAATTATTGATATTTTATCAATAATGTGAGTGTTGCCATCGACTTCTTATCGAGTATTTATTTAAATTTCGGTATTAACTGATAAATTCCTTTCGTGAGCCTGTAAGCACTGCCTTAACAAAGGTATTGTTTAGACTAAGACTCTGTCTTAATCATAGAATTGTCTACAATGTAGACACAACTTTTTATAACACAAATTGTTGTTTTCCATTCAATTTAAAACTTTTCTCGATTTTCAATTGAATTTTTGGATTTGCAAAAGAAAACTAGGTTGCAATTTGCAAGTCTTTATGCTTTACCATTCGAGATTGTGTGACTGACAGTTGCAAACAATATTTCTGTTTCGGCTTCTTTAATATCAAATAATATTTTCTTTTGTTATTTCAAATTTTTGACAATGCTAATATTATATAAATTGAAAATGTCCATTTTAGCTTTATAAATGTGAATTGCCTGAATTTAAATTGAGTTTCAACTTAATTCATGCATGATCTCAAAGCTTTAAATGAAATGAAATGTAATTTTTTCATCATAATTGAGTAAAGAAAACAATTCAAAAATGGCAATTATGAAACATTTTGAAATGTTCATACCAAGTTTCATATCGATTCGAAAAAGGACATATGAAAATTTTCCCATGCCGAGTCTCAAACTCATGATGGGTCGATATGCAATGAGCTAAGTCCCGAATAATGAAGCCAAAATGTCACTGAGCCGCTTTGACTCTCATATTTGTCATAAAATCTACCAACTTATGTTTATAATCTAAATTTTGTTTGTCATTAGGCCTAAAATGATGCAAAGTTGCCAAACAGGCATCTGTGACACGCAAAAACCTTACAATTTCATGACATTGCCAATATTTGTCAATAAAACAGGCACTTGCAACTCTGAGATGAAGTTATCGAATCATGATTGCAATCTGTCAGTTGCCAGTAAAAAGACATTGCCTGTAAGCCAGCAAAAACTGGATGTGGTAGATCTGTCGTCTGTAACTGTGACACACGAATGTGCTCGTCACTCTAAATTGAAGACGTACCCGAGCGACACAATGCGGCGAACCACACCGAACCACAGTTGTTGTTAAATTGATGATTAGTTCTTATGTATTTTTGTCCACTTGGGACAATTTTGACCATAGAACCATCAATACAACTTCGCGACTAACCTTTAATAAGGTGACTTAGCATTGCCCTAGCGACAACATGCTGTGCTGTTCAGGTTAATTATCTTAAAGACTTTATTAGCATTTACAGTCGTGGACACTTTTGTAAAACTTAAAACGTGTAGCATTAGAGTACCATAGTAAAATATAATTTAAAAATGATCCGTTACGTCCACATTTTCAGAATTTCAGAGAAAATTTCTATAAGTATATTCCAAAAAAGTATACAAGAATTTGAATTTAGACCGAAATTAGTACAGAGAATATTGAAAAAATAAAAATAAAACTTTTCGCCTTAAAAAAATATTTGTGAATTGAAATAAAAAAAAAAAAAAAATTGTGAAAGGAAAATTTCCGTTGCAACGTCTTTATTATGTGCATAAATACAGTGCTTTAATACTTAAGAAAAATGAGATATATTAAAGAAAAAATAAAAGCAGAAAGAATATATTGTCAATGTTTCATGTTGATAGATACTTAAATTAAATATGAAGAGTTAAAAATAAGAATCTAAAGAATCTCGTTTACAAAGAAGAAAATAAGAATAATAAAAGCTGTACCTTTTTGGAAGATGATGCTATTGTAATAATAATTCTATAAAAGATTTTTCCTTTTGCAAAGCATATAAAATTACACTGTGTTTTTTGAATATCATGTTGTTGTATATGACTGTTTCACATGTTGCATTATGTTAAATCAATGTATTTTCTAAGCTATTGAAAATGGAAAAACAAAAGATTAAAGTAAATAATGTCTTAGAAGAATCTTCTCAAATTTTTGAGTTTTTATATGAAAATGAGTCGTTGACTTAGGGGCAGAGTTGCAAAACAGGTGCCTGTGACAGGCAAAAACCGTACAAATTCTTGATAATTTATATGGTTTTTCCTACAAATTTCTGTCACAGGCACTTGTTTTGCAACTCTGCTTAGGGGACGTTCGGAAATTACGTAACGTTGAAAATAGAATTTTTAGACCCTCTTTTCCTGCTCATTCCTGCCCTAGTAAAGATTTGATACAAAATCATGAACTTAAACTTGTATTCTGTAACAGAACGGTGTTACAGTTAGGCGTTACGTAATTATTTCCGAACTTTCTCATAAGGACCGTTCAGTTATTACGTAAATCTCTTAAAGAAAGAAATGGGAGATTTTGATATAGAGGGGACCCCTTAGTTATCGTTCACATAGGAGCTGTTCACCTGTTACGTCCGCTTTTTAGGGGGAAGGGGTCTAGGATTTTATAATAGCCTAAATATTTGCATGGTAATTTTGTAACGAAGGGGAGTGGGAGGTCCAGAAATTCATTTTTTTGGGTAACGTAATAAGTGAACGACCCCATATTGTATAACTCAATATTTTGTTCAAATCTCTTAAACTCCTTGTTACGTAATGAAAATACAATCCCAAATGTATTCATCATTTAGGACTAATAGAAAAATTTACGTGACACACTGGTTGTACACCACTGACTTAGGGGTTTTCAATGATCAATTTTTAATGGACGTTAATACATAGTACAAAAAACAAACACATTTATACCACCTCAGACACCCTTTCCTCCTCCTTTATACTTTTGAACATGTTTGTAATAAAAAATAACGACCTCTAATTACAACCCTTTATCAAGAGCTTGAGGTCGACTTGGATTTTGTATAGAAATCATATGAAATTTGAGTCGACTTCGTGCTTTGTTCCAACTTTGTTAAAAACACTGAAAATTCAAAATTAAACATAAACAACGAAAAAACATCCAAAAACCAATTAGATATTCTGCAAGATTGAAACAGGGATTGTTTTGATTTGAGAGCACCTTTAAATCATGTAAATTGGGATAATTTCCGTGATACAATTCATTTTAAAATAAGCTGTGTAGGAATTCAAAGGCGAATCAAATGACTGTCATATTATGATGAACTAGATCAAATATATTCTTTGAAGATTGCTTGGAATCTCACAAATTAGATATGAATTCTCTACACGACACTCAAAAAACATGTTGACATGTTTGTAGCCCCGAGCGACACAAAATGACGTTGTTGTTGTAGATGCACGTCGTCATGATATGTTATTTTTTGGCCTAGACGACGTCATGATGAGTTTTCGTCATGGAATCTTGTCGAAACTGTATTATTTCTGTTAAGTCATTATATTGTTTTGGTTGAAATGCTGTTCCTTAACAACTGCAAAAATATTGTCAAAAAAACATTGTTACCGAATTACAAGAAGCTCAACATGGGTGGATGTTTATGGCTTCAGAATTAAAGATACAAGGTATTAAGGAATAAGAATGTAAAGAAATTTATTGTAGATCAAGAGGATTATTCTAGAAATTTTTCTACATCCATGTTTAAAACTTGGAGATCGTTCATTTCGACGTCCAAAATCGGCGGAATCTCCCAAAACAGAGTAAATTGAGCAATAGACTCCCAACTCTTATGACACAAATCTTAGCCATAAACATTTTTGATAAAAGAAGAAGAAGTTTGTTGAAATTTTTCGACATGTTCAAACAATGTCCTTGCAGCAAAAGAGATTTTTCGAGACATGTTACGACTTATGAAGAACTTCAAGTTTCAATGATTCGCCTCTGGATAATGTTGCTTGCAAAGAAGATCGAAACTGATTTGTCTTACCAGGGATGTAGTCAGAATTTTATAAAGAATGGCCTCAAAAATTTAAATTCAAATATTCTTCAAGAAGGCACAAGCCCCAAGAGCTATTACTCGCCCCTCCTTTCAACCCCGCGCTACGTCATTTCTGTGTCTTAACCGTTTCAAGCCAACCACCCCTTTTTTGTACCCCCTTAGATACTCTTTTGTGTCTTACGTAGTACAATTTCAATATTATATAACCAAAAAGTTATTTTACATCCAAATATTTACATAAGACACCAGATGTATGTATGTATGTTATTTAGCATCTGAAAATGATACATGAAAATTCTCTTCTTTTTTTGTCATATCAAATTGCTGCTAAGAAAATAGAAGAATTAAAATGAAGATGAAAGAGTAAAATGAGTATCATATGAAAATAGAGTGAGATATACCTAATACTTTTGCAAACAAAGGGGTGACTTTATATGAAAAATTGTACCCAAATGAAATTAAGAGAAATGAGTTAAAAAACATCTATTAAATGACTATCCTTAAGGCTCATTTAAATGCTCTTTTGCATCAATATTGTGCTTAATATTGCTGATTCAACAGCACAGCTCGAATCTGATTCAGAAATTGTATGGAAAAGTCGACTTGACTCATAAGCGACATATCATGACTAAGGCTTCAATCCTTGGATGAATGAGGACTCAGTACATTCTAGGATCAATATCGGTCCTCAATACATTCCCAGGTTTAATATCAAGACTCATACTATTCGTAGAATTGAGACTAATCATGACGATGACGTTCCTATTCAAATAATGCTGATTATTCAAAAAATCGGTCATTTGACTGTCTTGAATAAGTCGTGATTGCTTTTGCATTGCCATGATGACGTGTCGCTGGGGGCTTCATACAATGTTTGAATCAACTTCGAGCACTGCTCAACAGTCATTTGCCCACCTAGATAAGCCTAAGCCACTAGAAGAATCAACCACAAATCTCCCCATCCCAATTTTCCATCCTAATTAAATGTGAAGGAAAATACAAAAAAAAAAACATAAATCTTTATATTGCGTCAATTAATGCAAAATTTTTTCTCAATGAGAAACTAATGAAATTATACATTATAAAAAAAAAGTATCAAGCATAAGATTTAATTCTTTTTTGGAGTAAGAAAATTTGCACTTGATTTAAAAAAAAATTTGATAAAAAAAGAGCACTAAGTGAATAATATTTTTTAAATTAATTCACAAAGACACATACACAGGATACTTTAAAGATGATGATTAGATAGATTTTTCCTAGAAATGTAAGTTACGTCCAATTCACGTGCAAAAAAATGAAATGAAAATATGACTGAATATTGAAAAAAAAAGTAGATAAAATTTTATATCCCGCAAGTGGGATGCGATGGGCGCATTTTTTGAGATATTGAATGTAATTTGAAGTATATTATGTGCTGTTTGTTGACTATAGAATATGAAATCTATAAGCAAGTCTATAGTTATTGAGATTTGAATCTTTAAATGTCTGTTATCTCAAAGACAGTGAGAATAGAAGGAAATGCGCTCATAAATCACTTAAGAATGAAGTTTATGGTCGATAAACACGATACTTATTTAGCATAAATGAGTTTGTTAGTCTTAAGAGACATAAATATCTGTTAAGTGGAATTTCTTCTTATTATTAATTGGTTCTTGTCATTGAAAATATAAATAAATATGAAAATTAATTGTAAACTTTTATGATAAATTATGAAAATGAAACATTTTCTTTCCTTTTTCATTGTGCCTATCCAATTAATTTTCCTTATATTTAAGTTTATATATAAAAAGTAAAATATGAATAATTTTTATTAGAAAATCTTTTTATTATTTTTTATAAAATGCCACAATGTATATGTAATTTAACTATCAGAAAAAAAAATAAAATGAAAATTTTGAGGATGCATCCTTTATTTTGTATATATCTTGTGCCGTTTCTGTGTTTGTAAATGTTTCATGTTATTGCAGCTGTGACTAGGTCAGTGTTGTTCAAACTGTGTGTTTCGGCACACTGGTGAGTCGTAGAACAAGCTCAACTGTGCCGCGAAAATCTCAAGGCATTGACACTCAAAAGTATTTTATCCGATACAAAGACAAACTTTCATCCAGAACTATAGAATCTTTCATACGGAACAAAATAAATTTTATCTGGATGAAATTCAGTGTCTATTCCTAGGAAAAGCTTTCTATATCCAAATTGTGCCTTGACTTAAAAAAGTTTGAACAACTCTGGACTAAGTCCTCTTTATCTCAACGAATGTCAATATTGCTGTACGCAAACATCCTAATAGACAAAGAGCATAATCATAAACTCATACTGTGGAAATCTGCTCACTGAATCATATTTGCTCAATGAGGATTTTATCGTATAATAACACACAATGGGCACCTTACGGTACCTAGTCAGAATGCTCAATAAGCACCTCATGGTCCCAATGAGCACCTTATAGTACCAATGAGTACTCTGACTAAGTACCATAAGGTGCTCATTCAGCAGTACTTTTAGTGAGGATTTTGTCATGATTTTAATCTGTCTGTTAAGTGGTGCTAAAAGACTTTCATTTGTATTCCTGCTTAAACGGAGGCCTGTCAACTCTACTATTTGGAATACTATCACTCATCAAATAGTCTGACGTCTAAGAGTATCAAGAAGAACCAAAATCACGTTGTACAAGACTTTGATAAGTCAGTCACGTTCAATTCTGCCAAAAAAAGTAAGTATTCAAATGAAAAACAAACAAATTTTAGCTTTAATTGGAAATTTTCTATTAAGGATGTGCTAAAGATGGAAAGATTTTTTTTTTCTTTCGATAAACGCCTTATTACGTTCACTTAGTAAGTTACGCAATAACGAAAGGCTTTCAAAAATGAACAGTAGAATTTTCGGAATTTCTAGTGAAACAACCCAAACTGAACGTAATAAGTGAACGACCCCTAAAAATTACCAAGAAACGATTGTATAATTTCAGTTCTATTGAAATAATTATGAGGAAATTCAGATTTTTCGAGGCAACAACACAAGAAACTAGCAGAAGTAGCCGTTCTTCAGGAACAGACAACCGCATTATTGATACCCCGGACGATTCACAGTGGATCAATAGGAACTAATCATCATTAAATTCGGATTTTTGACTCAAAATTCGAAGCCAGCGATTGAGCCAGCTTCAGACGACTCCTGTGGGAGGTCATGGATCACAACTGATCTATACGACCAGCGAAGTAAGTAAGTAAGTCTCAAAATACCCTAGCACTTTGAAGAGTCTTGCCACAAATGGGTGGTTAACCACAAACACTCCACCTAAGTAGCACTCCTGCTTGGCATTTCAGTATGTTAACGGCAATTAACTCCATTTATCATTCAAAAATACATTGGAAGGGAAGATCTTAAATTCAAATTTATTATTTAAGCCACATCAAAAAAATAAATTCTTTTGAAATTTTTATTTCATATTTTTTAACAGGCTTTTAAGACGAAAAATGAATAATTCTTTGGAATTAGCTTTAAGGATCCTTAAAATAAAGGCGAATGAATTATTTAACAATTTATAATTGGCAAACAAGTATTTTTAAGATTCGCCATGACAAAACAAACTCGGTATCTACATGGAAACAAAAAAAAAATAATGTTTTGGAGACATTAACATTGGAGATAATATAGGAGATAACATCGTCCTACATGGTAGAGTATTTTACATTCCATCCATTTGTATATTAACAAATTTTTTGTGACTTTTCTCGGGAAGTAAAAAAATTATTAAGAAGAAAATTTGATTTTGTTTCTTGTTCACAAAAAGAATTTTTCTTACTCTTTTTCCTTACGTTACAGAGATTCTATGCACAAAAAGAAGTAATATCCAGAGACGTATTTAAAAGGACTTTGGGGTTAAACTCTCTCTATCCCCTTCTTTTTTAAAGATCAAAATCTTCAATTTGCTAAGGTTTTTCGTGAAAAAATCATTGAATTCCAGAGCTGCGCTATGGCACTCGACAGCTAATGGTCGTTTAAAGAGTGAGGATGCTCCAGACCAACGCAATAGATAGACTTAACATTAATAGAAAAGTCGTTACAACAAATATTTTTTTAAAGAAATTTGTTACAAATTTCTTCAAAAATTGCTGATTTCAAAATATTTTTGACCGTTATTTTGAAGATAAATAAAAGTTATTTTGTGAAGCAAATTCATTTCTTTTATGAATTTGACGATAGACTAAATAAACAGTGTCTACTTGCAACTATTACAATTGGAAAAACAGCATTAAATATTTTCATTTCATTAAAAAACGGTTTTTATTCAAATATTTTGTTCAAAATTTAGTACTTAGTTCTACGTTTGTTCTAAGTATAATTAGTTCTAAGTATAAGGCCCTAAAATTTTCTCTTTGACATTAACCTTCATAATATTTAGGCAAATTATATTAGAAAATTGTTCGAATTCCAAAATTTGTATGGAATTTTTGACTTTAAAGGAGAAAAGTACAGCAGCGTCCTAGCAAAGATACAGCAAATGGCCGCAATAATAATTGGAGTTCTTTTGGATTGTTTTGAGTTTTATTATTTAATGCGCTAGTTTATTACGTTGAAATTGGCAATTAGTAAGCGGTAGCCAGCTTCAGGAGCCGACTGAGGGAGGCCATGGATCACACTCGATCTGTACGTAAGTTTATTAAGTTAGAAACTTGCAATAAAGTGCAAAAAATAATTTAAAAAACACAATAAATGTGTTCAGTCATGGGCTTGAATACTGTCTGCAGTCTACAAACGAAAGCTGTGAATCGCTTTTCCATCTACATATGACTCGAAAAAGGACATATGAAAAATTACTCCTGACGTCAATGTCTCGAATCTATGATTGTAAGGTTGATTGATGCAATAATTGAGTCTGCTAACATTATTGAAGATATTTTTGTCGAGAGTTGATTTGTCCCCTAAACTCCAAAAGCCTACTGATTCCGCCCCTGTCTACACCCGACTCAAATAAAAACAACGGTTGCATTTTGATTTACAATAAAAGAAGAAATAAATAAAAAAAAGGTTTAATATTCAAATTCAATGCAATGTTTTATTCATCTCTGTGCGTAATATGTATCTGTTCCTTTATCTACTGTAGATTGTAGAATATTCGTTTATAAATAATTCAAATAAAAAGCTCGCGAATCATATTTCTTCTTCTAAGCTTCTAAATAAGTTATTCAATTTTTTCTACTGCCGGTTGAGATTTGAAAATATTTTAGCCGTTATGGGAATTGTCAGGGGTTTTGGAGGAGGAACATTAGAAGACCATCAAATATTAACGCTGACTTGATTTATGGACCAAAAAATTTGCATTTTTTGAAATTATCAAAGAGACTGAAAATTAAAAATTGTGTAAAAATTAAGGTCAAATCGACCTTACATGCATGACACATAATTCGTTGCAGCACAACAGTAAATGCAATACTCATAATTGCTATTTATTTATTAAACACATAGATTAAAAACTGCACTCATGCACAGATTACTCATAAATAAATTTGATCACGATGTTTATCGGATACATGAGATGCAAGGTTTTATGATTCACATAAAGTTGCTGTAATTGCTGAAGAAAAAGAAGTAAAAAATTCTCTCGCTGAGAATCGCTATGGACTGAGAATAATCCTCCTATTGCGTCAAATTTTGATAACACATTAAATTTATTTTCATTATTAATTAGCCTCAAAATAGAGCGGCATATTCAATTCACAGATGTGTGCAAATCATCATTGAGAGTACTACACATGGCATAAAAAAAAATTTTCTCTCGATTTTATTTGTGCTGTGCTCTAGAGGAAACAAGTTATTTTTCAACTGATATCGCAGAATTCCGATTTCAGTTACGATTTATTTGTCGGAGGCAATATATTGCATTGACAGTAATGTCGCGTGAACGGCGATACACATTTGATGGACAATCAATATATTTGGTATATTATTAAGCCTTGATTCTGTTAATTTAATTAATTTGTGATTCTTTATAGCTCGGAGAAAATGGAACTGAATTTTATGGACAAATGAAAACTCAAGATTTCTATGCCTTAAGACAACAGTGTCTTGACTCAAATACATTATTTGAAGATCCAGAGTTTCCAGCATCAGATCAAAGCTTATTCTTCTCATCCAAGAATAAAGTTTCATACCAATGGCTTCGTCCATCAGAAATCTGTGAAAATCCTCAATTCTTCGTCAAAGGCTACTCACGATTTGATGTTAAGCAAGGAAGTCTCAACAATTGTTGGTTTATTGCAGCCGCAGCTAATCTTACTCTCAATCCAAAATTATTCTCAAGAGTTGTTTACGATGACAATAATTTTGATAAGAATCATTACGCTGGAATTTTTCATTTTTGGTGAGTGACATTTCTTCCGGTCTAAGACCTCAAAAAATATTTTGTGATAGTGTCATTAGCATGTTGATGCTAAATGAATTATAATTATTTTTAGATGTTTCGCAAGAACTAAGAATGTATTGCATTATTTATTAAGAATCTCGCTTAGTCACTCGGATATATTGTGATATCGTAAAGATTTTTAATGTTTTATTGTAGAACAAGTTCTTTACGAATAATGATGTATTATTCAGAGTTAATAAATGCTTTGTTCATTAGCGCAGTAAATCAGGGACGTAGCTAGAGGAGCTGTGAGTTGCAGATCAGTTTAGCAAGCTGTCTGTGATGTTCACACAGTTATCCGTGTTGTCCACACAGTTGTCTTTGTTGTTCACACAGTTGCCTGTGTTGTTCACACAGTTGCCTGTGTTGTCCACACAGTTGTCCGTGTTGTCCAAACAGTTGCCTGTGTTGTCCACACTGTTATCCGTGTTGTCCACATTTATCTGTGTTGTCTACACAGTTGTCTGTGTTATCCACATGTTTGTTGGAATTCCATGAACCGCATTTCGTGTGCGGTCGTGACTTACCACCAAGATGAGTCGTGACACAAAAAGTATGGACAACACTGATTTGAAGCAATAATGCAACAAAGTTCCCTGAAATTTTTTGAGGAAGTTTAGGAATGTATGACTCGATAAACCATAGCAAACTGAAGAATATTGCCTATATCTTGACCTCAACTTCCTTTCCTTGCATACATCTCTGATGCAATGACCGGCAAATTTAAATTATCAAAATATTTTAATACAACAAAGGTAGACCGCTTATGTCACATTTCCTGAAATGTTTTAAATTGACCTAAGTACTCTTAATTAGTTTAATTCTAATGCTGCTTCTAAAAGAGGTCATTTATAATTGAAGTTTAACTTTTAATGGACTTTTAAGTGGAGAAACTGCAGGGAAGTAGATATTGAGGAGTCATTCGAAATGGGTTACTGACCCGAGCGACACAGATGAAGAAGGCTTTTTAAGGCTTCGTTAAACTTAATTTATCAACACCAAATGGAAGCCTTAATAGCTCTGTGTCGGAGCCTTCATTTGTGTCGCTTGGGTAAGTTCCATACATTTTCCAGACGTGATTCATGAACGACCCTGATTTCAAAAACCTTAGAATGTAACATTTTAACTTAAATATTTAAACATCCAAACACGTGTCAACAACACTTAATATTTACACAGAATCAATTTACACAAATGCTAATATGAATAACAAATATTGCAGTTTCTGGAGGTTCGGCAAATGGATAGACGTTGTGATTGATGATCGATTACCGACAATAAATGGTAAATTAGCTTACAATTATTCAACAGATGACAATGAATTTTGGTCGGCATTACTTGAAAAGGCATATGCAAAATTACATGGAAGTTATCAAGCTTTAAATGATGGACATACAAGTGAAGCACTTGAAGATTTTACTGGTGGAATTACTGAGAGATTTAAGTTGAAGGAAGCACCGCCAAATCTTTTTAATATACTTGTTAAGGGATTTGAGATGAATTCGATGATGGGATGTTCTATTGACAATCTTGGGTCACAAACTATTAAGAAAGAGAAGCTGGGACTGTTTTCAGGTCATGCATATTCAATCACCAAAGTTACGTCTGTTGACATAGCTTATAATGATCAAATTAGAACTTTTAATTTGCTGCGTTTGAGAAATCCTGAGGTAAGTGTCTTATTTGAATTGTAAGCCTTATTGCTTGACATTGGTGAACAGTTGAGGTGTTTCTTTGGTTCTTTAACGTCTTGGATAGTGCCAGAATACCACAAGTCGTTTAATCGATCAAATATCCAGTCGCAGGCGGTCGTGACTGGTCGTGACTTTGGCATTATCGCGGTTTTAAATCAAATCTGTCACCTAGTCAGAGTCACGCCTGCCTGGGACTGGATTTTTGATCGATTAACCGATTTGTGCTATTCTTTAGTGATGTTGTGATGACTTCAGCATACTCAGCAATAACACCAACCTTTAACACTTTCTAAATTCACATCTAATTTTAGGGAAATGAACTAGAATGGAATGGTCCATGGAGTGATACATCACGTGAATGGCAATTTATTTCTGTAGAGACACGAGAGCAACTTGGATTGACCTTTGATTTTGACGGTGAATTTTGGATGTCCTATCAAGATTTTCTGAGGAATTTTGATCATCTAGAAATTTGCAACTTATCACCAAACTCATTAACAGATGAACAAAAGTCAGGCTGGAAAAATAATTGGAGTTTGAATGAATTTGAAGGTCAATGGGTCGCCGGTGTGTCTGCTGGTGGATGTAAGGATTTAGAGAAGTTTTATCGCAATCCACAGTATATGATACACTTGAAAAATCCTGATCAAGACAGTAAGGATGGAAGATGTTCAGTTGTTGTTGCATTGATGCAGAAACATCGAAGAAGTCAAAAGAACATTGGACTTAAATTGCTGACTATTGGCTTTAGAGTCTATGGCATATTCGACAGTGAACTGAATCAAAAACCATTCAAAAATGGACTTCTTATGAGGACATCCAACTTCATAGACTATCGTGAAATTACTGAGCGTTTAAGTCTTTTACCTGGACATTACATAATCATTCCAGCTACAGTCAAGCCTGATGAGGAAGGAGAATTCCTGATTCGTGTCTATTCGGAGAGTGAAAGTAAATTTGAGGAACATGATGTGACAGCTGAAGCAGTTGATGTTGATTCTAAAGTGAGTTGATGCTGGAAATTTTGAATTAAAGCTGAATATGCTTTTTTGTAGATTGCTGCTGATCTTCCAGATTTCAATTCCCCAACTGATGATTGGTTGGAACTTGAAGTATTATTCAATGTCATAGCTGATGAAAATAAAGAAATTGGTTGGGAAGAATTGATGCAGTTACTTAATAATCCAAGAAAAGACGGTAAGCATCAATACTAAGCAAGATCCATAAGTTACTAATTCCATTATTCTTTTCTAGAGCCTATAAAAGAAACAAAAGAAAATGACAACAATCAGACAATTTTAGAAGACTACGAAAAACAACAGATCTATCCAAAGAGAAGCTGTTTCCGAGCCATCTGGGATTTTTTGACATGTAACAGAAAGAGACATGATACAACTATCAATGCTCCACTGATAAATGGAAACAATACTCATAATGACTGTATAGCTATGCGAACATCAGAACCCAAAGTTAATCTAGTTAAGGAATCTGAAAATGCTGAATTCTCAGAAGAAGTTTGTCGTGCAATGGTTCAAATGCTTGATGCTAATAATTCTGGAAGATTAGGATTAGGAGAGTTCAAGATGTTGATGTTTGAGATTGCAAAATGGAAGGTAATTTGATGCTTTTGGGTATTGAGGTATTAGGGATCGGGGATAGGATTGAGACACAATGGCTGTCGATTCTATCATGAGCATTATCCTTGACTATTCAGTCTCGTTGTCCATTATTCTTATGTTCCTAAATTCTTTCATTCCACAGGCTGTCTTCAAACTATACGACAAAGACAAAAACAACAAATTGGACACTCTTGAATTCCGTGACGCTATAGAATCAGCTGGATACCTAATAAATAATAGAATTCTAATTTCACTTCTCCAACGTTATGGATCAGCCGATAAAACAATGTCAATGGATGTATTCATCATGTGTGCTGTAAAAGTAAAGACAATTATCGAGAAATTGAAAGAGAAAGTTGACGACATTAAAGATCAATTTTCTGTAGACGAATGGATCGCACAAGCTGCTCTTGCATAGATATTATGTATTGATCTATAATTAAGCATTAATATTATGTTATCATGGCTATAAAAGTCGTACATTTTTTATACAATTCAAAGAATTTCAAAATAAACACAATATTGATAATCCATGTGCTCTTTGAGAATGTTTATGAATGAGATTGCTTTCAGCAATTACGAGTATTGAGTCATATGTTGTGAGAGTATGAGTGTTTAGCTCATATTGTCATGTTTCTCTCATCTTTGTCTGTTTGAGTATAAACAAAAAATAAACAACAACTTTGTTTTTAATTCTTTGAGTCTGACTGAATATTGTTTAGTTACAATTCGTAAGTCGCTGACAGCATATGGTGTTGAGCGTGATGTCTCAAAATCAATGGTATATATATGATGAACATCCTATATATTCGGTAATTAACTTTATTTGAAGAATATTTAAATTATTTTAAATTATTTAATATTGTCAGCTCGGCGACTATGGAAGTGATCGTTATCGTCAAGTGAATAAGCAATATTTTTATGATTTACGGCAAAAATGTCTGGATTCAAAATTGCTTTTTGAGGATCCTGTATTTCCAGCAAGTGATGAAAGCTTGTTGCCAGATGCAAAAGATCAATATGAGTGGCTCCGTCCATCTGAAATCTGTGAGAATCCTCAGTTCTTCGTCGAAGGCTACTCACGGTTTGATGTCCAGCAAGGTGTACTTGGCAATTGCTGGTTTATTGCAGCTGTAGCTAATTTAACACTCAATCCAAAGCTATTCCTAAGAGTTGTATGCGAAGATAACACCTTCGATGATGATCTGTATGCCGGTATTTTTCATTTTCGGTCTGTGTGAATGAACTTTGTACATTTATTTTTAGTTCTCAAAAACACAATAATGTTACAGGTTTTGGCAATTCGGCAAATGGGTTGATGTTGTCATTGATGATCGCTTACCAACTAAAGACAAAAAATTAGTATACAACAGGTCAACAGAAGAAAATGAATTTTGGCCAGCACTTCTTGAGAAAGCATATGCAAAGCTACATGGGAGCTATGAGGCACTTGTTGCTGGACATGCAAGTGAAGCACATGAAAACTTTTCGGGTGGCATAACTGAATATTATAATTTAAATAATGATGCAGATAGTGCATTGAACTTGATGTACATCCTTAAAGGACTTGAAAAGAATTCAATGATGTCATGCTCAATTAGTCAATATGAGACAGATACTGGACCAATCAGAACATCGGAAGGTTTGGTGAGAGGTCATGCATATTCTGTCACAAAAGTACAGTATGTGAAGTTAAACGGCGGAGGTGAAATTTTGCTGCTGCGTTTAAGGAATCCTTGGGTAAGTATGGAATACTAGTGTAGTGACCCGTTAGGTATGACTTGTTGCTTAGCAATAGCTAAGCTCTAGTCATTAGCCTCACAAGCTTTTGTTGCAATATTGAACATCCTTATTCTTTTAGGGAAATGAAGTCGAATGGAATGGCCCATGGAGCGATAAATCGAAAGAATGGCAGCTCATACCCGAACATGAAAAGGAGGAAATTGGCTTAACCTTCGACTTTGATGGTGAATTTTGGATGTCTTATGATGATTTTGTGAAACATTTTGACATCCTAGAGATCTGTAATTTATCATTTGAGTTGCTTACTGATCAGCAGATTATTGGCTTAAAGAAGAAATTCAGTTTGAATCAGTTCCGTGGAGAGTGGGTAGCTGGCGTGTCTGCTGGAGGATGTGATGATCCAGAGAAATTTTATCGTAATCCACAGTACATAATTCATCTTAGAACGCCAGATCATGACAGCGAGGATGGAAAATGTTCAGTTGTTATTGCATTAATGCAAAATAATCGCAAGATTAAGAAGGAAGGCTTAGAACTGCTGTATATTGGATTTAATATGTATGCACTTTCTGAAAGTGATTTGAAGCAAAAGCCATTTAGGAAGGATTTCTTCGAACGGAAAGATAATCTTACGGACGGAATGAATTTTGTTGACTTACATGAAATGAGTGCTCGATTCCAACTAGCACCTGGATATTATCTGATTGTTCCAGCAACATTTGATGTCAATGAGGAAGGAGAATTTTTAATTCGTGTCTTTACTGAGCATGAAAGTAGATTTGAGGAGCATGATGATGCGGCTGAAATTGGAGAAGTTGACTCGATGGTAAGCTTTGTAATTTTCAATAGTATTGGATATTAAGTGATGTATTTGTAGATTGCAGACAACCTTCCAGATATCAACTTCCCATCAGATAATTGGCTGCAAATTGAGAAATTCTTCTATGATATTGCTGATGATCGAAAGGAAATTGGCTGGATGGAATTGAAGAAAATACTTGAATTTTCAATGAAAGAATGTAAGTAAGCATGACTCGGAGATTAATCTCGAGTGCAAAATTTATTAAGATGCATGGTCATTGACCTGAAAGACACACAAGCGTCATATGAATTTTATGTGATATTTGTCAAATTCATGAATGAAATTATCATGACGACTTGGAATGTGCTGGATATAATACATCCAGGAGTCGATTTTTTTGACAGTAGTATGGTACAGTACAGATATACCACTTTGCCATATCAGGTGTATCATTGTGTCGTAGCAGAGATGCCTGTTTACTTTACCGTACCGTACCACTAAATGTGAAATCGGTTCCAAGCTCACGAATATCACATTTGATAATGCATACAATTGTTTTTCGTTACAGCTAAGTCAATCTTTCCTACAAAATCAACTGCAGAAGTTAAACCTGAAGAGTCACGACTCCAGAGGAATTTTCTGCAAATCATCTGGGATTCTATGTCTTATAAAGAGATATTGGAACCAAATGTTGAAAATGACAGAACTCTAATAGAAAACAGTCCTTTACAAGGTATGAAATTATTAAATATTTTGAACAATTTTTAAGTCAATCTTGTGTATTTAAAGATCCAACACGAGTGGAATTCTCAAAAGAAGTTTGCCGTTCAATGGTTGCAATGTTGGACTATGATCGGTCAGGCAAACTAGGAATGGATGAGTTCAAGAAGCTGATGTTTGAAATAGCCAAATGGACGGTAATTTGAGCATTTTTCTCTAACAGTCAAAGAGAATACTTCCAGGTTCCGGAGTTGTGCTACTGTACCATGAAAGCATGCTCCTCTTTGTCTGTTTGGGTTTAGATTCTTAATTTAACACTTTTATTCATTGTTTCCTGTATAGATTGTCTTCAAACTATACGACAAGGACCACAACAACAAACTAGACACTCTTGAGCTCCGTAATGCTCTAGAATCAGCTGGTTATCGATTAAATTATCGCATTTTAATTTCACTACTGTATCGTTATGGATCAGCCGACAAAACAATGACAATTGATGATTTTATCATGTGTGCTGTTAAAGTTAAGACAATGATTGAGAGATTTAAGGAAAAAGATTATTACAGAAGGAATCAAGCACTGTTCACTATTGAGGAATGGATTGAACAAGCTCTTTATTCTTGAATGTTATGTCTATATTTTGATACTTGATTCTTACAAACATAGATTTATTTTTATACGAACCTACAAAGAATTTTAAAGACTTTTTTATTAAACTAGCCTAAAGGCTTCATATTAGTCTTCCATTAATGACTGTATAACATTACCAAAATTATAGTAAAGAAGATGTGGATTGAGGTAGGTCTTTGAATTCAATGTCTTTGATTGACGTCACTTATGGATCTTTAATCGACCTTTGTTAAGGATTATGAACTTCATGAACCACAGGAGCATTGCAAACAATTACAAAAAGTATTACAGATATAAGCTAATTATATAAAATATTCCATGACCAATAAATAATACATCGACTACTGATGAATAATCTTATTTTTATTGCAACACTTTAATCACTTGAAAATTGGAGCTAATTGGGTATTTTTTTTTGCATAAAGTTCAATGAGTTGTTTGAAGTAAGAGAGCTGCGGATTGCAGGGATTGAAACTCGGTTGATTTTTTTATTGCGGCATACCAATTGTTCCGTGGTACACAGTTCAGACAACAGCATTCCATATGACAGATTGAGCGATCAGTTTCTTGTAGGAGTCGAACCAAAACACATACAACATATCCAGTATGCTACCTAATCCTTTGGTCATAGACAACTTACTATCGCCTATACATGACTATACATGACTCGATACCCCAGATCCCTTTATACCTAGGCATATTACATTAAGGACATATGCATTCTGTAGAGAATTTGTGATGATTTGACAGATCGTCGATCGCAGTGCTGATTTTGCTATAAGCAAACTAATATTCGATTCTATTCTATACCCAGACAGCAAAAATAATATTCCTATTTTGGTTACTCTTGCATTGAACATTAAGTATCAATAAAGTATCAAACCCTGTTTCTGAATGATTAATAATTTGATTGAGTTGGGGAAACGACTGCTGAATCATAACAGACTTGTCGAATTTCGCAAACTAAAGTAAATACTCTTTTTAATCAAAACAAAGTTTAGCTCTGAGATTTTAGCTCAAAAAATCCACTAAACTCAAATTTGATAACACATATGATTGACAAAAACAACTAAATCCGGCGTCTAATGTTCTCAGTTGTGTTAAAAATTGCCTAAATACAGTGTTAAGTTTCTCTCATCTCCGCGTGTCATGTTAAGTACAAAGAAAACAAGTTTTTATAGTGATACCGCGAAATGCTGCGAATTTTATTCAGTTGTGATCTATTTGTTCAAGAGACAGGATTGTATAGACCAAAATGTCACTTAAGCGGAGATATACCTTTGATGATCAGCCTATATATTTGGTAATTATTGCTTTAATATGGTGAAATTTATAAAATTGTGTAAAATAAATCATAGCTTGGCGAACCTGGGACGGAATTTTATGGTCAAATGAAAACTCAAGACTTCTATGCCTTAAGACAGCAGTGCCTCGATTCAAAAACATTATTTGAGGATTCAGAATTTCCAGCAACAGACCAAAGCCTTTTCTTCTCAAAAAATGCAAAAAGACAGTACAAATGGCTTAGACCGTCCGAAATATGCAAGAATCCACAGTTCTTCGTCAAAGGATATTCACGATTCGATGTTCAGCAAGGAAATTTATTTAACTGCTGGTTCGTCGCTGCTGCAGCCAATTTAACGCTTAATCCAAAATTATTCTCAAGAGTTGTATTTGACGATAATAGCTTTGATGAGAGTCTTTACGCGGGCATTTTTCATTTTTGGTAAGTGTGAATTATTTTTTTGTGCTTATCGAGTGACAAATAAGTGAGAAGAAGAAGACATTGTTAACATTCTATTGTTAACCGAATTATAATTACATTGAACTTAGTCAGATTTATTTACATTTTGTTGGCTGTTCTAAGAAATTTGGCTTTTTTAAAGTTCAAATGTAATGTGCGGATCTAACATGTCAAACTAGTTTTGTGATTTAGTTTTTTGGTCTTAATTACTTCCTAAATTGGTTTGAATAACTTGTTATACTTTTTTCTATGAAAGCGGTTTTGTTTAAAGTGTTATGAATTCGATCCGAATATCAACAATTGGTTAATCGGTACAAGATCCGGCGCTGTGGATAAACTCGAACACATGACCGCTTGGTCGGTATCACGATAATTAGGTACTGAAGTACAAAGTCATTCCGCCATCAAATCACCAAGGTTTAACTCTGAATTGGTACCAGAATCGGGTTAAGTCCAGAACCATGTCAGATTCACGCTGATTTGTGCAAGATTTGGGACCAATTAGCCGACTTGTGCTATTTGGAAACCCTAACAGAAAAAGATTTTAGGTACCCTAATAGTATTACTGTTTCAAAAGCATGCTCTTATATAATATAATGCTGGAAAGATCCCCAAGCTGGAGGTACTGCGATATTACTGTACCATGAAAGCATGCTCATAGTCTGTTTGAGGATATTGACTTCTTAATCACTTTACACATTCTCATCCTAATTCATGCCTAATCCCTATCTAATTCCCCAGTTTTTGGCGCTTTGGTAAATGGGTGGATGTTGTCGTAGACGACCGCCTGCCAACTGAAGATGGAAAATTAGTCTACAATCATTCCACCGACAACAATGAATTTTGGTCAGCATTACTTGAAAAAGCATACGCCAAATTAAATGGAAGCTATGAAGCATTAATTGATGGAAATACAAGTGAAGCACATGAAGATTTTACTGGTGGAATTACTGAAAGATTTCAGTTAAAAGAAGCACCGCCAAATCTCTTTGATATTCTCGTTAAAGGATTTGAAAGGGATTCAATGATGGGATGTTCAATACAAAGTCCAGATGGCGCTAGTAAGCAGGAGACTCCTGAGGGTTTGTATCTAGGACATGCATATTCAATCACGAAAGTAAAGTATGTCGATATAGCAGTAAGGGATAAAAAGGGAAAAATACCGTTGATGCGATTAAGGAATCCATGGGTAAGGAATGTCGATAATGATTTCAAGGCAGTTCTTATGGTTTGACATTTTCAGGGCAATGACTTAGAATGGAATGGCTCATGGAGCGATACATCACGTGAATGGCAACTCATTTCTGTAGAAACTAGAGAAGAACTTGGATTGACATTTGATTTCGACGGTGAATTTTGGATGTCCTACAATGACTTTTTGAAGCACTTTGATAATTTAGAGATTTGTAACTTGACGCCAGACTCATTAACAGATGAACACAGATCAGATGTGAAAAAGAAGTGGAATTTGAATATTTTTGAGGGTCAATGGGTAGCTGGAGTGTCTTCAGGTGGATGCAATGACCGTGAAAAGTTCTATCGAAATCCACAATATATTATTCATCTAGAAACTCCAGATTATGACAGTAAAGATGGAAAATGTTCAGTTGTGATTGCATTGATGCAAAAATATCGCAGATATAAGAAGAAAATGGGTTTGGATTCACTGGCAATTGGATTCAAAATTTATTCCTTAACAGAATCAAATTTAAAGGAAAAGCCATTTAAGACAGAATTTTTCAAGTACAATGCGTCTATTGAAATATCAACATTTGTAGATTATCGTGAAGTTAGTGCTCGATATAGGTTTGTGCCTGGATATTACTTGATTGTACCAGCTACATTTAATCCTGATGAGGAAGGAGAATTTTTAATTCGTGTGTTTTCGGAGAGTAAAAATAACTTTGAGGAGCATGATGAGAAGGTTGGATTGGGCGACATTGACTCTAGAGTGAGTATTTTGATTGTTTTGTCCATGATCCATGGCTCATGAGCATTGTACGAAATCTTATCATATCGATAACACTCTTTTCAATGATTGAGAGATCGGAATCGAACCCACGTCCTCACATCTGTTGCCTAGCTCGGTCACAGGAGCCTTACTCGCGTTCGAATTAGATAAATTCACCTGCATATGGCTCAATATTCCAAATTCTATATGTTTAAGATAACTAACTATTGTTTCTTTAGATTGCAGATAATCCTCCAGATGTTCGTTTCCCTGATGCTGATTGGTTGGCAGTTGAAAAAGTGTTCAATGATATTGTTAGCGAAGATAAGGAAATATGTTGGATTGGTTTGAAACAGATCCTTCACAAATTTTTCGGAGATGGTAAGAAGAACCCTAAATGAACAGGCAAAGAGCATGCTTTTATGGTACAGAAATAAATTTATGGTACCTAAAAGTGATCTCTTTGCCTGTTTTAGCTAAATTGATCAAAAAATTTATCAAAATCGTTTCATTTTAGGATCAGTAGAAGAGGATCGTCAAAATGGAAATACAGATCCAAATGTTAAAGAGAAAAAACATAGTCGATCCTACAGAGATATTTTGAAATCCACCTGGAATTGTTTGTCATGTAAAAAAGTTCAGAATGAAGGATCGAATATTCCTCTTTTGAATGGAGATGACAGCAAGAAAGTGATTGCTTTAACATCACAAAATGGTAAGGCTTAATTGCCTAAATATTGCCAATTCTTGTTGTGAATTCTCGAATATTTTCAGAACCAACAAGTCTAGAATTTTCAAAAGAAGTTTGTCGTTCAATGGTTGCAATGTTGGATTTTGATAAATCAGGCAAACTAGGATTAGATGAATTAAGGTGCTTGTTCAATGAGATAACAATGTGGAGGGTAAGTTCCTATATTTTAATTTCCTTAAGCTGTAATTCAAAAATATACATCCATCTAGTCTGTGTTCAAACTATATGATCAAGATCACAACAACAAACTTGACAATCATGAGCTACGCGATGCTCTTGGATCAGCTGGATATCGCCTTAACAATCATATTCTCTGTTCACTTCTCTACCGTTATGGATCTCCTGATAATACAATGTCAATTGATGACTTTATCATGTGTGCTGTTAAAGTTAAGACAATGATTGAGCGTTATAAAGAAAATGACATCAATAAGGATAACCGGGCTGTGTTCTCAGTTGATGAATGGATCTCTAGTGCTTTATATTCATAAATTAATCTTGAGCATTTTGACAATTATTAGCTTTACAAATTTTGTATTTTATGTAAATTTTAAGCCATTTTTTACTTAAATAAATATACAGCACCATCAGTTTAGTCCTTTATTTCTTTTAAATTCAACTTCATATTAAGCATAAAGCAATTACACTATTTATAAAAAACCAGCGTAAACGAATAGAAAAACTGACCGTTAATTTTTACGGTTTTAGAATTTGTAAGGTTTTTCAAAAATTTGAATAAAAATTTAACGGTAAAAGACACGAAATTTTTATTGTTAAAACTTATTCAATTGATATTTACTGAATTAACCATGTATATGGTATAATTTCTGCAAATTATCAACTAATTAACAATAATATTTAAACTGCTTAAGTTTTAAATTCATCGAAAAGTTATATTTTTCTAAAATTTTTCACGGTTTTCTAAATTTCAAACATAAGTGCTAAAACGAATTCTTGAATGCTAAAACGAATTCTTGATCCGTTCAGATAAAATGTATCAACAAATCGGGTAAAGAAATTTCAATCCGAGATGACAAAACGGAGAATTAAGGATGCAACAAGGAAAAAGCGCTTCTATATCCTGCGTTTATCCTACGTTTACGTAATGTATACGTAAAATCAAGTTGAAGAAACTTGTTGCTATAAAAAAGCGCGCTTCAAGAATAGTGCATCTCAGAACAATTTATAAATTCAAATTTTTTATGGCAGTTACGTCTTTTTTGAATTTGGATTAATGGGTACGTTAACTTATTACCAAAAATTTTTAAGAAAAGAGCGAATATACAATTTTGGAAGAGATTACACAAAGGAAAAAATCTTGTATGGAATTTGGATAACGAGGGGATCAAAATAATTGCCCAAACAGTACAACGTGATCGCTAGGACATTGATACGACGCCGTGTTATTGGCAAGATGCGACCGGAAAGTGTCGATTTTATGGCGAAGAATGTGTTCACCGCATCGTGACTTTTGGGTTAAGTATTTGAATAATTTAATAAGTTAATGACCCCTTATGTATCCTTTAACATTCGAGAAGACAACACATGTTAAGGAAAAAATAAGAAGCTGAGCAAAATATCAGAAATATATGTTTTTCTTTGAGGAAAGTGAAATGTTATTTATGAGCAAACATTTCCGAATGTCACTAATTTTTAAAAAAGTCTCAATTTTCAACCAATACTCAATGAATATTTATTTACATCACATTGCGTCCTTCAATGCCACTTCATGTGTGCCTTCCTAAATTTATCAAACATATTTATGAATCAAATTTAAAAGCCAACCAATTTAAGAAAATTCTTTTCTTGGACTTGAAATCTTATGGCTTTTAATACACTGGATGATCTTCGAAGAACCAAAAAGGTCACAAATTTCGAGTACTCTCAATTATCAAATGTTTGAAAAATTTCATTGAAATTTTTTTGTGTTGTCAAGATTAATTCAGTAACAAAGAAAAAAAAGGCAACATGATAAGAATGTTATTACAAAATATTCAGCAAGGACCAAAGGTCAACATCCTTAAAATTTTTCCTTTTATTTGCATTAATATATTTTGAAAATTGTTCAAGCATCAGTCAGTTGTTTGTCACACAAAATTAAATTTAGCAAAACTGTTTACAAAATTAAATTTTTCAGGTACGTGAAGATAATTAAGCGTAAATGTTACAACTGTTTGTGCTGTGACTTCAATTGTGAATTTGATTTTCTATTAAATTGCAATTAAATATGTATATTTTTAGCAACAGTAACTCATAACATGAGTACACTCATTACCGCAAATTATATTTAGCAAATACAAAATTTCAAACTCAAACAAATTTATGCCTCTGTAAGCTGGAATTAAATTTTGAGCTTTTTATAGGGCTATATAGATATGACGACTTGTCAAGGTCGATGGGGAGGAATCTCAAGGTTTTAGAATTTTCTCACGATATTATCCGAATAGCGCATGTTGGGTGATATTAAAGGATGAGTCAAAGTCAACAGGCTTCTATGGGCTGAGCATGTTATTATAAAAGCTGCAAACTATCCGACTGATAATATAAGACTTGACAAAAAGAACGGACTTTGATGGACTGGGCGTATTATTAGAACAACTGCCGAAATTTCATTAAAAATGGTCTTTAAAACCGACTTTTGAGATGAAAAAAGAGCTTGTGGATGACCAAATAACTCTTGGAATGAAGCTGTCGATAGAGACAGTATTGGACTTGGTATTGGAAATTAGTAGACTAAAATTAGCGATAGAGCCAGTTTTAGGAGCATCTGAGGGATTCCATTGATTACAATTGATCTATATCGTCAGTGAAGTAAGTGAGTAAGCAAGTAGGCACTAGGTTAATCGATCTAAAATCCAACGCCAGGCTGATATGATCCTGGCATTGTGTCGGATTCAATCCGAATCTGTCACTAAATCAGAGATGATGATTGGCCTTTAAAAGAGAAGCTCCTGCAAAATCAGCTAAGCAAAACATCAATTAAGAGATACAGATGGGTAATTATGACTGTATAGGGTATGCACTTCGAAACTAAAAATTTAAGATAAAATGTCATTGCTGAGACTGAATCACAAGTTTGCTTCACCGCCCTTGGATGGAATCAACAAGATAAACTGCATCCAGGAACGCTATTTGGCCCAGGACAGTGATGAATGTTGACTCAAGAGTGGAGAAAGACAATTTGTACAGACTGAGCCAGCACCAGAGTCAAAGTCAGATGGAAAGCTTTTCATTGCAACCTAAGCTTCATATTGGCAACATGGTTACTGTAAGTCAGTAAGTTAAATCAGAGTCACATTGACCTGAGGCCGAGTGCAAAAAATACTTACTTACTTACTTACACTGGCCGTAAGTAAGTAATGGCCTCCCTCAGATGTCGCCTATAAATGGTTCTATTTCTGGCTCCCGCCTGCCAATTGTCGAAAACAGAGTAATATTGAAGCCGGATAATATTTATAATTTGACAAATATACCTTCAAACATCAATTTTGATGTAAATCCACCAAATGCACCTCCTCATATCCACCAGAAAGTCAACAATCACATTACACCCATCACATTCAAACGTCACGAATCCTACACGTACTCCTCCAAATGTAAACAGATTCAATTTACGCAATGAATATGTATCTATGATAAAAGTCTATAAAAATTATCCTTAAGTATTATTGAAAAAAGATTGAAGTCAAAAATGCGCATAATGTTGTTGTTCAGTCGTGAAGCAAATAATAGTTGATGTTTATGTTAAACACAAAATTGAATTTCGGAAAGCATTCGATGGGAAATGAAAATCTTCTTTCTTTCATTCTTTTTTTTGCTTTATTCATCTCGAATCAATTCTTGAAGCTTTCAAGACGAGAAATTATTTTATTTTTATTTTTTTTTCATGCAAGCATTCTCTCTGTGCTTTTGTTACAGAGTTGCTATGCGAATATATATATATATTCATAATACAATGCTTACTATCCCTAGGGTGATGGAATGAATCAACATCAAGATATGAGATTTCGCATGCATTAAAATTATTTTATTTTTATTTTACTTAAATTCAAAATATTTTTTCAAGAATTTTTGTCTATTTTGAAGAGTAAATGTTGGCTGCAGGCATGCAATTCTAAGAGACTGGTCATTAGATTTAAGGAAATGTTGTAACAAACAAAGTCGTTGTAATAAGATTGCAAATAATTTGACCTAATTATTGTATTTAGGTTAGAGAATTTTAAAGGAAGTGTAGTAACGTAGCTATCTGGCTATGATATACTTACTAGAATAAAATGATACCAAGCATGATGGGAAGATATTGATTTAAGAATTATTGGGGTGTCTATGGGTGTTTATAAGGAAGTAGAAGGATTAGAGAAGCCAAAATCTGATTCGAAACTGACCAATTATCCAGTGCAAACCTTCTTGTCAAGAACGTAGCCATTTGCATTGTAAAAACGATTTTCCGATTTTTGAAGGAAAGATCTGTGCCTCCAAAGGTCCTCTGACTACGCTCTTCCTTCTTAGGGTATCCCCTGCTACCACTAAATGTACTAAATGCTGACCTAAATGATGAATTGGGATATGTCTTTGAAAGGACAGATTAAAAACCAATCCAAACAATCCAGCTTGAAGGATGACAGCCTGACAGTTATTCTCTGGTATTAATCAGAGTCGAATTCAAATTGAACCAAATGGAAAAAATTAAATCGTGTTGAGTTAACTCGAAAGCACTTAATTCGCCTTGAAATTCAATGAAAAAGCCAAATCTAATCTTGTAAGCTTTAGACAACCTCCTCTTTTTAGACACAAACCCAACTTCTTCACAAACCGCAAAAGCTTTCAATTTTGATGAATATTCACCAACCCTGACTAGCTTTTTCACAAAACAATTTTTTATTTTCAAAATTAAATCAAAAATCTTAATCTCCAGCAGAATGGAAGAGCGAGAGGGGTTTTTATTTCTAAACTATTGTTTTTAGTATCTACAATATATATGTATAAATATCTCTATATATTTTATACAAGATAAACGTACTAAAGAAATTCCTTTTCAAAGTCGAATTCAATGAAAAATTATTTTTTTTTTGTTCATTTCCGTCCTTTTTGTTTGTTTGTGGTGCTTCTTCTATTTCTTTGTGAAAAAATCTCCTTCACTCGCTTTCTCACAGAGATATTAAAATTTTATAGAAAAAAATTGCTAAAGTAGTTGGTCTTGTTGAGTGTCTTGAGCGCATTCTTGATCCAGCGATCAGAAATTGATTAAAATTTTAGAAGTAGACATGAATTTGACATTAACTTGTCCAAACTAGTTATGACGGATTTTTGTCCACTTGGGAATAATGCGAATCAGTTCAAAAATTTAGTATTCAAATCACTTCCTCGGTCAATAAAACTAGATCCAGTAGGCTTCAAGTCACTTCTTGAACTTACAAAACAAGATCGAGTAAAGTCCAAAGTTCCAGGACCTAAAAACAAGATCCAGTAAGATTCAAGTTACTTTCCTCGACTAAAAAAGTCAAGATCCAGTAAACGTTACTTTCTAAACCTAAAAATCAAGATCCAGTAAAGTTCAAGTCAAAATACAACAAATTTATGAATTTCATTATTTAACGGATTTTTACAATTCAAACCTTTTAACCATTGCGGCAAATTCAAAGTTTGTTCAGAAAACACTGAAAAAACATTGAAGAACATTGAAAACCACTGTACAACATTGAAAAAACGTGTTTTTGTTGACAAAAATGGAAAATTGTTAATTATAGTATTTATGCCTTGATTTTTAACTTTTGATTCACAATGCCAGGCGGGTCAATAATTCGATAGATCTAAGCTATTAAAACAAACTAGAATTATCTACGATGTCTTGTTAAAAAGATTTTAAACATCATCCGAACGAACTACCGAACGGACATTGTGTATTATCAAGCCAACCATTTTCAAAACAAACTTCAAATGTGCTAAAAAAGAAGCAAAAAATGAATACTTTATTCATAATGCTTTTAAGATGAAAAATATTTTCACGCTGTTTATGTCTTATTTATTTGAAGCGAACGCTTTCCACTTCTTCTATCTCGCGCTCCTCTCTCTGTTGTTAAGAGCTGCATTAAGCATAAAACTTTGTATGCAATTCGTTAAAACTCTATACTAAAGCTATTCACGTTCATTTTTGTGTGTGTGTGTGTTTGTGTCTGCATTGAATATCTTCCACACCTTTCTTCCTACTTTATTTGTACTTCTTCTATGAGTTTTCACCTTTTTCCTCTTTTATCGAGTTTATGTGAGACAATTCGTATTTATTATCTTTGCACTTTGACTGTGCCACATTTTTTGCGGTTTCTGGTTCTTTTTCTGTTTACTGAAAAATTAAAAAGGCTTCTTTATTATTTGTGGCTGTCACTAGGGCTAGCAATTGCTATGGATATAAAATAAAATATGTCATCCTCTTTATATCCGTGAACATTCTTCAAAAGCAATATATTCATGCTCTGAATTATCCCAATTAAAATGCTCAGTGGTGAAAATTTAATTTGGCAGATATTTATCAAATTTATTTGAATGACAGTTAATTGGTGCAAAGCATGTTTATCCGCACTCGCGACATATAACAAAAAAAAAAAAAAAATGTGGATGCTATGGCACAACCACATTATGACCTGAATCCAGTATCATTGATTAACTGTTGTGTGAAAGCAATATGGTATTCGGGTGGAGATTGGTGATGGTCTACGGGTATTATATATACATATAATGATCACGCTTTTTTAGTGTATGTCGGGATTTGCCGTTCAAAATTTATGATTTTTAGAGGTAAAATAAAAAATACGAGACATGGCAGTCTTATGAAGCCTTTGCAAAAGTTTATGAGCGGCAAGCTGCGGCATATCCTATTTTTGGAGTTAAATGAGTTGACATGCTGCTGAGTTGAAGGGTTTCTGACGTTTTGTATGGTTCTAAACGTTAACATTAGTCCACATTCTTGGCGTGTCTGATAGACTATTGGCACGTAAATAAATTAGAGCATGCGATCTAGCCGACAGTCTACGTCTGAAGCTAGTCAAATATCAAGTGTCTGACATTGCACGTGATATCTCTGATACCACCAAGTTATAACGTTTTTGTCCAGTTGTGCTGGGATCTTACTTCAGAGTGTAAACTATAGGCCTACTCAAACCCTAGCATGTCGCAAACTAGGGAACTAGGCTTACAACTTGATAATTCTGACACAAATGAGCATAAACTAAACTACGGAACTTTAAAGATTGAAATGTCCTCAGAAGACACTAATATGTTAGAACCAGGCATCAAATGGACATTGTCCTGACATCAAATGAGCCATGACGGTTCTTATACACTTCCATTGTGGTCTTCTTCGGTGGTCCGAAAATTACCGGTAATTGGGATTTGACCATAACGGATATCTTACTGGCTTTTGAAGATTACCGGCTGATTGACCGGTAATATCCGTATAGTAATTAGGATAAAAATTTTTTTAGGGATACTTTTGTGCTTCCAAAAAAAGCCATTTAAAATCGTTCTTTCAGAGGATCCCATTGTATAGAAGTTGTAAAACATCCAAAAGGGCAACTTTGGCATTAAAACTTTCCTCACAGTTTAGGGATTTCAAAAGTAGGCTTGAACAACTTGACTGTCGAAATATGACCAGTTTTACCCAACTTGTTCAGCTTGCGCTTGCAAGCTAAATAAATGAAATGTTCTTCAGAAGACAATAATACCTGTAAGTTACCTAGGCATCAATCTATAACTCCTGATATTACCTTTTGCAAATAATTAACACTTCTTGACGATTAAATTATACAAAATTTGATTTTCAGATGTAATTTTCAAAGCTTTTTTGATCAACTTAAGCAAATTTCAATGCTGTCGACAAAATGTGACCAAAAATAACATTTTTTTGATCAAAAGTTACATTTTTTCATTTATATGTGTTGAATTGACAATGATCCTATTCTTAGTTGGCTATTGAAGTTTTCAAAAATGAAAAATGTCTAAAAATAATTGATACTTCTAAATTGTTACCGTTGGATATCCATGTAAATGAACGGTAACGGTCTGGATATTACCGGTAATTGTAACCTCCGGTACGGATATTTCTAGTCATTCGGACCCCTAGTATTAAAAGAGGTTCATTTTTATCGCTCAAAATTCCTTGTAATGAATAAGTCATTAGGGTCTGGATTGAAATGAACCTCCAAGATTCCTGATCCATTGATGGCTTGATTCCCACTATCTCATTCTGTTCAGAATCCCCCAAATGTTGATTTTGTACTGAAATCCAGACAATGAAAATCCAAATCTGATAATCCATTCCCTGAGAGACCAATCCAAAATCGTTAACATAAAATCTGCTGTTCATCTTGGATTCTCCTTACAAAAGTCAAAAATCCTCCTCAGAAAAGTCAAATAGTTTGCATATCGAATTACTTCCACGAAGTGACAAAACAAACTTGTTTACAAGATCTTTTTAAACTTGATATTCTTCCAGTTGCATGTAAATACATCATTTCAAGTACACTTTTTTATATCTATTCTTATTCATGCTCTTACATTCACTATCAACGTTGTTGGAGAGTTGTGCTGATCATAAAAACAAGAAGAATCCTGATTGTGTTACAAACAATTGGAGGAAAATTAATTTCGTACTCACAATTTAAATGAATGAAGCTTTATAAAAATGCATAAAAGGAATGTCTGATTATAGAAGCGACAGAATAATAAATCACTTGAAAATCATAAACATGAAATGCAATTCTGACGAAAATATAGCTTTTCTTGAGGTTTGTACTGCTGACTACTTTTTTTACCCGTCTCGTCTCTCTTTCCTATTCTTGTCCTCTATATTTGGTATAACTGCACAAAAAAAAATAAATAAAAATTTCACACTATAGAAAATAATTCGAAATGAATGTTTTCAATTGAATTGATTCCATTTTTACGCTACAGTAAACTTTTTAGATTTATTTCTGTTATTTAAAGTATCTAGCTGTTGTATTTTATTTATTATTTATCATTTTATTTCTGAATTGAAGTTTCTATTTTTTATTTATTTTTTATCCTGCATATATTGTAGAATTTTATTTAAAGTTAGGATGTCCATATATTTTTGTCTCTTTGAAATTTCGTTGATAGTTTACACGATGTTATGCTGGTTCTGGAATATTCTCTAATAAAGGAATATTCAGCCTAAGGCTCAAATAACTCTAGCTTCCAGAAACCAGATTCTGGGTCAGATTCGATTAATAAGAGTTAACGCAAGTGTAAAGTCTTTGTGGTCTTGTTGTTAGACAGCATTTCGATTAATAGCTAAAGTTAACTCTGGATTTGGGTTCGATTCTTATGTAGAAAACTCTCGAATCTGTCACCGTAAAAGTGAAACATTACAATATTCAGGTTTTGTAGTTAGAGCTCATATCGACTATATAGCTTAACGATTTTCAAAGAGATTGGAATTCAGTAAATTCTTATGAATGGATGCAACTCATATCGTAGATTGCAATGCTTTTTGTCTTCGATGGAACCTAAATTTTTATTCTATTTATCTTACAATCTATTGCTATCAAAAGTTATTCTTTTTTTAACTCTGACTAGACTTCCCTAGGAATTGAACCCGGCTCGTTAGAACGGTAGCACAACACTCTAACCACTACGCCACTGCTGCTTTTTCGCTGCCAAGAGCTATTCAAAAGACTTTAAAATTCGATTAATTTTCGGAATCTTACTAATTCTAAGGTTCTAGAGAAGAAAGTACACTTATCAATAATAAGTGTAGTACGAGGAGGAATCGAACTAACGTCCAACGACTTCCGGTACTTCTACCACTGAGCTATCGAGGTTTGTTAGGAGATGTGATACAAAGCTCACTTAAACCTCCTTTCTCTATCCAGTATACATTACAGTTCTTATCATTGTTGCATTAGCGAAAAGCATAAATCTAACATATTTATCCATGAGACTTAAAACACTTGCTGATTCTCACAAATTCTCACAATCTTAAATTGTATCAGTTGGACATCCTATTTTATATAAATAATGTCAGATTCTTATTTTGTTCACAGTACAAAAATATACTTCCAGTTCGTTTAACTTATTATTGTCGACATTCAACAAATATCACAGCAATTATTCTGTAAAAACAGGTCAATAATCAGTACTGTAAAAAATGTGTCATCATACATGGAACTGTATAAAGTAAGTTGGAAGTGTGATGACTTCCTACAATGTTAGAAACTACTATGGATATAACAGCATATTCAAATTCCAAAATGCCCAATAACATGAAAATAATAGAAAAAAACAAAATTAATTGTTTAGGGTTGGAATAGCTATACATTTTTTTTGTGAATGGATAAACAATGACTTGACAATATTTGATAAGCTTTATTGAGTTGTATTCACAAATATTACCTCCGGATATGACAAAGTATCTAATTTCAAAAGGGCTAGTTGAATTTTTTAAACAATCTAAATATCCTAAAGATTATCATATTCCGAAGAATTATGGCTATATTTAGTTGATTCCTTACAAAGAATTTAATATGATTTATTATTAAATTCTGAATCACTGATCTCAACCATGGCAGCCATACCGAATAATATCTTTTAAATTTGTGTGGGATAAAAAAAAATCCTGCCTGCAAAAAATCCTGTTTCTGGGAAATAGTCTTGAGACAATAACAACAAAGTCCTACGGAATATTTTTCAAATGCTCTTAATTTAACGTTGATATAGTACTTGAATACAACCCCAAGAAGCATGGTGGGAAGATATTAAGTTTACAGTTGTTCGGAGTTCCTTTGGAATTTATATAACAAACTAGTTACGCCTCTAGCTCTTTTAGAGTTGAATTGGATTTTGTAATTGAGTATGGTTGGAGTCAATCTTGGATTGTACTTGTTTGGATTGAAAAGGGTTAAGTAATGCTCAATTTGTTACTCTAAAGTGAGTGTGCTCTGGAGTATAAGTACTTGAATTAGCTAATGCAAGGACAAAGCATCTGTGGACAAGTAGATAAGCAACAGACTGAACGTTAGTAACCGTCTCTTTTGTAAGGACTAGAGTTCGATTCTCATTATGTTCGATCTTTCAATTGCCATACAGAACCAGAGCTTGAAAGATTTAGCACGGAAACGTCAACATAAGCCAATTCACTTACTTGTGTCCTAAGGCAGGTTGCTCATTATTGACTTGGATTCCTGAATAGCACAAATCGATTAATAGATCTAAAATCCGGTATCAGGCTAGTGTGGCTCTGATGGTCATCATCATCTGGAATCATGCTCCGACTTGTAGTATAAGTTGCTACAAAAGGCCTTCCATCTGACTCTTTTGCTGGCCGAATCACAAAGATTGTGAAAATTTTCAGTTTTGACGTCTAACTAGCAATCCTTCAATATCGTCCTACGTCATCTGGACTCAATCAAGTGGGTCACACCCTTAAAAATTCCTCTGACCAGATTTTAACCGAATCCGTACCAAGTGTGAGTCACATCGACATTGATCCGTGATTTCATGAATTTTTGATCGATTAACCGATTTGTACTGTTGGATATTATAGTTGATCCGACAAGGCATTCACTCAATACTCAAGTCAAGTATGTAGTTTCAATCTAAAAATTAAAAAGCAATTTTCATAACATTACGTGCGTTAAACTTAATTCCTCAAGCACACATTATACATCCGTTGCTCGCCTACTTAAAATATGAGCAAGGTTAAAGACATACTAGATAGTCATAACATATCTCACAGATGTAATATTACACGTGTAGTCTAATATCTAAAACTGATGAAACTGAAGGATATATTTTAATTTAAAGTAAATCTCAAATGTCTCAAAAGGTCTCAAAAGAATCTTACAGCTATTTTCGTAAGCTGAAGTATGTGAAAAAGAACAAAAATTTTATGGATTTTTTGAGTTAAAAACGACGAAAAATCTTAACATTTATTATTACAGTCAATATTAGACGAAAGTTGATATAAATCTCAAAAGAAAATAAATATTTCAAGTCTTACTTTATTTATTTTTTGAAGATATAAATTAGACACGCTTTCGATAACATTAAAGAAGAGAATAGCAAGACTAGAAAAGCATAATTTATTGATTTATGAAATATTACTTGAGCGAAATTTCATCTTGAAATCACTTTCACTTTTACAGACTCGGCTTCTTTTTAGGGTACATAAATAAACTTCAATGTAGATAAAAGTGAATAAATATTTTAAGAAACGACCCTAAAAAGGAAAGGATATTTGTCTTAAATATTTTTTGTAGTAGCCCTGCTGTAGTAAATTGAAAAATGTGCGGTAATTTAGGTAAATTTTTTTTTTGGACGAGAATTTTTCTTAAATGAATCGGAACTTGATGAATTTTTAATCAGCGGAATGCTTTAAAAAGATGACTGAGATTCCTTTTTTTGTTAATTAAAAAAATTATCTTATCATCATACTGTTGATTAGATTGGCACTGAGCAACATGCTAAGAAAACTCATTTAATATTAAGTAATATCCTCTCGGAAGATGCCGAACCTTACTTCTCAATTTTAGACACAATTCTTAAATTATACCGAGCGACATAAGACAGCGAGCTGCACATTTCGGCGTAAAAATGGGAAGAGTTGCAAAACAGGCACCTGCGACAGACAAAAACAGTACAATTTCTAATAATGTTTTTCTTACAAAACCATACATATTATACAGTTTTTGCCTGTGACAGGTTCCTGTTTTGCAACTCTGAAAATGGATATAAATCAGGCTAGTACAGAGTTGCAAAACAGGTGCCTGTGACAGAAGAAAACTGTACAAATGATTGATTATTTTTTATGGTTTTTCCTACAAAGCCATACAAATTATCAAGAATTTGTACGGTTTTCGCCTGTCACAGACACCTGTTTTGCAACCCTAGTCACTAAGGTAACTTCATATGTTACTGTTAATTACGGTGACGTAGCCGTACCCTATCGACCACGTTGTACTGTTTGGGCCTATTTTCTAACATTCTAGCAGCCATGCAGACCTCCGATTCTTAACCGAACTCAAGAAAATTTCCTTCAAACTTTTAATGACACTGAAAAATTCATGACATTTGCAAATTACAGAAGCACTGACACCCAATATTCCAATATCATGTTATGATACTTAACAAGTCTTACGTTTCGAAGGCGAGAATATTATGTCTTTGTTATCTAAAATTCAAAAGATTAAAAGACTGTGCAAGTAATTGGAGATTATAACAAAAGTTTGAGGTAGAAAAATCAATGAAGTATGTTAAAATGTCATAGCACCATTTACATAGGCATTGTTCAACACTTTTTTTTTGTTAATCTGGTTTTTAAGAATTAATGGCGGGGAAAGGAAAGGGTGATCGAGTTTGTAGCTCACTGTGTGTCAAGCTTTTTGACTGCGAAGCACTAATTTGGTATTGATTTTCACATCTGGAAGTTTAGTGTAAATATTAAAAATGCAGACATGACAGGCATGAATTTAGTCTGCAACCGGGTTTTACCAGATGTGTCTTGGTCAGAATCATGTCAACCCGAGGCTCATGTCACATAGTATGATACTCTTTAGGGTCTTAAACCCATATTACTCTGAGCTTCAATTATGTCATTGATCAGTAAAGAGATGAAGTCTCCAGGGGAGCTAAAACTCGGAAATGGCAAGACTCAAACCGGCGACCTTCAAATTTAAGCGTCCTGCATCAAATTTAAGCCAACCTCCTTGCCGATTACTTCAAAGAGACACTTAAACAAACCATATGTCAGACACTTAACTAATACTCAGGACCAATAGCATACAAAACTAAAAATGCGCTAACCTTCTTCAAAATTCATTCATTTCCTACTCAAAAAGATGATAAAAAAGAAGATAAAAGGTAAACTAAAAAGCGACGGCCGTAAAAAGGATTCCTTTCCTTAATAATAATCACGGTAGAGTGAAAATATTTTACGCTCATTACATGGCAAAATTTACCGAAAGTTTATTTCATTAATTCCTCTTTACTGATTGACTTTACAGCTTAAAATATTGTAAATACAAGTTTTTTTCTTTCTCTCTCTTTTGGTTTGTGCTTCTTCGAAATGAGAAAAATGAAAAGAGATTAAAGATTCCTTCATCCTTTTTCCGTTCGCTGATCAGGGATGGATTATGGGGTAATGGAGGTCGAAGGTTCTTAACGGATATGAGATTTGTTATGACAGTTTTTGACAATGAATTTGACGTCATATGGCAGCCAACGTCATATTGCAGCCACTTGTACGCCATATGACAGCCACTTGTACGCCATATGACAGCAACTTTTACGCCATATGACAGCCAATTTTGCGCCATATGACAGCCACTTATACGCCATATGACAGACACTTGTACGCAACATGACAGCCATTTGTACGCCATATGACAGCCACTTGTAAGCCATGTGGCAGCCATTGGTCCGCCATATGACAGCCACTTGTATGCCATATGACAGCCTCTTGAATACCACATGACAGCCACTTGAATACTACATGACAGCCACTTGGATACCACATGACAGCCTCTTGAATACCACATGACAGCCACTTGGACACCATGTGACATAAATAATTTGTGACAATTAGAAAAGCTTCAAATTTTCAATCCAAAATTGATGACCGACCCCCTGACTGCATGCCTGCCTCTACTTCACGTCTCCTTTCACATTTTGCTTTGCCTTTTTTTTAATGAAATATCCTTTTTTAACAAGGATTGTGAAGCAAAAAAAAAGTTTTGGATTTCATTCAAATCCTTGGAAATATTCATGCTATGCTTGTTCATGTTTGCCACAAAAAAAAGAGAGGAGAAGCTGAGAAAAAGTTTTAGATAACGAAGAATTCTTTCTTATTCATTTTTTTTATTCCTATTAGAAGCCATGGAAACTCGAAAACAATGTTTGTTCATGCAGTGAGATATGTAGACGAGAGAAATCTTTAGTGAGCTTCGATAGTTTTTCTTCTTTTTCTTCCAATTCCTTTTTTGAAAAAAAAAGCAAATTTAGATTTCATGCACAAACTTTTTTATTCTTCCTCATTTTTTTCCATCTTCTACTTCTTCCCTTTATTTTTTTGATTTACATAGTCTTAATGGATGTGAAGACGAGAAATTCCTTTTTCATCTCTGCACTCGAATGCAAAACGGTTATGGGGTACTGAAACTTTGTCAATTGCGCTTCAAGAAATACCTCTCAGAATGAGCATGATATGATGATGATGATGATGATGTGGAGAGAAACAGGAGAGAAAAAGAAGGAATCACGTTTTAAGGCATAATTGTTTGCTTATCAAAATTAGATCTTGAGCACTTTTAATTAAAAAAAAGTCTTATTTGCATTATTTGGCATTGAGCTGGTTTCAATTCTTTACCGTCTTGTTCGGTATTGGAGAAAATTGATAAAATGCATGGGTTAAGTCAGGGGCAGAGTTTGAAATTGACTGGAATTTAATATCTAGTCCACTTCGAGCTCTATACCCTAACAGGCAATGAGTAAGCTTTTATGGTACAGGAATACCACTTATTTACTTACTTGCTTCGCTGGTCGTACAAATCAGTTGTGATATGTGACCTCCCACAGAAAGGCCACTACGGTACTTAAAAGCGGCCTCTTTGTCTGTTAGGGATACTCTATGTCTCCAGAAGATGGTTCAATCGCTGATTATCGAATGCCAATCTCCAATACCAAATGATTCTTGATACCCATCATTCTGCTGACGCCGATCCTGATAGAATTCATCATCATTCTCTATCAACAACTTCCTTATATAAATTTTTTGGTCATTTTCTTGAGCTCATTTTGACTAGAACAAGACAAGAGCTAGTGGAGCTCAAACTCTAGTCAACGGATTGTATTCAGATTTTTTTAAAAAATTATTATCTCTTTAGGTATTTAAGAATTTATCAGTATATAGGTCAAGATTTTCCTATAAAGATTATAGTCTAAATTGAAGAAAATTCTCGTCAAAAATGGAAGTTTCTCCCTGAAAATTTCTTTCATTATTAACTACACTGCTGCATCAAACCCTTGGAAAAGAGTCATTTATGATAAAAATTAGTTTTAAATACACCTCTGCAAAATGAAAAACTTTTTAAAAAGTTTAGTTCAAAATACTTTGTGTAAGTAAAAATTATTCTTTATTCAAACTTTACAATTGACATTTTTCAGCATCATGCATAATTTCTGGAAATATTTTTTTATCATGATTATAAAATTGTCATATTATTGAAGATCGTTTGACTACTATGTAAAAGTAGAAATAGGGCACTATTGCTGCATTTTCAAGAGGAAATTTCAGTACCATTTTTCTAGTCTAATATATTCTGGCAAGTATCACTAAAAGTGGTTAAAATTCTGTGTTAAGCAATCGGCAAGATGTTAGGCTCAAGATTGGTATGGTAAATCGAAGATCTGTTATAAAATGTTCAGATCATAGTAAACAAGTTTTGATAAATAAATGTAAAATCAGTTAACAAACTTAACTCTATGATACAACAAGTCTTCATTTTCAAGTTTGTGTTATTCCAGAAGTTTGGATACTTAATCTCCTTTATAAACGAGATCAAGTTGAAATCGGAGCTCAAGACAACATTGGATTAATGAGCGAGTCAAGAACATTAAGTGCAGTGGAAAAAATGAGCTAAAGCTATAAGATCATATAACGAAGGGAAGATTGATAGAACAGACCTGAAAGTATCACATTGCGCCAATTGAAGATCAAAACAAGAGTCTTCAATCAATTCGAAATCCAGGAGCTCTTTATTTGTTTATTAAAAATGGAACGGTTTTCAAATGAGGTACCATCTATCAAGCAAACAAGGATCATACTCATGAGTATTAGTGCGCAATTATGATCTAGAGTATAATTATGTTCACGCTCATTTAGGTAAGTATGCTTATTCTCTGTTTGAATCTGAGAGATGATATGGATCACATCTGATCAGTACAGGATGTAGAGTAAGTAAGAAAATAAACAAAAATTTACTTCATTAAAAACCGTATGAAGTCGGACAAAGAATATCTATCGACTGTCTTCTCCGTATAAATTCTTGTAAAACTTTTTATATACTGTAACTTATAAAATTGACAGAAGTGTCTGACTTTTAAGTGTAACAAGTTTCTACCTTGCACTTCTCATCCTTTTCCTCCAATACTTCCAATCCAATCGACACATTTAAAGCTCTTTAATTTCAACATTCATTTCCAAAACTTTTCTCACTCCTTTTTTTCTCAATCGTATTAAAGTCATTCAATTTGATATCAATATCAAGAAACTAGTCAGAATAGAGTCAAAACTTTTCAACACCTTTCAATATCAATGAAGCTAAATGATAAAGGAAATTTGAGATTGCATGACTGCACGAAATTCATATTTTTTTATTATTTCGTGTCACTCTTATGCACATTAATATCGCACCCTATAATGACATCATTTAACCGAACTATTGGATCGATTTCACATCATAATACTCTTATATTACTATCATATAATAAATTTAATTGCTAATAACTGCTGACACATTCTATAGCTTGGCTATTTTTTTTATGTATCAACCGGGTCTGAAATTTAATTTTTTTTGTGCTGCTGCTCACTCTACGTTCAGTCCTTGTACATTGAAAATTGTGTACACTCGTCGCAACAATAAACTGTTATGACATGAAAATATGTTTGAAATTGATTTTTATTTATTAAAAGGAATATTTTAGCATACAGCATCCGTGACATGTATGCTACCGTATATAACCATGCAGATGCACATGTGAAAATTAACCCAGTTATATTGCACTCAAATAGCCTATGGACGCTTTGTCCATTAAAAGCTTATCGTTGACGTAAAATTCATACCTTTTTTAATTTGCCTTTAATTAAGCTCTCAAATGACGTGCATTAATGCATAAAAGAGAGATTCGCTTTTTTTTGTTCAACTGAAAAAATTACAATTTTTTACTGCATTTACTGCTTAAAATAACCTTTTTAATTTGTGATTCATAAAGGGTAATATTTAAACCACATTATCGTTATATTTTGCAATCATCAATTTGTAGCATATTGTAACGATAAACTGCTTAATTTGTCTTCTGTTCTTAAATTAAGGAGGAGATCAATTAACGAGGTTAAGAGGACTTTTCAATCAACAAAATTCATCGAAATTCAAAATTTTGACATATATTTCTTACCTTCATGCTTAATTTCCTGAGCAACCTTGAATATCAAAATTCAGCTAATTGGTCATGAATCCATAACCAAGCCGACATGACTCTAACTTAGCGGATTTAACCCGAGTCCAGCACCATCTCAGATTTTCCCTGCTCTAGTGTCAGCTTCTTCGTATATACCTGCACCTACTCTTACCCACGGTAAACACTTACAGCAACCCTTGCCTCTCCTAAGATATACCCTATGGTATGCGCTAAATTTAAGTGTAATGGCAGATGTATTTTGAGAAACCGGCCAATGGTGAAGTCTTGTGCTATTCTAGAACATGAATGAAGAAAGTTCCTCACGAGCCCTACGCCTTTTATTAACGCTAAATGGAAACCACACGAAGACGGCCTAGATGGATATTTCTTTATTCGTGTAGCTCAGGTTTGCTGACATTTCAGATCAATTGGGACAAATGATCTTCCACAGATAACACTTGAAGCTAGTTCTACTCCAGGCAAGCTCTTGCCAATTTCAAATACAAAGTCCAGATGTTATTTGATGGTTATGTACGAATAAGCTGCTCTGGGGCCGTTCGCTAATTATGTAATAAGTATGCTTATTGAAATCTCATTCCCAGAAGATTTTCGAGACTCGGGAAGGGACTTTCTCGGAATTTTCTGGTCCTGACATCAAGAAAGCATATTAAGTAGGTAGTAGTAATTTTTTTGGATTCTTTTAATAAAATGTCTTAAATGGAGAGGAATGGTGGACAAAAATTTTCATTTTGTTACGTTACGTAACATATAAATGACCCGCATGTAACTGTCCTATCTAATATGTTTCTAAATAACCACTTTGATCTTTTATGAATGAAAATCTTAATTAAATTTTGTTTAATGCTGACAGTCTCCTGAAGGTTCATCAATTTAGGTAATTTTAAACTAATGAGAAATAAAATTGAGTACTCAGAACAATTAATGGATGTAAAATAGACATTCGCTTAATACGCAAACTCATATAATATTTCATGAATTAGCTAGCTTATGATTATTATTTTCATTTAATTCCTCCAAGAAAATTTTTTAATCAAAATCTATATTATTAAACCTAAATTAATTCATATTGACATTTATACCAACATAATTATCAACAAGCAATGCTAATGAATTTTTAAATAGCTTCTACATGAATAAATCGATATAAATCAATAGCAGCATAATTAAGTTAGATTCATATTGAGCGATTATTGGTAAATTACGAGGAAATTTTAATAATTAAAATAGTAGCTTTTTACTTGAATATTCATTAGATTGTCATTTGTTATCGTTTGATATTTTACTTGTAGTATGTAATACACGAGTTTTGTAAAATATAACGCAAGATTTTGGCTGCGAAAATAACTATAAAATTCAATTTCAATTAATAGTAAATCAACAAAGATAAAAAGTCAATATATTTACATTAGAAAACGGTTTGGCTTTTTGGGGGGTGGGTTAGAAAATTTGTAGAACATGAGGGTGTTTGCAGAGGGGAGGTTATAGGCAATTAAACTCCCCTCTGGAAATGACTTTGTGTTTAATATATTTACAGCATTTCAATAGTTTTTATGGATTTATTATGTGATACTCAATATTGCAAATCTTAAAATTTTGGAGATATTTCCGAAAAACTGAAGTGGATAATGCACTGTAGTTTAACATGCCTATTGACTTTGGGGCTAAATTTGTCACGATTTGTTATGGAGGGGGAGTCAAAAAGTCGATTATTAGCGTTGCATCATAAGTGGACGGTCCCTTAGAGCAACTACTAATTCAAAATATAATATTTTTGATGTTATCAAGAGATATATCCTTACAAGAACTCAACTATTTCAGATTTTACGAATGCGATGTCTGAGCAGAATGGAATCTGGTGTATCAAGCCCGAATGACACAAATGTAAAAGGCTTCGCTACAGAGCTTTTAAGACTCTAATAAAGTTCTTTTATTTACGCCAAATTGAAGTCGCTTCCATGTTGCATTCGCATAATGCTGCCAAATATAGACGTGGCGGAGCCCTTTTCATTTATATTGCTGGGGAGTCAATAAAAAGGTAAATTTGTCAAATCGAGAATATGGCCTCTAAGGCCGAGTTAGGCAACAGACCGGATCACTCTTTTAATAGTACGCGGGTTCAATTACCAACATAGTCTGATCTGTCAAATATTATATAGAATGTTGACACCATGACAAGAATTTACACTGCACTCCATTCAAAATCCGAGTCGACTTCGAGCTCTGATCAACCCTACCCACATAACCAAAATATTCCATACATATTCCGTTGACATTGATGGAAGATCTATGTACTATCCTAAAATAGTACATATTTGTATTACTTATGTATAACATAAATGGATCGTCCATGTATAGTCCAAATATATTACATATGTGTATTATTGAATTTTTTTTGTGTCCGGTCAGACAATTAAGAGCAATTTTGCAATTTTTTCAACTTTCAGTTATTTGTTTACATAAAAATTTACAAAATTAATTAAAATATATTTTTAGTATTTTAAAAGTGGAATTTGGATATTGTTTCCTATGTGATTATTGAAGCAGAAGACTATCAAGGGTAAGTATTAGACTTATTTTAAATGCCAAAAACCCGATTTTTGAAGTGTTAAGAATAATGGTAAATTATATTAATTTTGCTGTTCTGTTTTCTTGTCGTTTTTCAGTCTTATAATAACACTTTTTAATCTAACTTAATTTTCAGGAAATATAATTATTTTTTCATGTTTTTTTTAAGTATTAATTTCACAAAAATTTTTTTTATCTCTTTTTAGTGCATTATTGTGAGCTTATTAAATTATTTTTAAAATTAAAATTGTAATATGTACATCAAATAAAGTTTAAACGTCGCAATTTTTATTAATTAACAAAAAAAGCAATTTTAATTCTTCCATGTTGAACCATACAAAAGTATTACGTAAGTGTAATACATAAGTAATACTATTTGTATTACATAAGTAGTACATTAATGTATTACATGAAGGGAACGTTAATGTAATACATGAATGGAACATTAATGTATTACACGGATGGAACGTTAACGTTCCCTTTATGTAATACATTAACGTTCCATTAAATCATCCCAAAAATCATACCTACTGAACGACAATAACGTCCTTAGGACGGTCCATGTACTATCCATAAGTATCGTACATGGAAGGTTTTTAAGTATTACATTGATCTTCCATTTGGGTCATTTTGGCTATGTGGGTAGCGACACAAATGAGTAGAATCCGATACTGCTTTGCCATCCTATGAATGTTTAGTTTTAAATAAATTTCAGTCAAATAAATACGACATTTTTCCAAAAGTTCACCTACAAAAGCACTTGATAAACGATAAAAGACAACTTAATATTCAATGAATATACAAAAAAATTCTTTGAAATTCGATCGATTTTATTCAATTCATTGCAATTTGTCTTCATGACGAAGTTAAAAGAGAGATATAAAAGTAAGGATCAATGGAGGTGTATGACGTGTGTATATATCATGTTACATTTTAATTGTTTATTCTTCAAACATATATTTGATATGAATATGATTTAAATAACGAAAAAAAAGCGAGTATATACGAATGATTGAATTCATTCCTCCTTTTATTCAATCCTACATTCATCAATTTCACATACATATACTTATACATACAATCATATTTCCTTTTTTTTCATTTTATATTCTTGAAAGGTTCATGAAAATGACATAAGAGCACTTTTATTGAATGGATGCGAAAGGAGCCGCTTTAATTCAAATGAAATTGAAATATTTGCAAATATTTGCTTCAAAGATTTTTTTTTTGCTGCTTATCTCTTGTCTCATATGTGAGTTTCAACTCTGTTTATTCAGTCTTTGTATGATAAATTTAAATTTTTATTTCTTTTATGTACTTTTTTTTATTTTATTCGTAGAAACACTTGAAATTCTTTTTCATTTGTTTATATTTGAGAGAATAATAAGAAAACTCGCGCACAAATTTTTGCTACATGTAAGGCTCGTGTTGAACAATTTGCCTACCCCACCCTCCAACCCCTCACCCATCAAACATTAATTTTTAATTACTTTACGTAACGAGTATTAATAGATTCTTAAAAAATCAACTTAGCTGATGATCCGAGCAGCACAATGTATTTTTTAGGGGGTCGTTAAGTCTCCGAATTGACAGAAAGACGTGACATGATTTTGATTATACTAATGATTTGAGCTATTTTTCCGACTCTACAGTTGTATACCAATGTGCATATCAATGCATCAATTTGTGTGTTGAATACACAAACCTGATTAGTTTCGACTAAACATGTAAAAGCACCCAGGCTGATTAGACGGTAGGATCTTACTTGTTAGGGTTTTCAATACCGGTATCAAAATGCATGTTACCTAGTATTGAATACCCAATTTGTGTTACTACTCAAACAGAGTTAGTTTGACTCAAAACAACGAAAAACCATCCGAATCCAACTAGATGGTCCTTGGGATCGAATCTGGGTCATTAGGGTCGGTTGGTCGATGCTCTAACCAATGCGTCGCTGTTGCTTTTTCGATGCTAATTATTAAAATCAAGTACTCACGTTACGACATTGACAAACGACGAAAGAAAACCCTGAGGACTGCCTTATGCTGTTTTCTTTGTACAGGTTAAGTTCGGAAAAGTCTGTTTTAAACCTCATGATCTGTGGAGCTGCCATTTGAAACGATATGCTATGCATAGATTTTTACTAGTCTTTAACGTACGTATGCCTTTAACATACATTGCTTGTCATCAGCGGTGTATTTAGCGATATCAGGGGATACCACGAGAAGGTTTACACTTGACATTTGGTCAACTTCAGAGTCAGACTTTGGCTTCCTCAATTCCTAAAGACTTCAAGACTGAATTACGACATAAAATGAAATTCACCGCATTGTGCTGTTCGGGACCTTGTAATAATATTTTTATGTAAATGAAATTTTTCCAGATTTCATTAATCATGTTAATTAAAAGTATCTTGGCAACACAATTGAACGATAATTGTATATATTTAAAAATCAAATTCAAATTTCAAATTTTTTCTTGATTTTTTTTTTCTTTGCCTTATTTTGATGGAAAACTTTCAAATCTTTCAAAAAATTTACAAGATAAATATTTGCTAGTTTGATAAAGTTGTTCAGTTTTAGTACAAAATCTTCAACATTTGCCTTTTTCTCGTCTACATTTTTCCTTTTCTGCCAGCATTTTAACTCGATTAATGTCAGCACGAAAGTCGAGTGTTTATGGAATTTATCTCGGATTAATAATATAAAAAAAATAAAAATTGTTTCGGTAAACCGTTTAAGAATTTTTTGCAAATCTTGATGATCAACAGGTGACCGACGAAGTGCAACAAGCTTCAAATTAAAATTAATCGGTAAATCCTTGTTTTAATTCCTTTAATCGTGTTTCGTTATGATTTTTCTTTTTGTATGCTTTTTGGATGAAAAGTTTCTCATTTTGTGAGTTTATTTTTTCGTTGGAACTGAATGGTAATTTACTTTACAAATTTAGATGCTTCATGCATCTAAATGTATTAAATGCTTCAGTTGGATTTCCAAGAAATTTGACAAATTGAAGAATAAATGCTTGAGATAATCATAAGAGATAAGATTTATTTTTAGTCACGTGATTAAATATGACGCACAGAAAATTGATGCCTGGAAATCTTCTTATCAATGTATGACTGATAATGTATTATGTATGATGTTAGCTGAAACGGAGAATGTAGATTATTTAACTTGAAATTGGTGAGTCACTTTGAGAAATTCACTCAATGATTCTTTATAATCGTGAGTCGAACCTTGCACCTCTAGATTGCCTCAATTGCTCAGGATTAATCTAAATAAATTGTTCATAAAAGTCTAGATCTGATTTCACTATATACTGTAGGTCTATTGAGCTCAGAGGAGTCGCCCACCCTTAATCGTCAAACAATTATTAGCCGCGACACCGTCCTATGCACAGCTTTGAATCTTTTTATAGTCAAGCATGCAGCGCATGACCTTTTTTAACCAGTTGTGTGTACAATAATCAATTAAAAACCTAATTCTAATCTTAGAAGCAGTGTTCATTTCAACTCTCGTTTTAATTATTCAGTGAGTGAACAGTACATACAGGTACGTTTCAGTAAAACCCATCACGTCGAATTTGCAACTTTCTTAAATCTTTCTTATTACTAAATTCATCATTTATGACTAAATATTCAGTTTTCAGCATATCTTGAGTTGACTAATTCTTGGTTACTGACTTCTTTGGCCGTACAGATCAATTTTGGTTCATGGTTTTTCTAAGATGTCAACTGAAACTGAACCAATCGTTGACTACCGCATGCCAATTTCCAATATGAAATGATTTTTGGTTCTTCTGTCATTAAACTATTATACTAAACTTAAGATGCCAAACAATCTAAAACTTCTTAAAAATCAGTAGGCTGATAATAGGATTCGAACTTGGGAATGCCAATTCAACACTAAATTCCATGAATCCACACCCGGCCAAGTGAGCTATTAAGGTCCTTTTGAATTCTGAATCATTTGGCATTTTTAAAAGTGCCTTCCAAATGACATTACTCACATCTGGCACTATAGATTGTCTCCATAGATGTCTCTATAACTTATCTCACAACATAATACACATTAGATTTTACAGCAATTCTTCTAAAACTTTAAAATTTCATTTAAAATTCCAATCATGTAAAAGAATCAATTTCATAAATGTTTAGGACTACCTTCATCATAGTAAATATTTAAGTTTACAACTGATGAACGTGTAGAAGAGTTAAAGATATTTTTTATGGAACGGGGAAACAATCTAGCTTTATGTAGCACAAATATTATTATAATATAAAATGTTTACATACATAGATTCCTTTTTTTGTTATTCTTATTATTATTTCATTCATCTTTAAAGAGAGAGAAATGTCTTATCTTTAAAAACAGTTGTAGCATGACTTAATATGATTTATAAATATTTTTGTGCCTTTAAACTCTCTCATATGATTTTTTCGTCAATAATAACATTGACCTTCGAATAGAAAGGCTATCTACATATGCAAACGTATCTGTAATTAGAATATATATGTCAACAATACTCTCAGTTCCTCCCCAAAGTTTGTTGAGATTAAAATTGAGCTGATTATACACAAAAAATGAACATTTTTGTATTTAGTGTTTGTCATTCATTCATTCAGAGATGTCGTGGTCTTTGAAAATATTCAATAAATTTCCAATAAATTTATCATCGAGTATTCATGCTCGAGCATTTAATTCCAAAGCTATAGGCATTCTTGGAGTTCCATTTGACAAAGGTTTGATTTATAATCTATTATTAACAACATTTTAAATTATTATCAATTATTTCATATCATTTTAGGTGCTGGAACACGTGGTACTGATAAAGGACCAAATGCTCTGAGAGAAGCTGGTCTAATTGATGAGATTAAGCACATTTCCTCAAATATTGATGTTAAGGATTATGGTGATGTTCATTATGAATTAATGAACACTAATGGAAGGAAAATTCATAATTTGAATGATTTGAGTGATGTTGCTGCATGCAATAAAGCCTTAGCTGATAAAGTTGAGAGCATTATTAAGGATAACAGAATGCCAATAACATTAGGTGGTTGTCATAGTATAGCAATTGGTTCAATTAGTGGCGTTTTAAGAACAACAACACCTGATAAATTATGTATTTTATGGGTTGATGCTCATCTTGATTTAAATACAAATACCACATCGCCGACCGGTAATATGCATGGTATGCCAGCAAGTTTACTTGTTAAAGAATTAAGATCAAATTGGCCCACAATACCCGAACTTGAATGGTGTAAGGCGGACTTGTCATTAAGGAATTTCTGTTGGATTGGTTTGAGATCAATTGATTATTATGAACGTATAATGATGGAACAATATGGCATTAAATATTTTGATATGCGTGACATTGATAGAATGGGAATTGATAAAGTGACTAATGCGGCATTAAAAGCTATAAATCCAAATGGTGATAGACAATTACATGTGAGTTTTGATATCGACTCATTGGATCCACTTTTTGCTAATGCAACAGGCACACCAGCTGGCGCCGGTTTGACCCTTCGTGAATGTCTATTTCTTATGGAAGAGGTACATCGAAGTGGAACCCTTTCATCAATGGATTTAGTTGAAGTAAATCCACTTGTCGGTGATACACGTGATGTTACAAATACACTCAACTCGGCAAAGGCAATTGTATGTGCGGCAATTGGAAGCAACCGAAGCGGAAATTCCACTTGAACTTGTTAAATTAACCTTAACTTGTTTTATTTAGTTATGCTTCCTTGTAACATGACTCTCTACATAATGTCGTTCCAATTCACTTCATAATAATTTGTATGCTTACGAAAGCTTGTACGTATAAAAAAAAAAGAAAAAAAAAATTAAATGAGATAAATGTTGTTGTAAATTTTAAACTGTTTTAAAGTGCCATTATGGCACCCATGGGTAAAATTTGATTCAATAATTTAGTTTTGTGTAAAAGTTGACATTACCATCATAAATTATATTAACTATTTAAGACGATGAAGAAAATGGAAGGGAAAATTTGTTCGCGCTGTTGAACAAAAATTACATTTTAACTTTCTTTTATTTCTGTAAATTTGGGGTATGTGCGGAAGTTATGGAATGATGAAAAATTGGGGTTTGTGGTCAAGCTTGATTGGCCTATGGTTAACCTTGGTCTTAGCTAATGCCTTGGTTTAAGCCTCAGTCTTGTTCTTAGCCTAAGCTTAGATATTACCCTAAACCTTGGCCATAGCCTAAGCCTCTTAAGCCCAAGCTAAGATCTTGGTATGAGCTCTGGTCTCAGTCTATACTTTGCTCTTGACCAAAAACTTGGTATTTAGTCTAAGCCTTGGTCTAGCTATTTCAATTCATGTCGAGCCTCTTACATTTGCCTATAAACCGACAAACTCAATTACCTTACCATCGCAACCATTGTGCATTTTTGGTACACAACTGATATAAAATAAGTACGGGACATATCCAGAATCCAAGGTATTGTCTCAATTATAGCTGATGTATACTCATTGAATCTTACCGATGCCGTACTGTGTTGCACCGTTCCGTGTCTCAGTTCTATTTTCATTCTGTACCGTATCGTGTCGCATCGTTCTGTTCTGTTCACGTGCCACACCGTTAAGACAAGATCAGTGATTACACCATTTTGTGCCATACCGTGACGCAACATTGATGTGCCGTAACGCGTCGCACTTACCGTGTCACACCGTTCTGTGTTTTACTGTTCTATGCCGTACCGTTTCGCACTGTTCAGTATTGTACCGTGTCGCACTGTTCTGTACCATACCTTGTTGCATCGTTCTGTTCTGTACCGTGACGCAACGTTCTGTGCCGTACTAGTGTCGCACTGGTCTGTGTCGCAACTAGGGTTTCTGAAAGCGGTTTTTCAAAAACCGCAAAACCGCGTTTTTTGACCCAAAATGCGGTTTTTTAAAAACCGCGGTTTCTGAAAGTAAAAACCGCGGTTTTAGAACTTTGTATGGAAAAATTTACTTAAATCCACAAAAAGTAAATTTTGAAGATAATTTTGCAAAAATAAGTTTCAATTTAATATTATATTGAAAGACTGGACTGAAATTATGCAAATTGGTAAAATCTAACTGTGAATTTCAACCGTTTGTACAAGAAATTATTTTTTAAACTATTTTATTCAACCAATTCGGAACAGTACCTTAATAAAATAGAGAAAAATGAAAGTTTTAATTCTTTTGTGCATAAAAATCAACCAATTTTTTCCAAAAATTTCACACATTTGTATGAAAATTGAAAACCGCAAAAAACCGCAAAACCGCGGTTTTTGAAATTTTGAAAACCGCAAAACCGCGGTTTTGAAAAAGTGCGTTTTTCAGAAACCCTAGTCGCAACGTTCTGTTGTACCGTGTCGCAACGTTCTGTGCCGCATCGTACCACAAACCAGAGAAATCACCCCCTGCTTTCAGCATTACGTAACCCACAAACTCTCCCCAAAAAAATGGTAATTTAAGTTCTCATGATGCCACTTGACGTGATGTATAATTTAAAGAATTTTATTCTTTATTTCCCAAATTTTTTTTCATACCTTGTTGCTATTGTTTCACATCACAATCTACCTCCATTAAACATATCTTCCGCTCTTTTTCCTTTTTTTGCTCCTTTCTTTCATTTCGTTTCTTTTGCTTTCGTTTTTTTACGGGTATGTATGCTTCAGATAGATATTTTAATATTTCTTCGTTAGCTCGTTATCAGATACTTTTTTTTTGCATAAACATCAGAAATTAATCTCTAAAGAGCATTTAGTAAATGCTTTGCTTCCATTTTTCTTGCGGTTTCGGTTTTCAATTTTTTTAATTTTCCCAAAAAGCACATATTTAGTAACCGCAGGATTTTTTATTGATAAGTTAAAGACGTATAGCTTTTGAATAAATTTTATATAAAGTATGCAGCACAAAAAACCTTCGATCGACTTAGTCACTTTGGGGGGCATTTCAGAGACATTTTTTTGAGATGGGTCTTGATGAAAATCTTAAAGTATCACTTTTCATTTTTCTCACAGTTTTTCCTTTCAGTTTACGTCGGTAATGGAAATGTAATTGCGCGCAATTTTTTTTTTAAGAATTTTGGCAACTGATCTTTAAGGAAAATATTTAGGCTGGAAAATATGACATGATTTCGTTATTGAATTTAATGTATTGAGTTCAGCCCACGTTTTGCGAGATTTTGTTTACTACGGTAGGTGGATTGAATGTTGTTTCGGCATGATTGTTGCTTTATTAAGCTTAATTTTGAAGTTTACAAAAGAAACAAAATATCGAGTTTTGACTGGAAATTGTTTAAATGATTTGGAAGTGTCCTGAAGGCTGTTATTGATCCATTATGCAGGCAATCATCCTGAATAGCACACGTGGATTAATGAATACAAAGTTCAGTTCTAGACGGGCGTAAAAGTGACTCTGACGTTCGATTTAAATAGGATTTCGACATCATGTACAGCATCGCGCAATGAATCCAAGTAGGTCTTGAGTGGGGTAGTTCTTTAATTAGCTTCGGGACTTAATAATTGCACACCGACCCAGCGACCAAGGGTTCGAAACTTGCCATGCCTAATTTTAAAAATTTACTATATTAAAACCATACTGTTTATGGAGGATCACAACCACACACTTTCAGGCCGCTCTGATCCTTACAGCATCCTTAAAGCTAAATGTAATTAACTAAGACCCCCGCAGAACCACTCTAACAAGTCTTCATACATTCATGCTGTATTTTTACTTACTCCTACTTACATAATTCCAAAAGTTCATTTCAACAACTCCATAACTTCCAACTTTTCACAAAAATTGCCAATAAATTGCTTTTTTTTCTGCTTGTTATGTCAATTTTTTATCAATTCCAAATAAAATACACGTGTAAAAACTTTACAAGATGTTTTCTTCCTTCAATTTATCATATTTTCTTTATTAAAATGTCTTTATATGGTCTCTCCCATCCATTTATAAATGCTTTGCTATTTTTTTTACTTCTCTTTTCCTTTTTATGACTTGTTGTGTCTCTACTTAAGTAGACTTGAGTCTACTTTTCCTTTCATTTACATTTTTTTTTCTCTTTCCTTTTGTGAGTTATTTAAAATTGTGAAAGAATAATATTTTTTTCTGAGAAAAGTTCTTTGGGGTTTGAATGTGTGTGATGTAATGCTGGTTGGGAATGTGTCTGTTTGAGGACCTCTTTCCTTAAAAGTGCAAAGACGTTGTTTTTCTAAAAAATATAATTTAGCATAAAAATATCGAATTTTTGACCCTTACAAGACATGGCATTCCGGGATTATGGTCAAATTTCTCCATTTTTGTTCGGTTACCGACAAGAGATGTCTCAAAGAATGACTGCAGAGTTGCAAAACAGGCAGGTGTTTGTTATGACAGTCAAAACCATACAATTTCTTGAAAATTTCTTACAAAACCATGCAAATTATCAAGAAATTGTATGATTTTGCCAGTCACAGGTGCCTGTTTTGCAACTCTGGAATGACATTAGTCATTTACGGTTTGCAATTGATGTCAAATGTCAATAAAGTTCATAAAAAATCAAAAATTTCAAAATTTGCTTCATATTCTTCGATTTAAATTTGGATAGTTTAAAATGTTGATTTCTGTCCCGAAAACTGCAAGATTCAATTATTCTATAAGCATACTTATACCTTAACAGGCTAAGAGATGACCATGATGGTCTTGTATGCAAGTACGCTCTTTGCTTGTTAGAAATGACAACACATTTACGTGCGCTCCAGTTAAGGAAGTAAGATGTAAGTAGGACAATATATTTAGTAACTTAAACAGGTCATCTGTACTTGCAGTGAAGATTTTTGCGTTCATTTACTTGTAACCAAAATGTTCCATATTCATTGCATTAACGGTCCTAAGGAATATCAATGTAGTATGTATCGAGGCCGACTAATCGTTGTCTGTTTCGCTTGGTGATGCTTTCGATTCTTTTGTGGATTCTGTTTTTGAGGCTGTCGATCTGACTCAGTTGCTGACCAAATGTCAAGTGTTTAACCTTCTCGCGGTTCTTCCTGTTTTTACTAAGAAAGTTGTGCTGGAAAATGTATTTTAAAGAATAGATTAAAAGATTATTCAAACTACTCGCCCTACAAACAGTCCAGGTTTACTGCCTGCAATACTCGAAACTAAACTGTTAACTGTAAACAAAGAAGATGTTTTGATTCCAATATTCTCACTTCATCCCCGAAAAGTAAATGTCAATTAATTGATCAAAAACTTCTCGCATCAAGCCGGCGTAATTATTTTATCATGTACTTCTCTTTACTTCCTTGAAAGTGGCGCACGAAAGCCCATTGCCGATGCGCGTAGCCGAATGTCTAAAAACAGCTCTATCCTTCGAAACCTTCTGCCAGTTCGGGATATTAAGGACACAAGCGTCCTTTTTAACACATCCAATCCAAGAATTCTTCGGTCTTCCTCGCGATAACTCTTTCATTGTGCTGAATTAAAACCGAATCCGGGATCCACTAAAATTCAAGTCAATATAGAGCCGGATTTTTGATCGATTAACCGATTTGTAATACAAAATGTCAGATGATTCAGTCCTCAAGTTACTAAACATCCAAACGATCCAACATCAACTTTAAATTAGACAAAGTTCACGCAAGTGAATCGAGATGAGTAAAATCAAGAGAACAAAATGGATTTTAATGATACTGCTGCTTAAAGTTTGAATCAATTCATTACAAGAATGAAGGGAGTAAAAAATAAAAAAATTGAAACATATTTTTTATACATCTTTTTCTTATGATAGAACGTGTACATGCTGAAGAAAAGTATTAAAGTTTTATATTCATATCCTTAACAAGTTCTCTCTCTGCTCTCACATTGGAATTGAAGAGAGTTCTCTCTGAAAGCTTCGCCTGCCAGCGATTGGAGGGGTGGAAATATTTTTAGTACAGGAATAATTCTCACAGTGCTGCCGTACAGCAGATGAGAAATAATTATGATTTTTTTTAGCATAGATTTGAGCATACAGTTACCGAACGTGGAACAAGTCGCGTGTGGAAAATTATTTTCCCTTCGCTCGAGACAAAAAAAAGCTCCTTCCGAAAAGTAAATCAGTGATTAAAAAAAAGTTTTTTTTGCCCATCACCGGATATAAAAAAAAAATAAATAAAAATTCCGAGAGTAGTGAATAGTTACAGACAATTGAGTTGTCGATGATAATTAAATATATGCTGGCAGTTCCAAATTTAATGGTTAGATTCCAATAATTTATTGTGATAAAAAAAATGAAAAAAAAAAACTTTTCTATTGTTTTTATTACATATTATTTGTGTCTGTGTCTTGTGAAATTGCTGTAAGTGAGAGAAAAAGAAAAGCACAAGAAAATTATGAGAAGAAAAGTTGTACAACATATCTTGATTGTCAGTGTCTCTGTTATATTATTTTTTTTTACATAACAAGTTTTTCTAATCAAAAAAATAAAAAAAATGAGAATAAGAATCCTTCAAGCAAACAAGGCTTAAATTCTCATCAGAGATAAAATGAGAATGATAAGCTAGTTTATGAACGCACAATGGAAAAAAACAGCTGAAAAAGAAGACGACATGATGAAGCTAAAGTGGAGGGAATAAGCGAACGCTATAAAAATTTTCAGCGGTTCCATAAAAAATCACAATTCAAATGATTCCACTTTTAATCTGGCTGCTCTCTTTTTTACTTTATGGATTTCATGTATCTTTTCTAATCTTGTCGCGCTGATGCCGCGTCGACGCTTACATTCCCGAGTGACACAAGTTTATCATGGCAGTTAAGTTGCTGTCATATGGGATTCTAGTGGGAATTTTGTTATTAATTGACATAAAGCGTTGAATTGTCAATTTTAATGCTAGTTACCATAAAGTGACCAATTGGCAGTTTTCATGTAAATTTATATAAAATTCCAAATTGGATTTTGTCATATTAATTGCTATAAAATTGTCACTTGGATGCTACATTGTGAGTTCAAGTGACTTGGTTGATGAGTCGAAGTTGTTCGGTGGGTGAGTTTAAGTGACTCGGTGGATAAGTCGAATTTGCTCGGTGGATGAGATTGTGACTTTTTGCGTTCTGCAGAACTTCTGTCGACGTAAAAAGTCACTCCCGGTGGATGAGTCGAAATGACTCAGTGGATGAGCAAAAATGGTTCAATGGATGAATCAAAATGGCTCGGTGGGTTAGACAAAGCGGTTTGGTAAAAGAGTCGAAGTAGCTCGGTTTTAGAATGGTTTAAGATTGCGGTACATAATTATTGCGATATCAACCCTGCGACCCTTCTGTTCGAGACCCGACAGGATAAATTTTTCACTTTTCTTTTTTTGAATCATATGAAGAGGTTACGCGGCTCACAGCCATCATTTCTTGGCTTGAAAGAGTAATGTCATTAAGGAAGTGTTTCAGATTCTATTAAATAGTAGGTCTGCTAAGTGCAGAGATCTAGCGCACCCTCATTTGTTAAACAATTACTACCCGAGTTGATAAAAGGATGCTATAACAAATTAATGGCAATTTAATGTCCAGTTGATGTCTGGTTCTATTTTTTTCCATTCGGATTATCCGCGAATTGCCACAGCGCAGCTCTGGATCTCAATGATCTTGAATAGTTAAAGGTTTTTTATTGGATGTTTTATGGATGCCATGAATAATCTGTGCCTATCGGGTTTGTGTGTATTAAAACGAGAAACAAATGGAAATAAAAACGAAAAAAAGAAGAACCAAAAAAAGAGAAAAAGTTGTCAAAAGAAGGAGGAAATAAAAACAAAATTTAGCAACCATAAAAATTTCACTAAGACCGTAGTAATAAAAATTCGGTTGAATGTTAATGTCTGTGAGAAATATGCAATGCCAACATTGGCATTAGCAATAGTAACAAAACAATAATGTTAGTCTGTTATCATATATATATAATTTTTTTTGTATTCGATCGTGCTATTCCAACCGTAAAGTACAATATTTAATATTCATTAAAATGCTCCTCCGGTTCTTATTTCTGACAGTATTTTCATTTCAACATTCGCTTATGTGTGAACGAAAAAATTTTCTCTCTTTTTTTTCTCATCTTTTACTTTTTTTTCAATTGTATTTTATTTCTTTTGCTTTCACTCCTTCCATATGCTGCATGCCAAATCCCCTTATTAAATATTAATGAGCAGATTTCTATGAAACGGAAAAAAAGAAAATCCAAAAAAAAAATAAAGAAATTTTTCCTCATACTCGGTGGGATTTTTTTTTGTTTTGTTTCTTAGTCGTGCAGTTTATGAAGGAATTTTTGTTTTTCTTTATCAACTGTTTGGGGGATTGTTTGGATGTTATGTTCGCGATATTGAGGAATGATTCTGATATCTGATTCTTCTAACTCCGAGTGATATAAATTAAGAAGTCTTCGCAATGGATCCTTCAAGTCTATTTTAAGAATATATTTTATTAATATACCCAAACTGCCGAATCTCCTTGTTTGGGTATCGCTCATCGCTAGATAACGTCAAGTAGCCCTAATGATACCTAGTGGTTGATTTCGACCATTTTTTACAAATTTTTATGCCAGAAAATCCAATTTGCCATTTTATGGTACCCGGAACTAAATGATAGTCAATTTCGCGGATTGCTAAATGAAAGCCATTTCCGTGAGAAGCCAAATGGCAGGTAAATGATGGCAGCTTCCATTTGGTGTTAAAAAATGTATCCCTGATGGGGACTTAACGGATTCGTGACAGTATCTTCTTCATTTTCATCGCTTGGAATTATTAATTTGAAATTTTCTTTGTTTTTCAAATTTATTTAATTACAACCTTGGAGAGAGCGTAGGTTGGTCTATTGCCGCATTCAATGACTGGATCAAATTCTGTCCAGCTACCAAATTGCAGCTGCTTTGGATTGTTGCTCGTAAAATTCTCAAACTGATGCTTGATTCTCAAATATTATAGATCCCGATACAAAAGCATTCAAAATTGAAAGAATAACTCAAAAATTAAGTCTAGGAATAATTAATATGTGGACTTATGTTCTTCACGTCCAGATTGAAAATGCTAAAATTTAATTGGATTATAAAATCAAATTAAGAATTTTGAAGCAAACTAATGTAACCAAAATGTACCATATGTATTATATTGACGTTCCTAAAGATATGAAGGCTGTCTATAGATAAAATTCATTAATCTCGGTCAATCATAAGGATGAAAAGAGGTTTAGCGGAGTCTTTAAAGTGCCGTGCAGAGCCTTCTTCATTTATGTCGCTCAGGAATTCACATTACTGTCTAACCGATCCCACAACAGTCTGTTCTCTTTTCATTCTAGCCTCTCCTAGATGAAAGTGATGGCAAAACAGAAATTTTTATATTTTATGAAAATCACTTTTTGTTAATATTTAAAAAAGAGCAAATGAAGAAGTAAAATAGCTTGAGGAACCAAAGCAATTACAAAACTAACTTTTGCTATGCCAGAAAAATATTTTTTTTATGGATGGAATATTAAAAAAAGAGTAATTTCATAACAAAAGACATTAAAACTACACTAAAAATAGAATTTTATTTAATTTTTAATTCCCTTTCTTTTTTTGCTTTTGCACAAACATAATTCCTCGGGTGTCGCTTCCAAAAAAGCTATTACTCACAAGTTTCGGCTCTTACAATTACTCTTAATGCTTCTGCTGCTGCTGCTGCTGTTCAAAAAAATATTTTTCTCTCAATTCTTTGAAAATTACATTTAAAAGTTCATTTGCTTGAATAGCCTTACGGGATGCTTTTAGGCGCATTTTTGGTGATTTATGAGGAATATGATTAGAGCATGTCTGGTTCTTTCCGACAATGAATTTCTAAAACATTTTTGTCAGATTATTGAACGTAATGTTTGATGTTTAAAATTGTTTAATGGATATAACTGCAGGCATTTTCATGTATTTTTCTTCTGTTACAGATACTGGATATATCTCATGACAATTTTACAATATGCTGTGTTGTTATAAAATTTCATTTCATGTCATTCATTTCAATACTTGAGAGCTGGATGATTATTGAAGAGTTTTTTTTTTCTGTTGCTTTGAGCATGTTTCTTAACAAGCTGACAAGTTTTTGAACTTTGCTTGTTAAAAAAATTAAGCTTTTGAGGTTTTTGTAGACTTTAAAAAACTCTTTTGGTTTATTTGGGAATTTTAATGATTTTTGTACAATCTTAGCCATTTCTTGTTAGGTTTAATCTTGAATTTTGGGATTTAAATGAGTTGGAATATGGAGATTCAAATTGTATGAGTTCCTTATGACCGGGTAGCACAGTGTTGTCCAAACTTTATTGTTTCTCAGCGCATCTTGGTGGCAAACCTCGACCGAAACCTGAATCACTAATGTTCCGCGGCACACAGTTAGAACAGCACTGAGGAAAAGATTTTGACACTTTAGTAGAAAATTGATTCATTTTATATGAAACCTACCCAAGTGGACAGGTTGCTATATGAATAATTGTATGTCTAATTTTAAAGATGATTAATGTCATCTAGGTGTGATTTACTTACTTACTTACTTCCTTTCCTTGTCGTTAGGAAAAGGAAGATAATTCCATCAATTAGTAAAGGGCGCACGAGGCATATAAATATTCACATGTTTCCTTTGCCGATGTAGAGAATGTCTGAAGACAGCTCTAACCTTCGAAATCTTCTGCCAGTTCGGGATATTGAGATTTCTGTTTGCTTGAAGTATATAGTGTGATTTAATCACGTCGGTACTTAAGCTGTTCAAATATCGGGTAGAAACTGAGACCATCGGGAGGCTAGAAATGACATTTATATTATTGAGCTTTTTCAACAGTGGCACATGTTTGAGGGATCAGGCTCCAGCGGGTAGGCCAACCTTCGCTTGGCACATGTTTGAGGGATCAAGCTCCAGTGGGTAGGCTGATCAGCTTCGCTTGGATTGATCCCCAAACTACAAACTTAGGGAAAGCGATCTATTTGCCTGTTAGGAATCCTGCAAATTAAAATCTATTGGAATCATCAAGTAATCATAAAAATTGTGACATTCATGCTGAAAATGCTAAAAAATCTCAAAACCTCTTACTAAGCTTTCTGTCTATTTAAAAAATTGAACAAAATTTCTCCGAAAAAATTCTTACCAAGTTCATTGACAGCATAAAGAAAATGAGTCAAAAGCTCTCAAAATTGAGAATTTGAAGGAATTCTTCTTTCTTCAATTTTGTTGCAGTCTTATAAAAGCTATAAAGAGTCACACTAAACAATTTAAGCAGTTAAAAAGCAGATCACACCAAAGCCAGACATCAACCCAAACTGACCATCAAACTACATTCCTCATCCAAAAAAGTGCGTGTAAAATAAAAAATCGAAAAATATTTGATTCCTTCCTACCAAAAAAGTTTTTTAAGTACTATTTCGACTCTCAATATTCAGATCAAGTGAACCCAATAAATACGATCTGATGCCTATGCCCGCCATCAGCCTATGAATGTGTGTATACGCAAAAAAGGCATAAATCAACATTTTTTTTTTATTTTTATACATATAGAATCTTTTATTCGAAATACAATCAGAGATAAAGGGAGTACAGAAAAAATATATAGAACGAATTTAAGCGATAGATGGATGGATAGACAGATATGGGAATAAATTTTTTTTTATATATGTACAGCAATAGAGATTAAAGCCTTGATTTTGGCATCGATTCGGCATGAAACAAAAATTATGATGTTTATCTATTGATTTTCATTCCATTTTCAATGCTGACGATTCTCCATGTGAGCTTGATTGCCAACCACACGCATATAAATTTTTCTTTATTTGTACAGATTTTTTTCTTTCCCCTCCCATTCCATCAGATGCTTTGCGAAGCGATTTTTCTTTTTTTTCCTATTAACACGCTGGAATCATAAAAAAAGGAAGGAAAAGAAGATAGAGAGAGAGAAAAATGAAATATATTTATAAGCGATTGTAAAGCTGATAGACAATTTTTCATTAAAACTCATTTCAATTTATCAAAAATGAATAATAAGAACATGGAATAGAGACGGTTGGGGTTGATTCAGAAAGGATGTCTATTTTTGGGTGTCACAAATAAACGGTCTAAATAAAAACAAAGGGCTTCATTACGGATGCGACGTCGGTTTATTAGTCCCAAATTTCTAGGATTCAGGCAATTCAGTCAAAAACCGCAGCTCTGCATTTCCATTAGTTCGTCCAACGCTGATGGCCTTCCAATTTAGTCTGCAAGCCTTCAGTTTTAGAGGAATTCTTCAAATTTCAATGCCATATGCACACCAAAGAACCTTCCATTTGGTATTAATCTCGAAGTCGATTCGGATTTTGTATGGAAAGCTTTACTCGCATCGCCTTGACTCCATATAAAATTTGAGTAAACTTCGAGCTTTGGCATTAATAAATTCTATCGGTGACGAAGCCGTAAAGAATCCTTTGCAAACCAAATTTTATTTGTTCGACTCGTGATGAGAAAGCCTTCATTAAGGACTCATTCATCAATTCCAATTAAAGTCAACTTCCGTGTGGCTTAGGGATGAGTACTTTGAATAAAATTCTTCAATTTGCCAGGACTTTTCGAGACAAAAATCATAAAACCCTCCTAAATATTTGCATTCAATACAAGATTCTTCACCCAAAATATTCTACTTCACCAATGGACGAAGCCCTTTCAGTTTGTGTTGCTCGGGACTGAAAATTTGATACTTAAATCCTTATCCTACTTGGTTACAGAATTTCTATTTTATATGATAATTTGGTTTCCTGAAGGCTTGATTTCATCAGATTCTCGAGATCGAAACCAAAATCTGAGAACGGGATGAAATCCACAACTGATTCATGGACTGAAACCGTGATGGAAATCGAAACCGAGACTGGTACTTATATCGAGTCCGAGACTGAATCCAGGAACGAGATTCGGTATCAACAACCCTTAATGATAATATACCTCAGTATTACATCCCCTCCTCCCCCATTAAAAGTCCGACATAATTTATGAACGACTCTAGTTGTAAGATATATAGGAAGAATTCAATATTATGAAGAAGAGAGAAATAATAAGAAAAATTATAGCAAATTGTGAAAAACAAACACGAAGCGTGCCGAAAATCTTGATATTCATTCTTATTAAATACATAAATTTTATATTATGTTCCATCGAAGAAAAAAGGAAAAAATAATAATAAAAGCCATAGCAATTTCATATAAATAAATTTTGAGGAGCCAAAATCGGGTTACAGCTGCAAAATCGTTTAGTGCCAATTTTTGTAAAATCAATTTTCGGTCCAAAATACCTTAAGTAGTAAATTTTGCTGTTCTGTTCCCTTACGCAGCATTTAAAGGCATTACCTCTCGTACACAAGAATTTCAATTCCCGTCTATATATGATATAAATAATGCAAAAAAAGGGCCAAAGCCACAGAATGAGCGTCATCAAGAAGGAATTTTTTTACTTCCAAATCATTTTTTTCCGTTTAGTGCGAAATTTATTACGGATTGCGTTCACAAATTCCTTGTACACATTGAAGTAGAAGCAGCAACGGTGGAAAAAAGGCGAGAATGAAGGAACGAAAAAAAAAAATTGGTTGGTTCAATAACTTATGAGCTTTCAATTGGAAAGGCAATGATTACACGCATAAAATATTTATGATCTTCGGGACTCTCTTCCTTTGAATGAAGGAATGAAAATATGATAATCATTGTTTTAATTTTCAATGGCATTTCTAATGGCTTTTTCTGTTCCTTTACAATTCCTTTCTAACGGTGCTGATGATGAATATTCATTTTTTTTGACTATGCTATGTAAATATTTTCTTTTAATACTTTTTTATGCTGTATATAGTTTATGAATAGCGTTTGGTGTTGTCTTTGTTTAAATTTAGGGAAATTGTTGATTTTGGGAAGGAAGTGAGTTGAATTTTAGGGATGGCTTCGAAAGAAGTTAATAATGATGTTTATAGATTACATTTTTGGGGTTGGTTGGCTTGTGATGTCTCTTATTTTATGATGGATGGACGATCTAGGGGACAATCTTCTCTATCTAGTAATGAGACATAGTTAAGCCTAGATCTGGATTCTAGAGATGGAATTTGGGGAATCCATCTCTAAGACCGAAGAGTTAGGTATCCCTAACAGGCAAAGAGGCCGGTTTTGGTACCGTAGTGGTCTTTCTGCACTATGAAAGCATACTCTTTGTCTGTTATTGATGAATAGATTGTCAATATGGTAAGATAATCATTTGTGATATAAATTCAATTCTTACCGATTAGCGGTCGAATTAAAAAACCATAAAATGCAGTCTATATGACAGGTATTCAAACATTATTTCGGCTCATTGATTGAAATCTTGTCGAGTTCACTCAATAAATCGGATTTAATTGATTCTAGAGTTGACAAGAAAGTGCAATTCCGAGCTTGTTATACCTGAAATTTTAGCAAATACAACTCAGAATCCTAGTATTCCATATAAAGAACAGTTTTGATAACTAACATGAGTTTGTAGATGACAAAGAATGCAAATATAATTTTAGCCGAAAAAACCGGCTTCGACCTCTGAAAATTTTTCAAGTCAACTCTACTTGAAATCGACTTTTTCTCGACATTTTCTCCCCGTGGACAAAATACTAAGGATTCTCAAACCAAAACTTTCCAGTCATGACCAAGACTTCGAAGAATTCCTTTATAATCTCTGTCCTGGTATCGGTCTCGATCTCAGTATCGGTCTTGAGAATTTGTCAAAATCGAGAGTTCCATAAGCCTTAATTAGAACTCGATTGATCTAGACATCATCAATTGAGTATTAGTTTGTCATTAATTAATTATTCGAATAGCACAAGTTGGTTAATGAATCAAAAAATCAAATCTTCATCAAATGAAATTGAAGTCAAGTCAACTCGTGATTAAATAACTTTAGTGAACCCAAATTCGACCTTAGAAACAATAAGTCCGATTTCGTTAGATTTGCGTCGATTAGAATCGATTTCTATCTTCTTTACAGATTATTCATAAATTAGTATGAAATCCATACAGAATCCTAATGTACTTCGACCTCCGTGAACCTTTCGTATGCCTGCAAAATCGAATCTTGTTAATATTATCACATCGAGTTCATCAACCCTTCCCATGCTTCCTCTTACTCCTTCTGCGACAAATATAAAACAAATTTAAATTCCGTCCATACATAATGTACACGCATTACAATGTTAATCCAATATAAGATGTAAAATCTTTTGGGTTTTAAACATAAATTGTTCAGAATTGAAAATTTTACACTCGGGTGTACTAACTTTACATCCATGTTAAATTTTCCATGGATTATTTTTTATTTCTGATATTTTTATACCCTTTGAAATTTATCACGTTCGCATTTCCTTAAATTTAAAAAAGAGTCTTAGGCTTAGATTTTTTTTATTGAAATTTCCTAGAGAACACCCACGTAGACCCGAAAAAAAAATTATTCAAACAACATCCTTTGGTACGAGACGAAAGGACGTATTTACACGACATTTGAACGATTGTGTTCGTGTGGGTCAATATATTTATGAAAATTGTATGATATTTCATAACATACCCGACCGAAGTTTTTGGAATACCCCCTGAAAATAACAGCAAACAGTTTCTATGTACACAGGAAATACATCTTCTAATGTCAAAACATCGATGATTGGAAGTGTTAGAAACTTTTTGACATACACTCACTTTAAGTTGATTGATCATTAATAATCAAAGAAAATCGTTAAATTTGACACTTGAGGTGATGTATTATTTACCGCACTTAATGGGTTTATTATTCAGCCTTACTTTATATTCACTTTATTTTCAACCAAAAAAATATAATAATTTTGTGACCGTTTCTCAATTTTTAGGAATATAAATCTCTTCTCCTTTATTTTTTATTATTTATTTCTTACATCTTCCCCTTCTGCCCTTTGCTACATTCCTTTATTTTTCCGTTTTGTCTATTGTGTTGTTCTTGTCATGGGATGAATTTAGGGAGAATATACTGTTTATTTAGAGCAGTGTTGTTTAAACTGTGTGACGCTACACACTAGTGTACTGCCTTTTTTTTGACAATGTCAAGAATCGTATGCTTTGTGTGGTTTCGGTCGTATCTTACCACTTTAGCCGGCTTACCACCAGTCAAAATTTAAACCAACATAAACTTAGTTTGTTAGGGTCTAATGCCTTGACAAAATAATATAAAAGAAGCTATATTTTATATGAAATTAAGTCGATTGAAGTCAATTTATTAGAAATTAGTATGGAACTGTAGGAAATATTGCCAAACCACTGCAATAGTACCTGAGAGACACAAGAATGATTACTTCCCATTTGGCATCTTCCTGCATCTTCAATGAATTACTTTCCATTTGGTGTTAATAGGGACATCTGTATTATACTATATCAATACTAATCAGAAATATATCAGTTAGCTAATTATGAGTGAGCAAATGTACGAGTGGGCACTTTTTGTATCAGTCTGCAAATGTCCCAAGCCCAAAACAACCCTATTGAAGTTTTCCAATTATGGTTTTACGCCACATCTTAACATCGCTTAAAGCTACATCAACAATAAATATCTGTAAATTGTCAGAGCAGAATAAAAGTTTAAATTGGAATTCTGCAAGCACTTCAATAACTCGCGATAGATTATTCGTAAGAGCATACTACCAAAAATCGTAGGAAGTGGGTTCGAATCCTATTTGCGGCAAGTGGCTAGGAAGTGTACAAGAGTGACCAAATGCGATTAGACGCAATTAACATCGTACCTTATCGTCAGTATAATGACGTTCTTGATACCCTTGCAAACAACTTGTGCTGTTACTAGTGTACTTCTTCCACTATACAATCAAGTCTTATGAAGATGCAGCAGAGAAAACAACCGACTTATGCCATGAAAATAAGACTAAAGAAAGCTTCAAGCTATGGAAATGCAATTACATCCAATAACAAATGTTGATCTTCGTTCAGGATCCCATTTCAATATCTCCCTAATTACATCCCTGGATCTTATTTTTTAAAGGCAGAAAAAAGAAATTTTCTTCGTTGTCATGAGCCAAAAGTTTTTATTTTTTTTATCTTCAATAAAGCTTTCCGCTTGCTTCGGCAAAATATTCTCTCTCTCCTCTTTTTTCATTCTCATATAGTTTATATCTTTATGTATATATACATAGATATTTATTCAAGCACAATTTTTCGTCACATTCCTTTGTTAGTCATCCCTTATATTGATTTATGAGTGTATTTTGAAAAGGATTTTGATAAATGATATCTCGCTGAGAGAAAAGAACGGACGGATTTTTTTTTTAAAAAGAATTAGGGCGGAGAATAGAAGAATAACTGGCGTAGTGGAAGAACAAGAAAATATTCTTTTTTTTCTCAGTCTTGTGAATGCTTTTGTTATTCATTTTTTTCCTTCATCCTCATGGATTTTCGCTTCATAGACTTTTGTAAAGCATAAAAATGCTTTCATTCTTTACATTAACAAAGTAGTTAAAGGTTGTGATTCTTGATTAAATATTAATTAAGTCCATTTAATGGAAGAATGAAAGTTATGATAAGGTCAATTTTTTTTAATTCAATTTATTTTGCTGCGATAATGATAGCATGTAATTGGAAATCTGAGACTTCTTTTATCTTCCCCTTATCACGTTGAGTTTAGTTCGGATATCACCATGAATATTGTGATGAAGCTGTTTGAGATGATATAATTATAGACAGACTTTTGATCTGATTAGAAATTCTAATTTTGTTCAATTTAAAGATCAGATTTTGATTTTAACCATGGCGAATCTAATTTACTTAATTATAGGAAAATAGCTCAATTATGTTTAAAGACGAGACGGAGTTAATTTTTAAATTATAAGGTTGATGTATAGAGGAAGGAAAGTTTAAGTTAGCATTGTGCCGCACTGTCTAGCAACTCCCCGGTAGCTCAGTAGGTAAGAACAATTGACATGCAATTAACACGATGTGCGTTCGAGTCCTACTTGGACTACGATGTAGAGAAATGAATATTTGCTTTAAAACCCGGACAGACAAGAAGCATATTCATGAGAATGCTCTCAAAATTGAGCATGCTGAATAATATGGATGAATGTTCAGATCATAGAGTTCATGGGATTGCAGTGTGAGCAACGATGCAAAAGTGCTGGGAATTAGAAACTGACAGAAGTTATCTAAAAACAGATCCAGCTTCCGACGATTTTTAAATACGGCCAGAGCCTCCGTGCGCCTTCTTCAAGGAAGTAATCAAGTACGCTCATTCAAGCTCGCTCATTGTCTGTTAAGTGAATCTTAGCTGTAGTAAAGGTCCTTTCATACTTTCTTCGCTGACCACACATATCAATTTTTGTAATTCATGGCCTCCTTCAGTCGGCGCCTGAAACTGGCTATTGCTTGTCAATTACCAATACAAAGAAGCTGGCTCTAGAGCGAATCTATAGCTGGTTTCCGAGTGCCAATTACCAATACAAAGAAAGAAACTGGCTCTATAGCTGATTACCGAGTGCCAATTACCAGTACGTAGTGGTAGTAAAGGTTCAAACAATTCAAAAATGACTTCAGATCTAACATTTTTGTAGCCAATAACCAATACCAAGTGATAGTAAGGATCCAAACAGTTCAAAAATGGACTCCAGATCCAACAATTTCACAGAATATCTGATTGCTTATCCTTAAAATCCAATCAAACCATCACCACCCCATCATCTTCCTTTAAATGAACACAAACTTATACGAAATGCATAATTTAACATTCAAAAAAATTTCAATATATAGTCATTGAAATACTTTTCACATAAAAGAGCTCTTAACAAGCACTTAAAAGTCAATATTACATCATACCAATGCACATATACTCAGTATACGATTCATAAATTTTCAATTATTGAATATTACAAAGCCACATTGTTTTCAAAACTACAATGCCGATGTATTGACTTACAAAGAAATTTAATATTCATCTGTTCTGTATGTATGCACAAGAAAGTAGTGATGAAGCTGGGTCCAGTGGTGGGGAATGTTTTGTTTGCCGTGGGGCAGCGTTGACCGAAACCGCACACGGCATACGATTTATGGTATTTTTGAATATTTTGTGGCGTGACACTGATGTGCCATGTGTCGTGACACTGATGTGTCATGTGTCGCGACACAAAGGTTGCGAACAACTGATTCTACATATTTTTAGGTTAATGAACAGACCAAATCATTTCATATGTAGGAACCGCTGTTAGGTAGGATAACGACATCCTTCAAAAGTCAGAAACGTATCCAATCGAAAAAATGCATCCATAAAAAGTAGCTTCATATCCAATCAGTCGAAAAATCACATTTAATAGAAGAAAGAAATTCTCTTTTAAATCCATACGTGTCTATTTGCTTATCATTCGAACAGCATTTACAAAGTTAGTCAAAATAGCTCTCATAAAATGTCATGTCTGATAGCCAAAAGAATCCCATTCCAGAAGTTTTTGCAAATGAAGTAAAGATTACAAAAAAACAAACAAAAAAGACACTGAATTTATGGATATTTTGTGCAGACGTTCGGAACCAAGTATTCTGCATTGCATATTTTTTTTTTGTTTTCGTCAGCTGTGTGTCGAATGCCATAAAAGTGAAATGAGAAGGAATTTATGTAAAGGAATGAAATAAAAGAGGAGGAGGGGATGTTAAAGTACCGACCAAAAATAAACCGTAACTTACTATCTCCCACTCCTAGTGATTTATTAATATTTCTCTTACTTTGTAAATAGATCTCAACGGTATCTTTAGTATATTGTGCGTGATATGAGAGCATTTGTTGCTAATAAAATAATAAGGTCGCACCAGAGGTCGGGGATGGGGATATGGAGAGATAACAAAAATGCAATAAGACTCTCTCTCTCTTTTTCATGGGAACTTAATAAAGCAAGCTGTTCTTTCATGCTCAATATTTCCCATAAGATTGTCAATAACTCAACATTGGACAATCGTCGCACAGCATCCTCAATCATTTAAGATATTATTCTCATCATTTTCTATCTTACTCACGATTTATTCTCGTTCCTTTATCATTTTTTTGTGTGCATTTACTTCTCTTTATGTCCACTTCTTATTATATTGAAATATATATATTATTTAGTTGAATAGTTTGCTGGAGTAAAGGAAGTAAAGTTTTTTTCATCATAAACGAGATGCTACAACTGTAGAAGTTAATTTCCCAGAAGTGTTGTGTCCTTTAAAAAGGACAATAAAAAATTATTTGTCACAAAGGAAGTTTTTTTTATATTTACTGTGATAAGATTGAAGAAAATTTTCTCGTTTCCTCTTTTAATGGCTTCGATGTCCATCTCGGGTATGTTTTCTTTATGCCTTTACTTTGTACTATGTTCAGGCGATATTTTAAGTCTCTCTCCTTTTTTATTATTGTTCACTTACAAACACGAACTGGTTATGAAATGTTTGGAAGGATATGTGGATAGAATGCGCATTTTCAGTTTAGGATGTGTTTAACGAATAATAAATTGGGGGTTAGTTGAGAAGATGAATTAATAGACGGAAGAGTATGCAGATAGACTGATGGACAGATAGACGGAGAAGGACAGATAGAAGGATGGACAGACAGACGGACTTGGAATAGACAAGCTAACACATAGATATAGATACAGGAACAGATAGACAGATAGACAGATAATAGACAGATAATAGACAGATAGACAGATAAGATAGACAGATGAACGGACTGATTGTGACTGGCAGATAAACAGACATTTGTACAGACAGGCAGACTAAAAGATAAGAAAATGGACATACAAAAGGACAGAGAAACAGTCAAAAAACAGAATCTTTCTCGGAAGATACACCGTGTACAAATGGTCAAAAATCCACCATCAGGCTTTGACTCACAGGGATTTGACTCTGACCTGAGGTTGGATCATATAGAATCTACCTTGAGACCAGACTCAAGCTAAAAGCAGGGACAGCATTTCTGCAACGTCTCGTCTTACCATTAAAACAGCTCCTTAGCGATGCCTTCACAAACACATTATCCTCTTCGGGTTATAATGTTGGACAGACAGATAAAAACCCAATAAGACAGCCAAACAAGTGGACATTACCGACTAACTCCCATCCAAAAAGTGTTGCTAAGAGGTTTGTGTTGGACGTCAACTTTGGTTTGAATGAAAAGTACAAAAAGGAAATTCAGATAACTAAACATGAAAAGAACGAAACACAGAAAAAGGGGAAGTTGATGTTACCGAAAATAGTTCATGTTGAATAATTCATTTCGAGGAATGGCACGAATTAACACACATTGACATGCTTTTATTTCATAATAATACTTGATATAATTCTCATGCTGATAGTTTAACATGGAAAAATAGTCGAAAATTGAAATCGTAGATTTGCAAAAAATACCAAAACTTTTTTTTCTATGTGATGAAATTATTCATTATGCTGAATACGTCACGGTATGATTTATATGCGTGGAATATCAGATGCGTTATATTTTTGGTTAAATTAAACTCAAATAATACGCATTGTTGTGTCATGATACAATTGAAATGACAATTCTTAGAACCTATATATTTATCCAAAATAAATGACAACGTAATTTGGTAGCGTGTGTCATAGATGCAAACCAAATATTTGAATACACAATTTTTTGGGTATGAAAATTCAAATTAGAAAAATATCTTTGATGTTGACTAAATTAATTTCACGTGAAACACGTGATGGATATCTAATTATGAATTTTATAAATAAAAATTATGGAGAAAATCAGGCTGTGACGGCAGTGGTGATTATGGTGAATTTGGTCAATTTGGTGAATTAGATGCATTTTTGTACATGTTGCGCTTACTTTACTTACTTACTACGCTGGCCGTACAGATCAATGGTGATCCATGGTCTCCCTAGGTCGGCGCCTGAAACTGGCTATATCGCTGGCTACCATTTGTTGCGACAGCTTACATATTGCACTTAGCTAGTGTAAAGTCCGAATTTTTGAATGTTGCTTGAAGGTTGTAGCAAAATTGTCATATTTACTCAAATATCATCATATGAATTCAAATCGAATCTAGCCCATGAAAAGTGCATTCAGAGGGGTAGGGGCTGGTTTAAGGGTCAACCCTTCCTTTTGTTTGGAATAAAATCTTCAATTTGCAAGAGTTTTCGAGAAAGAAATCTCAATTCTACCCCAACCTCTAAAATTTTACATTTTTACTACACCCCTGTCTGATGTCCAGTATCCGGCACCATACCAGAGTCACGACGACCTAGTGCCGGAGCTTAACAACTATTTCAAAAACTCCAAAACACTCCAAAATTAGCAACTTAAACATTAAATCAAAAATTCACAATAAATTTAATTTTAAATCTATTTCATATTATCTTACCAACAAAATTCATTCAAGCACTTCCGTTTAAAATATCTAAAATTAGAAAATTTTAAAAGCTGATTAAGGCTCCCTTCGGAATTAATCTCCAAATTACTCTAAATCATTCGACTCGTCAATAAGTCGTTGACATGGTGACTCTGTAACTTAGTAACATAATTAGGATTCACATTTTCATATTCAAGGTTAATTACATTAACATATACCCAAAAATATATTCTCCTTGTATGAGATAATCTGATCATTTTAAATATATATTTTGGATACTGTGTTTTAACTTTGATGTTTAGTCATACGGTTGATGATTTTGATGACATTTACTTTCTTTGGAATTTCTGAAATTTTGATATTAATCAAGAACTTTTGTACTGTCTTTTTATGATGATGATTTTGACATTTGAAGAACTTGGGTATAAATGAGAAAAGAGGAAATAAAGAAAATTGGATTTTAAGGACGAGTGGAGATTCATGATGAATTTTATTAATTTTAAAATAGTTTAACTTTTTTGAATTAAAATTGCACAAATGGGGTGCACGAGGGCCCATTGCAGAACATAGGGAATGTCTAAAGACAGCTCTATCCTTCGAAACCAGTTCTGCCAGTTCAGGAAATTATGGACTCTAGCGTCCTGTTCAACGCATAATCCAGGAAATCTTCGGTAGCTATCCGGTAGTTTAGCCATCCTCAAAGTCTGAAGTAGTTACTTTAATGACTGATGCGTCACTTGACCTTCTGTGTACATGACCTTCCCATTTCATGCAATTCACACGTAGAAGTGTCGTGCTTCTTATACTTGTTCTAGTCCAGAGGCGTATTCAAAGGAATTTGGAATCTTCCTTCGCCCTTACTTCCCCTCCCCCTCCCTCTCCCTATTTCTATCTATTTTGGACCAAACTTTTAAATTTGCCAACTATCCACATTAAAGAGGTGTGAGGAGAGAGGGGATTTGGAAGGAGGGTGTGTAAGGATGGAGGGGTGTGAATAGGGAGAGAAAGTGAGGAGAAAGGGGCGCTTGGTGGCGGTTGGGGGACATCTAACAATATATTTTGGAAATTCCATAATTCAATTTTGAAAAAAATTCATAATTCTTTTACATAAAAGCACCATACAATTTATCATCAGTAAAATGGTCATTATAACATTTTATTCACTCCAAAAATCAAGTACCTGAATGTAAAATAATGCTTTAAAAGTCCCCTCTTAATGCTCAATCCAAACACACAAATTATTTCAATAAGAAATCTTTCTTAGTTCCAAAACTTTTGTTTGTTTGAAATTTAATTGAGTGAAAATATTTGTTCTCGAGCATGAAAAATCCGTTCAAAATTTCCCCATTGGATTTAAAATATTGCTAAAATATGCAGAAGTAAAAATTATGTAGCTAAAGAAAAAGCTATGAAAATGACTAAAAATAAATTCAAAACCAGTAATTTGTCGCGATTTCATCGACAAAAGACATGAAAGAAATCTCAAAATTTTCAACAATTTTGTTTGCTGCATTCATAAGTACTTTACTTACTGCCATCGCTTTTTTTACCGACTACAACCATCATTATAACCTCAAAAAAAAAGAAGAAGAATAAGAGCAGAAAAAAAGTTCAAAATAAAATGCATTAAACTATAATTGAAACACGATGAAGAAAAACAATTTTCCAGTGAGAGAACAAAACATTATTTAATATTCAACAACCGTTCATAAAACTTTATGTGTATAGCTTTTCGAAGCACATAAAACAATAGAAAAAAAAACCCGTGGAAGGAAAAAAAAAAGTATATAAGTAGCAAACTTTTCTTTAATATTCTTATGTTATTTCTTTTTCTATAACGCAAACAATACAAAGAAGTAGAAGGAGGGGACCATGGGAAAAAAGAGCTTACAAGAGTCATCTTATGTAAATGATTTTTTTACCCGCACATTTCGTCATTAGAGCGCATTTAACTTTGAAATTTTCGCATATTTTGCATCAATCATTATTATTGGAATTCTGATCGGAATCTAAACTAGAATGTCATGAAGGATCTTCATCGAAGTGGCTCAGTGGCCTAATGGTTTAGTGATTCCTTACCTAATTAACGGTGCAACATCAACCATGCGACCATGTGTTCGAGACTCGACATTACTTACTTCTTTCGCACGGAGGCCCATTGCCGCGTTTAAAGAACGTCTGTAGACAACTCTATCTTTCGATAACTTCTGCCAATTCGGGATATTGAGAACTCTAGCGTCCTTATCAACACATCCAATCCAGGACATTTTCAGTCTTCCTCTTGACTCGACAGGAAATTCACCAATTGATGTCCTGATTTCCCAAAAACTATGAATTCAAAATCCATATTGCACCAATCAGATGAAGATTGAAGCATCTGCAACAATCGACATCACATCAATTGCTAAAATACCAGTCAGCTGTCTGACCATCCTTAGCAACTTCTCTTATACTTTCCACTAACAAATTACAACAAGACGTAATAGTAATTTTTACGTTATGTCAAGCAACAGTGCACAGTTGTCCCGGTTTTCAGTCCATAGTGACTCAAAATGAACAAACAAAGCCATATGAAATTTATACTGAATGTCTCTCCGTATGACTTCTAAATTGAGTCACTGTGAGTTTTGACAGTTGCCTACATCAAAAAAATAGTGTAAGAAATTGTAAAATGTTGTGAGTATTGCGTCGTGTGAATTCTTACTATATCGACAGGACTCTATAGTCTAATCTAACAGGCAAGGAGTATGCGCTTTTATTGTACAGAAGGGCTACTGCGATACCTAAAGGCGGTTATCTTTTCTACTTAAACTATTTCCCTAACAAATGCACTTTCATGGCTGTACCAAAGACCACTACGATACCAAGAGGTGTTGCCTTGCCTGTTAGGGTAACATGTTTTTAAGATATTGGCTTCTGATTGGAATCGAACCTACATACTAATTAAAGAATGATACAGATATCGATTCTGTTGTCTAACCAGCCAACCACAGAGGCCTTATTTACGCACTGGCAGAATCGCCTATATATGGCTATTTACTACTGATTCCACATTGTTCAGACATCACAGAAACTTCATTTTTAGGTTAATACTCCGAAATTGTCCTCTTTGGATCCTAAACCGTTATAAAATTACTTTCAGTTAGCTTATGCCAAGTAAACATCATGTTGCGGTTGCTGGGGTTGATTGTCAAGTTCATTGCAAAACCCAAATAGTAGAACGTGTTCGGTAAGGCACCAATACCTCACTGTATGGCACTGTATGAATGTGCACTGTATAAACTTGCAACGATACCCCGAAGCCACCCTAACGGCTAATTTCGACCCATTTTCACGTCAGTAATACAGTTAATCATTGTGCTGCCCGGGAAAACACTACAAAATTGCTAAAAAATTGTTAAGTTTTTATAATGTTGTAATTTAAAATTCAAACTTTTCCGTGTCTAAAGATCCTCCAACAACAAAGAAAGTGCTCAATTGAGAGATAATGCCATAAAAGTTAACAAAGTTACTTTTTACCATGCTAAAAAAATTTACATATCCGACTGAATTGAACTCATAAGCCATTATGTATGTTCCTTTTCTTTAGAAAAAATAGCAAGACAAACAAACACATTTTTTTTTTTGTTCCATTTGTGACTATATCAAATAACAGTTGATAAAAAGTTTTTCATACTATTATACAGCGCAAAGCATAATGTGGCTTATATATTCTCATTTCACACATTTCGAATTGAACCTTATTATTATTATTATCATCATGAATGTTGGTGTTATTATTATTAGTATTGAATGCAATATTGCATGATCATTAAGCTCAAATATTCATTTTTTTTCTACACTGTTCATGAAATAATAAAGTCGACGGAAAAAGTAGAAGTAGAAGAAGAAGTACAAAAAAGTTCTTTTCTTACTTACTGATTGAGAAAGTTCTGATTGTGTTAGCGTAAATTGAAAATTACTCCATATTTTTTATCGTTCACTTCCAATCGTGTATTGAAAGCAAGAAGAAGATAGGAACAAATACAGTGTAAGGATGTAGAGGAAGAAGAAGGAAAAAGTTTTTCATTATTTAAACTCACTTTCTCACATTTCTCATTTAAAATTTAAAATCAAAAAGTTTTTTTGGGTGCACTTTTTACTCTAAAACAATGTGGTTTAATTGTTCGCTTTGACTTGCTGGAATTGACTTACTGATTGGCTTTATAATTTATTCAATTGTTTTAAATCTCATTATTCAATTTTTGGGGGATTTTTTTTTTTTTTTTTGAGGGCAGATAAAATCAGATCACAATGATGATAATGTGCTTTATATATGACATTTTTAAGCCGTGAGATTTGCAGGACATGATAATGGTAATTAAAATTTATTAATTGCGTTAATTATGTCATGTCATGAGGTCATTTTGTTTTTTTTTTTAATGTTGTGTTGGGAATTAATCAAATTTTAATTTGGTTGAATTTTTTTGATGGGTTTTTAGAGATTTTTGTGTTAAACGGAAGCATTTCAAGTGTTCGGATCCCTGGGGTGACTAAGTACCTGTGGTGTGTGTTGAAGGAGGGGGTTAGTGGTCTTGTGAATTGCTAAAATTTAGAGAATTTTATTGGATTTTCTGACGAAAATTCCTAAAAATTGAAGAATTTTTCAAAAAAAAAAACCATTTGCTACCCAAAGTTGAACTGTCCGACCTTCTGAATACGAACTTGATCTACGACCCTGATGGATCAAGTCTGAATCCAAATGCTCAATTAACGTTGAACAAACAATTGATTTGTTTTATATTTTCAAATTCTAACTAAATTGATCCAAATTTTGTCTACTTCTAAGACCTGAGGCCTGACCATAGACATATCAATGCAAAGAATCTCTCTGCAATCTAAATGTCGCGGATTTCACAAACAAAATTGAATAGACAACATAGCAAGAAAGATACTAAACCAATTAAGTAATCAAATCATTACCCAATTAGAACAGTCTAGATTCTTCTATTTAGCAATAATATGATTTTGTAGACAATTCTAGAAATTTTAAATGAAATTAAAGGAAACTGAATCTTTTAAATCGAGCGACAATGTTGCTAAAACTCTTAAGAGCAACAATGTTAATCCTTATCAATAATTCTTAAATCTTTATTATGTATGCAGACTCAGATAGACAACATATAATCTTCTCAATGTAGTTGTATGTGTCCAGCAGCCAATTAAAAACTCTTAAAAGCAATATTCATGTCAAGTTTTAGTTCTAGTTACAATGTAATTTATGTCCGATTGAAGTGAAAGCTACAGAATAGGTTAAAATCCATTCTTGATGAGTTTACAGCTTTCGTATCTATCTTATATCTAACTACATCATTTATGGACCCTGTTGGATAATTCATGGTTGTTGTCAATAAAACTACTAAAGTTAAGACTCCGAAAAAGCAAAACTTCCAAAAAATCACTAAACTGATGGTGGGATTTGAAACCTTAATTACCCAACTTACTTCGATACCCATACAGATCTAATGATCGATGGCCTCCTTCAGATGACGCTTAAAGCTGGAACTGTCGTCGGCTCCTACCTGCCAATTGCAAATTGGGATTTGAACTCAGGATCTCAAAGTCTGCATCAACTTTCATGAACTCCATCTCATTAACTGAGCTATCAAGTCACTTTTGCATCTCATCATGATGTTATATAACACTAATAAAAGCTCGAAATCAACTCAGACGGATGTTAAATTCACATAAAATTCAAGTCAACTTCAAGCTATAACAGTAATAAATTCAAATAATGTTAAATGCGTCTTACAAATGCAATTCTTTAATAATAAAAATTTCATACCAGCAATGTCAGTGTAAATGGAAAAAGCTGTTTTTCATCTACTCCTGTATTATTATCAGAATTGCTTTTTGTTCTCCTTTTTCATCTTGAATTTCTTAATTAAGTTTTCTTCTTTTATACAATTATTTTATCTCAACTACACTTTTCTTGCAGTTTTAATTTCATTTCGGATGTTACTTTATATCTCATTTATACGTATGAATGCTGAATAACCAAAAAAGAAACAAAATTAAGCACCTACATACTGTATATTTATGCACAAAACATACACAAAAGTTTAACAAACTTTTTTAGTTTATGAAAAATTGGAATTTTAAATGGGAAAAAATTTGCAATACAATTTAATCTTATTTTAGATGCTTCGCATTGGGTTAAAGTCTTTTACTCTCGAGGTTGAGCTTTTTTTTCATTTTTGTGTAGAAAGTTTCAATAAAAAGAAATAAATTTTATTTTTTTATTCTGAAATCTTAGAGATTTTTTAAGAAGATTGCAGCACAAATCTTATAGAAAATTATTTCAGCTTAGAAAAATGTTTAAATTCAATTTTAACTTTGGTGCTGTTCACAAATGACGTGAATTAGAGAAGAAGCTTGATTTTATGCTATTTTTGATGAAGTTTTATTCGTAAAATCACTTAACTTTAGTTTCTCGCACTCTCTCCTTAACGTTGTTTTGTGTCCCGAGCGACATCAATGAAGAAGGCGTCGGTAAGGAGTATTTTAGTCTATGCTTGAAGAACCCAGCCTTACCGAGCTAGAAGCATTGTGATTAATGGCCCTATAGAGCCACAGTTTGCAACCCAATAGACCCTTAACAATTAAGACTAGAGTCGTGAAACGGCTTAATTTTATCGGTCGGCCAAAAACGATGCCAGATAAAAACGTTGGGCATTTACTTTTTAAACTATCAATGAACGACTGCCCAATTCTCTCGGCTGCCGACATCGAGGCAACTCATTAGAATTTAAGACAGTTTAGGACTTACAGATTTTAGTGGTATTCGAGCCACTTGCTAGCTCTGAACATTGTAAGAACACGTGTACGTCATAAGATGTGATGTATCTACCCTACAATGCAACTAGCTTAGATTCATATGCGCAAGATTCCTTCAAGAAAATTATGCAGTTACTTGACATATATCCTTGTGAATGTCACTAGACATATCATGCATCAAAATGCTCAAAAATGCATCCAACTCAAGAAACGAGCTTCATAACTTAGAACAGCGAATGGAAAAAGAGCTTTGAAAATTAGATATGACATGGGATTGAACCTTGAACCTTTGGCACGTAAGACCAACAATCTACCATTTAGAACACTGATGTCACCTCAACCGTCTTTTTTAAATGACAATTATGCTTCTCTATGCAGTTGGCTTCCATTTGGCAGATGCTTCAATTTGGGAAAGGTTTCCATGACAAATCCTTCTTCACTTGTGTCACTCGGGTACCCACAATCCACACAAAATTCCATCTCATGATTGATTTATTGTCAGAAATATGAAAATTTTCTAGTCTTCAATCTAAAACTTTATAATTCAATTAAAAATTTAATTCAATAATGAGATAATTAAGGGAAACATTGGATAATTAGAAAATTTTTATTGAGCACTGAGAAAATTTTCATTTTTTTTCTAATTGATGCTAATTAATCTACAGTTTTATCCTCAACGATGCTATTGAGCTATTGAAAAATAGCTTCGTTACCGTCACATTTTATAGATCCGACATTCATTTTTCATTGTTTGCATCAAGTTTGCGCTTTACTATTATGCATTTACGATACAGAAATTTTTCATCTTTTTTACAATGAAATGGATGGGTGCATAAACTTTTGCAGATTATTTGCATTGTGATTATGAGTACAATTGAAAAGTCAAAGGGGGAAATGAATCGTTGTAATGATTCTTTGTTGGGTAACTCGACTGTAGTTTGAAGAATTAATGGGGAAAAAATATTTTAAAGACCATTAATTTTGCTGTAGATAATGTTTTGGTTGTAAATTGCTGCATTTCATAGATTTTGACATTTGATCTTAAATTAAAGGATGGTGAGCTATCACGTTAACCTAATATGTACTGAATTATGATTCTTATTGTGATGATCAGATTACTAATTAAATTAATTAATTAATTTACAATAATATTAGATTGTAATAAATGAAATTAAAGAACACGTTTATTTGTCAGGGTCAGACACTATTACTGAAACCCGAATAGCACATCATGGATGCTGATCCAGTCAAGTCGATGTAATTTGATGTAGAATATCATAAAAATTACCACTTGGATGCCATGTGGTCGCTAACTGGATAACATGAACAATTATGCCGATTACGACTAAAGCAATGAAATGCCCGAACAGCATAGCATGCTCGCTAGAGTACCGGCAAATCGCCTTATTAACGGTAAACCTTCAAGTTGCCCTGATGGCACCAAGACTGCTCATTTCGATTAATTTTTCGCTCATCTTTTTTCGCTAGAAAATACAATTCTCTTCATTGATCAGATCGAGAATATGCTTTCTCGCTATCGGGATCGGGATCGTGATATTCCGGGATTTCCCGATCCCGAAAAATCCCGAAAATTTCGAAAATTTCAATCCCGATTCCGATCGAAACCGGGATTTCGAGAAAGCATAATCGAGATGTTCGACCATATTAACCACTAAGTAACTACTGCTGCTCAATAATTACGTCTTAGTCGAATGATAAATTGCTTTATACACAAAATGCCAGTTCAATAATAAATTGTTTACTGTATTTAAACAATATCAAAAGGGTTAATATTTCAGCACATTTTTATGAAGTTCATAAGGGGACGTTTGTAAATGACGTAACGCTTAAAGAAGCTTACAATTTTGATGCAGAGCTACGAATTTCCGGTCATGAATTCAATACACAGCATTACGATAAGTATCAAAAAAAATCCAATTTTCACCGTCACCTAATTTCCGAACATTCCCTTAAATTTGACACTCGATCTCTTGAGCTCCATTTTGCAATCAATTTATTTGAGATGATTATATATCAAAAAACGAAAATCGAACTGGTTGAAAACAAATATCCTTATTAAAACACTCAGAATTGATATGACACAAAAAAAATATAAAACTTTTTGAAAACACTCTAAAGATTAAAAGAAAATTTTTCAGTGTTTTATTTCAATGGATAATAAATTTTTTAATGATTTTTAATAAATTTTTGAGATATTTTCTTGTGTCAAAAAGTTCATATTTGAAAGGAAAGGGGATTTGGGATGAGAAGCGGGTTGTGGAGTCGGAGGTGATGCTCCATCCTTCTGAACTGGATTTTGTGATGTTTCTTGCTAAAAAATAGATTTATTATGGATAATTTGACTAAATTCGAGCCGACTCTATACAAAAATTAGAGTTGGACTCAATCTGCCTTCTGGAGCTGGTTTCTCGGACACACTACTACTTACTTTCTTCTGGTCATACAATCAATAGCGATCCATGACCACTCTACACTTGGTGCACTTACTTCAAATCACTTCGCGGTGATCCATGGCCTCTGTCAATTTATGTCTAAAGCTGGCTTTATAACTGGCTGCCCTTTGGCTATGTTATATCTACTTCAGGTAATGAGCAAGTGTAGGTTTAGTATTAAGAGCATGGTTAGGTGTATGCAAAGAATCCGATCCCTAGCACCAGTCATACCCAGTATTACTGCGTAATCGAGTTCCTAATAAATATACTGGCTAGCGTCATGCTACCATTTGTCAATTAAGAAGTCCATTCATTTTATATTGAATTTTTAACAAGATTTTAATTTATCAAGATGGAACCAAAAAGATACACAGTTCCGGTCTGATAAAAAGCAACAAAATCATCTCAATTCTCAAATAATAAAGTCACAAAAAAAGCCTCTCAACTTCAAATATTAATATTATTTTGCTTTGACTTTTGTTGCGTGACTATCACGATATACTTATGATGAGTCGATTAAAAATGCATGAAAAGCATATCGAGTTACTCAGAAAACATTAAGCGTTTCATATCTGATATCATTTTTATTTTTTTTTCATTTCTGCAGACATGATGAATAAAAAAAAAGTTTTTTCTCGGAAATCTTGAGCGAATATAAATTAAAAGAATAGCGAATATTGAAAGCAGAAGCTCATTTTACAAATTTATATGAAAAAGTTTTATTTTGAAACTTTTGAGTGATTTCATGACAGAAAAAGTTCTTTTTAAAATTCACGGGAATATTGTTAAGGTGTCGTTAGAGAGAATATTGTTAGGGTGTCGTTCATAAATGGCGTTTGAGGATAAAGGGGAAGGGGATAGAGCTGTGAGAAACTTAATGAATTGAGGAAGTGTGATTGATGTTTGGGAATCCAGACTCCAAAAGTCCAAAAGTCCAAACTCCATGGAGTCTGACTCAACTTTTTTTTTGGGGAGTCCGGAATGCATTGGAGTACTGTACTGGATAATACTTTTTTAACAAAAAAAAAAAAAAAAAAATCTATTTTGCATGGGACTCCATGGAGGCCAGTGGAGATACCTCAACATTTAGGTCCTGTCAACTCTGGTTAAAACTCAATCTTTTTGGTCAATCTTAAAATAAAATACGGGTTAGTTTTGTTTTGATCTCTTTGTCAGTTCTTTGATCGTGAATGTGGGCATGACGCATTATTGGATGTTATAGAACCATGTTCTGTTATAATTGAGTGTCCATATCGAGGAAAAAGATGAATAATAATGTCCGTAACTCAATGTGGCTTTGGTTTGCAGTCGGATTCAAACCTGTAAAAATTATGAATTTTTGATAGTACCTGAGTCTTGAATCCATCTAGAGATACTATTGTTTGAATTTACTTTGCCATATGTCTCTCGGATATGAGTTAAAATATAATATCGTGCTCAAACTCAACTGGAAATTGACATCTGTACTATCTGAGACATTCTCCTTGCAAAATTCTTCAGTCCAATTCCAAGTGTTACAATGCAGGAGAAATAACCCATTTGGTGTCCATCAAAGTCTTAAGTAGACTCTAAACCATGTGTGTCTTCCAATAATCTAACAAATGAAGCTTTTTATCGAATGGGAATGAAGCTCGAGTGGACAAAAATACGTTATAAATAATTGATGGCAAGTTAATGTCCAGCTGATGACTAGTTCTAACGTATACTTGTCCACTTGGGAAGGATAAGCTTCTAATAATTCAAATATCTGCAGGACATAACTTACAGTTAACCCCATTCAACCGGAATTTAAAAATTTTTCTGAAATTATCCAACGCAAAATCAAGGAAATTTCACACACAAAAAAGTCAATTTCTTTTGCAGCTTGTTTCTGTAAATAGTATGTGAAAACATTCGGAAATTTTTCTTGTTTCCTGTTCGGAACAGTTAGAAAAGAAAAAGCAAAAAATGTGAGGAAATACGAGCAAACTTTAAAATAAAACTTTACTGATATTTAGTTATTATTCTTTACACATGATGTTGATGTTTATAGTACGAGTTTCGTGCCAACTTTCTTCTGCATTTTTTCTTCCTTCTCTCACTTTGCCATCATTTACACAACAACTAAAAAAACTAACAGCAAAGTGTTTAAGTGTGTATTTTTATTTTTATTTTTTTTTGTAGTTTAAAGGTTGCAGCAATAAAATGCGATTAAATCTGTGATAATTTTCAGACAATTTGAAATAAAAACTAAAAACTTTTTCCTTTCAATCTCCTTTTTAAGGGATATTCACTTGTTACGTAACGAGAAAATTGACTTTTTGGAGCTCGACCCCTTTAAGGAGCTCGACACTCCTTTAAGGAGATCGACACCCCTTTAAAGAGCTCGACACCCTTTTAAGGAGCTCGACACCCTTTAAGGAGCTCGACACCCCTTTAAGGAGCTCGACACCCCTTTAAGGAGCTCGACACCCCTTTAAGGAGCTCGACACCCCTTTAAGAAGCTCGACACCCTTTTAAGAAGCTCGACACCCCTTAAAGGAGCTCGACCCCTTTAAGGAGCTCGACTTCTTTAAGGAGCTCGACTTCTTTAAGGAGCTCGACTTCTTTAAGGAGCTCGACTTCTTTAAGGAGCTCGACTTCTTTAAGGAGCTCGACTTCTTTAAGGAGCTCGACTTCTTTAAGGAGCTCGACCCCTTTAAGGAGTCGATCCTTTTAAGGAGCCGACCCCTTTAAGGAGTCGATCCCTTTAAGAAGCCGATCTAGAAATTCGTTTTTTTTTTGCGTTACGTAACAAGTGATCAACCCCCTTATTTTTTGCCTCTTTTTTTATTTCTCACACTCATCTGTTCTTCTTGTTCCTCTTTTTATTTGCAGCCAATCGAATGAATATAGCAGCATCCAGCAGCATCATATAACAGACATATGTATATGTAGTAGAGGATAGAAAGCAGTCGAATGTGAGATAATTAATATATGGTTTCGAATAAAAGAGCTGTTACATGGATGAGAAGAGAAAGCTCATTGAATGAACCGAGGATATGAAATAATAATAAAAATATAAAAAAAAAGTTTTTAAAACACAGGCAAGCAAAAAAAGAAAGAAAGCAGCCATCAGAATGTGAATCTGACAACATATTGAAGGAAAATTAATATTAATGATATAAGCGTAAATGCTCAATCAAGTGATGTGTGAAAAATTATTAAACACGACCCGAAACAACAGAAAATTGAGTGGTTTATGTTAAATTGATTGATGTAATTGAATGGTGTTTTCCCTCCATTGTTGTTGCTGTTATTGTTACTCGTGTGTACATCAAAAAAAAAGAGAGAAATAACTTGGTGAATTATTTATAATCGCTAACCGTAATGATATATGGCATATTACTTATGCCTTTTAGTGCTCATATAAATAATATATCATTATAAATCAGGAAGAAAAAGGCATAGAATTTGATAAAATAAAACATGTCATTGTATGAAGGTCGAAAATTAAAAAACATCCAAGTTGTGAATGCAGATATGTCGTTCAGTACAATGAATAGATGTCTGAATAGTGTTGTGCTTAACAAAGCATCATAAAATACCCAATAGCAATTTTTAAATCGAGAAAAAAAATATACGAGAAAACAATTCTAGATTGTGTTGCAGTGCACAGCAGCAAGGAACTAGTAGAAAAAAGAAAGAAGAACTATATATAAAAATCTTCAAATCCATTACTCCTATACATTTCCTGAAAGGTAATTGAACTGATTCTTTTCTTTAATCTAAAATGATTATTGCTTCAAGCTTCTGTCTTTTATTCCATATCATTTAATTGAGTGCTAACAAACAATGAAATTGAATGAGGTGAAAAGATAGTTAACTCTTGTCTATAAACACCGGAAGAAGAGCTTTTTTCAGATCCGAACTTTGCAGGATTAAATTTGTTTTCCTTTTTTTTATTATTGCGCATTGAATGTTGAATTTTGAGGTTATTTGTTTTTAGGAAAGGCACCATTTAGTCTGCAGTTGGGAGATGATAATTAATTGAAGGTTCGGAGAAATTTATTGACTTGGAATGGATTTAATGTAGTATTGATTAATTGTTTTAAGAAATCTGACATTTTCTAATTGATTGGAGACAGATTAAGAGACAAAGTATTAAGGGATGGTTTTATTGAATTTTGTATATTTACAGCGGATTTGATCATTGACTTGGGATTGATATAAATTTTTTAAATTTTAGGAAGAGTCTTGTACAAATTTCAAAGTTGTCAAATAACATTCTTTAAAAATCTAATGCTAAATGTGCATAAATATAGAAAATGCATATGTAAAGCAGGATGTAGGCCAGTGGTGGGCAACTTGTCTCCCGCGGATGATTGACACTAAGATGTGCATGCCACAAATAAGGTTGCCTCCCACCGGTTTAGACTATGAAAATGCTCTAGTCTAGTTTGCATCTATAAAGACAAATTAGGTTGTCTTTCCAAAAGTAATGACTGTTATAGTTTTGTGCTTTTAGAAAATAGTGATAGCTATCATGAACCTCTTGGACCTATCCTCAGTTACTTTTTTGGGCTAATCTTAGAACATCAATTTTAATATCCATATTAAAATTTTGAAATAGAGTTTTCGGTCTCATTCTTGCGATGTTACTGATTGTTATGTCATGAAGTAGTGCAAATTCTTCCAATACCGGCAAAACTCTATATCAGTGTTGTCCAAGCTTTTTAATGCCACTCCTTACTTTTAACGGCAACTTAGCTATGACCGAAACAGAACCGGTATTTCCATAAACTTTGCTGGTTCACTAGTGTGTCGTGGCATATAATTTTGAATAGCACTACTTTAAAATGATTGAGTTATAGAACCGCAGATAGGAATCGAGCACATGTTTTATAAAGAAATCCAGATTGTCGGTCTCTATTCAGTCTCTGTCTTATAAATAGACCATTGATGTCATTATCTCATAATGACAGATTCGCTTAAATTTGGCTTGATATTCCGAATTCTGCTCTACTCCAAAACTACAATATGGAAATTTAATTTCATAAATAATTTCCGCTTTTTACAAAAAAACATTCCAATTCTCAAATTTCACTTCCATTGCTTTGTCTCTAATAATTTAATCAAATTTAGCACAACAAGCTAATTAATGTCAGTAAACTTTTCGTTCCATGGTCCTGTACCTATATAAAATTTTCGAAACAAATATAAAATTGAACATTCATTCGGAAATATTTCCTGTTTGAAGCACTCCCATTCTGATATAAATAAAAAAACTTTGGCAATTAAAAATTTCCAAGAACAGAACAGAAGCTATGTCTGAAATAATTGCTAAACAAATAAAATTTATAATTTTTTTTCCTCTAATTTGCAAATAATTTAAAAATATATTTTTGGTTAATTTATTACCCGCAATTTAAGATAGAAGAAAAATTGTTTTGGAAATAATTCAAAGTGCTTAACATCCATGAAATATCATCAAACAATGAATTTTCTGGGTTAATGAAACCTTACAGCAAGGAAAAATTCCTCATACAGTAAGGAAAATCGAACAGCAAAAAATTTTCACATCTTATCGAGCAAGTCAACTCTTTAGTATAGCAGTGCTTGCGAGAGTCATTTTTCATTGTTAAGCTCTAACGTTTAAATGCAGCACATATACACAATATAACACAATATAGTGTCTTTTAGTTTTTTTTCTTCCTTTTTTTGGCGTGAAAATAAACCAAAAAAAATGTTAAAAGTTCTTGTATTATTGCTCTAGGGACATAAGCGCATTTTTGCCCCAGGCATCAGAATTTGATTAGTAGAAAGGAAATACAGAAAAATTCAAATGGAGAAGGATTTGAAATCAGTTGAAAATTGTATGAAAATTAATGTTTAAAATATCTTTTGAAAAATTAACGGTCGAAAAAAATTCAAATTTTTATTGGGCTAAAAACACGTGTTTTTAGTGAAAAAAATGAAAATTCATTAAATAAAGCATTTTATCATGGTTTTGATCTACCAAACCAAGTAATAAGCCAGTAACTCAATAGTACAGAGCTAATGCTTCAATCCGGAGCTCTTAAGGATGTCTGGTTGCCAAGATCTCATCCCTCATCTAGCCAAACCAATCGATAAGCTACCAAACCAAGTAATAAGCCAATTAATCGATAATACAATGCTAATGCTTAAAACTAGAGATTTCTGGGAAGTCTGATTTCCGGGATCTCATCCCTCATCTAGCCAAACCAATCGATAAGCTACCAAATCAATTATCATAAATCGATAAAGCAGAGCAAATGTTTCAAACCAGAGCTTTTCACGAGGTCTGGTTGCAGAGATCTAAACTTTCACCCAGCAAGCCAGCCACCCAGCCGATCAAAGTGAACTTATAAGTGTCGTGTTTTTCAATAATGCGCTAACCTGAAAAGCTTAATATAAAATGCCACACACAATATCAAGATAGAATATTAAAGACAGTTCATAAATTTACTTTAATGTCAAATCTATATACGAAATATTTTCACACACATACACACACACAAATGATATCTGCATACAATATAATGCTTTGCTTCACTAACTCAACTTGCTTAATACAATATAAATCTCCTCCATCCTTTTTTCGTCTCTTGTTTCCATTTTTTTTTTTGGAACTGAGAATCTGAGAAGAAGATGGAAGTGAATAAGAAGTACCATGAACTTTTTTCATTTAAATTTTTTTTTTTTCATACTTCTTTCATTCTCTCGTTTAGCTTTCCATCTACTTTATTCCTCTATATGCATGTCATTTAAAGAAATTTTGTTGCCTCACTCACATATAATCCCAATTGACAATTTCTTCTTCGATTTTTATTGATGATATATATAATAAAAATGGTCGTAATTTACGAATGCTTGATATCGACGAGTAGCTGTTGTATTTATATTGAGATAGAGTCGTCTATTCAAACAGTCTATTACTATGTATGTACAAGTATGTAATGGTAAAAATATGTATTTATGTATGTGCTTCAAAGATCTAACCATTTCCGGAGTACATTTTAATGCAGTTGGGCTTTTAGGGAATTGAAAATTACAGATGCATGAAATTCCATTCAATAGAACCAATTACAGAGTCTTTATAATGCAAAATACTTTACTCAATCTAAAGAGATGTGTATCGTGGCATATACACATAAATACACATAATTCTATAGGAACCTATTCAGTGCTTCGTTTTGTATTAAAAAAAAAAGAATAAATATAAGCATCGCACATTTAAAGAGATTTTGCTTCCATCTTTAATGTGCTTTTTCAATGTATATTCTATAGATCAGTGTTGTTGATTGAGATATCGAAGATAGATTTTGTGTCAATCAGATGATATTGAGGACTGACATTGAGTTGACATTGACTGATTCACAAACTCATTTTGTCCATGGAGCTAAGATTTGGTTCTTCTTAGGTATTTATATATCTTCATTTACTTCTGTATTTAACCCTATTATAGTCAAAATAAATGAAATCTGGGGTTAGGGTTATTCAGTTCCAGATGAAGGAACATGATCGGTACATTTAAATGGTGTCATTATGATGCCGATTAGCATTAAATCAAAAGTACTAAATTCGGTAAAAAAAGATCAAACAACGTTGCATTTAGATGTACTTACGGAAAATAGTTCTCGAAACATTGAGTTGATTTAAGCGATGTGTCGCCCTGTATATTAGTTGTGATCCATAGCCTTTCTTAGATGACATCTAAACCAGGCTCGGTAACTGGATAGGCTTTTAAACAATAAATCAGCTCTAAAAGTTGCCTACCTCAGACACAGTTAAATCTAACCATCTTAAAATCAACAATCAAGTCACTTAAACGAAACAAAATAGATCTAACTAAAATACAATCATATCTATCCAATCGCTAAGCGAACAACACTGCAATCGATACATAAAAATTCATACGTATTATGTTGTAAAAGGATTCGCTGAAAACAAATTAATCCGAAGGGCTGAAAACGGTTAAAGGTTTTTTTTTTTCATTCTTTTTTATCGCCGAGCATTAGCTTCAGTTTATATTTATTGCTTTGTCGTCTCTCCCGCTTTCATTTTTATTGATCTATACACATATATGTAATATTGTATGTACATGTACAAATAAATATATCCGGCAAAAAAAAAGAAATTTTGTTGCTGTCCCCTAATCCACTGTATTTTATTTGCAGTAAATTCTGTTTTCAATACATTCTACTTAATTCTTTCCCTATCTTCCATTCCTTACCATTCCTTTATTTTGGCTAATATAATAAGCGTGTAAAGTGAGATTGAGACCATCTTGAATTTAAACTGGCTCATTTCATATGTATGAGGGACATGTGTGTGACTATAAAAAAAAAATACAGTTTTCTTATTCTCATATCATGTTAAATTTCAAATATTGGATTCATTGAACATCCTTATGCATATCATTTTATCAGTAAAAATCTTATGTTGAGGTACAATTTTACGCACATATTGTGTATATATATTCATATAAAATGTATGTAGCCCGAGCGACACAAATGTAGGAGGTTCCGCCATGTTCCGCCATGTTCCGCCATGTTCCTCCATGTTCCGCCACTGTAGCCATATGGGGCCATATTGAGCCAAATGGACCAAAAAGGGAAGGCTTCCATATGGTATTGATAAAAGAGGTTTAGGGATTCCAAAAAGCTCCGTGGAGCCTTTTTCATTTGTCAATTGTTTTCCATCTGACTCTGTAGCTGACTCTGTCACTTAGTCTGCACAAATTCTCTGTCCATAATCCCCTTCCTTGTCAGAGCCTTAAAAGCTCCGTGGCAAAGCCTTCTTCATTTGTGCTTCTCGGGCACGTATGCTATTATTATAGTGTACGCATGTAAACTCATCTACACATATATGTATGTAGATTTGTATGAAAAAAAGGATAGAATAATGACATACATTATAGCAAAATTAAAGCCTTTTACGTAAGAGCATGAAGGAAGACATAAAAAAGGGTTTTTTTTTTGTGTATTTCGAGTCGAAAGAAAGGAAAATATGAAAAATTTGATATACAAATTTTTTTTTTGGGATTGTGAGAAGATGAGGAGAAACTAGTTAAGATGTGGTCACTCGTGACCGACAGGAGGGCATTTACCTCGTACACTAAAGAACACGATTCTGCCATAAAACATCACAAATTATCAAAAAACATAAAAAGCAATCAAAAAAGTACGAGAACAGATTGACGGACAGACGGACAGACTGACGGACAAACTGACGGACAGACTAACGAATAAACTGACGGACAGACTGACGGACAGACTGACGGACATACTGACGGACAGACTGACGGACAGACTGACGGACAAACAGACAGTCGGACAGACATAGTGCGTACACCAGCGTCTTTTCCTGTAAGAAAAATGTGCTAAAAAGTGAAATGTAAGTTTCCTTCCATCTCCATCAACATCTCCTCTACCTATGTCTTCCATATCTTTCAATTCAATTAACCTTTTCAAGGTGTACGGGATGTTACAATTTATAAAATGAATATGCTAAAGAAAAATGAGGCCTACATGAAGGAGGTCAGGCGTGAAAAATCGTTTCATGCTTTTTCTCTCTGTGCTGTTTTTTTTTCATCCATTCATTTTCTTCTCTCCTTTTTTCACATAACAACAAGAGAATATAATTTCTCTGATGTAGAGTCAAGATGATGTAAATGCGGTGAAAATCTACCTTCTTTACTGACATCCGTTCATAAAATTTGATAACGCTTTTACGAGTTGAAAGGTTTTTGGATGTCGTAAAGCTCTTCACTTGTAGAAATGATTTTAAAATTATAGTTTAGCGAGTTGAGAGTCGTAAAGTAGATATTTTTAATAGCTTAAAATGATAAACTTAATGACTGTTTTTTTATGGATTTGTGTTTTTTTTTGTGTGCGATTTACAATCTGGGGTTAAAAGAAGTTGTAGGAAAATATGTGACTTGAAACAACAATTAACAGACATTTGAAATGTATTTTTTTTTGGGAATGGCTAGATGTTCAGGATTTTGAGTAGTCTAGCGTCAATACCTTGAAATGAATGAATTTTTCTGCAATACCAAGTCAAATAAAAATTGAACTTTAAGTTTGAAGGATTCGCTTACTCACTGTAAAAAATCTCTTTTCTTGCCAAAAGATAACATTCAAGGCACATTCTAGACAGCTTCGAGATGTACTCTAGTATATAGTTTTCCGATAACATGGTGACTTAACGTTTCCTTGACTGAGTGTTCTGCTTAAAATCAATACTGTGTCCATTAAATTGTCCGAAATCACATAAAATGCTCAAAACTACTCAAAATTGATTGAGAAGAACAGAGATTGTTAAAGTTTTGAGTGTCTTTTGGTTGGTTGGGGAAGAATTTCGGTTGGCACTTTGAATCATATCTCAATTTTCAGGAATAAGGTTGAATTTTGACTGTTGCTTTGAGTAAAAACTCTTAAAACATGATTAGTTCTATACTTTTCTTAGAAAATTGTTACTTTTACATCAAAAACGATGTGAATTAACACCATTATTTCAAATTGACTCATATTTTCAAATAACATCCCAAGTTCCAACTGAAAACAGCATCAAGCATCATCAAAATAATAGAAATTTCTACAAAATTCCAATATTTTTTCAATTTTGTCTATTTTCAATCACAAAAACATGTTCCTAGAACTTTTCTTCTTACAATGTCGAATCTTGATGTAGCACAGCCATAGGAAAGCCTCTGGGACATCAATATTCATCGAGAAGCCATCCTTGTATCAAAAATTGAGATCCCAAAAAAAAGAAGCGATTCTTACAAGAAAAGTAAATATCAAAAAAGAAACTCTTGAGAGGTAAAAAATGCGAATCTAATGTTGAATGTATTAGCTCATTCCATAACAATGCTTTCAATCAAACTTTCACAACGTTGAAGCATCCTTTCAAGTTTCTCTTTTTTCTCATCGCTGCGTGAATATTTTTCCTGATCCACATTTATATCGGCACGTGTATTTACATAAATGTTGCTGAAAGCTTTTTAATAAAATCAGGTTAAACATTGAGAATGTCATCAAATATTTTTTTCGTGAGGGATTCTATTTCATTGGAGCGATAAAGTATGATAAAGAATTCAGGAATGAGCTGAAAAACGACGATATGAAAAGTATCAATTTCCATAACTCTTCAGTTTTCTAAAGAGATCAAAGACTGAAATTCAAACTCGATTATATTTATGAATATTATCTGCAAAGGACCAATAAGTTCAAACAAAGAGGATTTTACAATACCAGAGTTGCTATGCAAGTTTGGAGGAGTTTAGTTTCTTTGGAGAATTCAAATTTGTGATTTAAGAGTTTGTCGTAAGAAATAGACACAGGCAATAATGTTATCTAAGTTACAAGACAATCGCATGGCGAAATTTTATTTTCTGACGATCTAGCTTGAAACCTATTTGAATCTATGAAACTCCTACTAATTAATGGAGTATCTGTCATAAGAACTGCCTGTGCTTTCAGTAAAGAATCATTTATTTTTATTATTTGACTGCGATTCGGCTATTGAAGCTTAATTGCCAGATCCTTATAGAGGAATGTAGCATCCACATTGATACCACATTCATTTTTGTAGCTTCCACATACATTCCTCCGAGTAATCAGCACATTAATGCCATATTAATCCGTGTAGTTATCACATGGAAACCACACTTCTTCGTGTAGCTTCCACATAGATACCACATTCCTCCATGTGGCTGCCACACATATTCAATATTCTTCCATGTCACATCAATACCATATTAGTCCTTGTAGCTGCCAAATAGATATCTTTTGTAGTTGCCACATGGATACCACATTGTTGCATGTGGCTGCAACATGAATGTCATATTCATCCATGTGGCAGCAACATATATGACATATTGATCCATGTGACAGCAACACTTATGCCTAATTCATCCATGTGGCTGCAACATGCATGCCATATTCTTCCGTGTAGTTGTCAAACGGACACCACATTCCTCCCTGTGGCTGCTACATGAGTACCACATTTCTCAGTGTGCCTATCAAATGAATAAAACATTCTTCCGTTTGGATTCCATAAGAAGGTGGCTTCTATTTGGTCTTAATAATATATTGTGGCTATACTCATTCTACAAATACACACTCTGGCTAATAAATATTAAATAGATCACAACCAGAGCACTTTTTTTACGACCAAAAGCATATTTCCATATTTTCGACACTTTTTGCCATTTTTCACCCCACAACAGCATGATTTTCATTTCAACTAAAAGGATGATAATTTCCATTGAATTTATGAAAAGCACATTTCTTTTTTTTTCTTATGCCATTCTTACTTTATAAATTTTTTTTTATTGCATCTGTTCTCTTATCAGCATGAGCATTTCTTCTTCTCACACAACTTTTTATTTTTTTTTTTCATTCCTTCATCCTTCTTTTAAATTTTTAATCTTTGTGCTCCTTTTTGTGCGCAAATAAATTTCCAATGTCTTCCTATAAATTTATGATTTTCCTTCTTGTTACTGAACAGAGGATGTAGAAAACGAAAAAAATACCAGAAATTGTACGTATTGAAGTTGTAAATTCTTAAACGGAAAAAAGAGAGTTGCTTAATATTTATGTTACGTATGTCCAAAAAAAAAATAAGTGTATATATTTTTGCTATACATGCGGAATCGCTTGAAATACAGCAAAATGATAAAAAGCATATTGCAATGCTCTAGCTTGCTTTTTATTCTCTCCATCTCCTCTCGTTTTCCTTATGAATTATTGAATAAAAGATTTTTTTTATCGTTCTTTCACATGGATATCCCGAGCGACACAAATGAAGGTTGGTACAGCCACATGGCCGCCAATCCTATGTGACATAGACAGTCACATGGCTGCCAATCCTTGTTGACATAGACAGTTACATGGCCGTTAAATCTGGGTAACATAGACAGTGACATGGCTGCCAAACCTAGGGAATATATACAGCCACATGACTGCCAAGTCTAGACGATGGCCACCAAATCTAGACGTCTTATTCAGCCACATGGCTGCCAAGTCTAGACATCTTATTCAGTCACATATACGTCAATTTTAAGCGTCTTATACAGCTATATGACCGCTTAATCTAGACGTTCTAGACAGCCATATGGTCATTTAATATAGATGACCTAGACATCCATATAGCGGCGAAACTTAAACAATCTAGACAACCATATGGCTTCCAAACCTAGGCGATCAAGGCAGCCGTATGGCCGCCAAACTTAACGTATGGCCGCCGATAAACCATGGCGATTTCGACAGTAATATGGCATCCAGTTCTAGTCCACATAGACAGCAATATGGCCGCCAAACCTAGGATACCTATGCTGCTTTCGATTGATGTTGATTAAGATGGTTTAGTTGAGCTTTTAAAACTCTGTCGCGGAACCTTCTTCATTACTGTCGCTCGGTCATATATATAAATATAGATTTATTTTTGGAGCATTTGCGCTCGTCTATCGTGATGTTTACTATAAAAATTTGTGGGCGCATTTAAGAAAATAAATAGAGATTTTTATTTTTGTTTTTTACTCTCGCTATGTCGTCTTTCTTTCTACTTGTTTTTTATCCATAACGAGAAGCATAGCGATGTTGAGATATTTGTATAATGGAAATTCCTAGAAAAGCATCAGATATGAGAGCGAAAAAATTCAGAACTTTATCTATCTTCATTCTATGTATGTCTTTTTTTTCCAACGTTGGCTGCATGATGCAAACATTGTGTACATCTCATATAAAGTATAAAGACGTAAAAGTACATCTGAAAATATTTTTGCATTTATGAAATTTAACGTTGTTACATGACGACAGACATGAATCAACAAAAAAATTAAATAAACTTTTTTTATTTCTTTTTATTTGACTGAAAATAAACATTTTCATTAGAAAATATATGCAGATATCTGCTTGTGATGTCTGTTGACGCATTTATCCCTCCACAAAAATGATATGAAGTTTATGGAACGTAGCAGATAAGAAAATTCTTTGTTACAGAAGATAAAATTGAAATTTATGAAATCAAAATCACTCAAAAATTGGACATGAATTTGAAATGTGAAAATCAAAGTGAAACTGTTATGACGTCAATGATTGTGCGGCTGAAATGCGATTTAGTTTTTCGTGGAAAAATTGTTTTTTTGATAATTTAAAATCACATTATTCACATTTCAATATTTAATTAAATTTTAATGGTAAATGATAGGCACAGATAGGCATATTATGATTATATTTCAAATATGTTCAAATATAGTATGGATATTAATTTGGAATTTTACAATATGGGGTTATTAATTCATTGAATTCAATTTTTATTGGTGATTTTTAAACAATTTAATGTAATTTTTGGAATGACTCTCCGACAGAGGTACGCCTGACTCTCTTAATATGCTCCTGAGTTTTAGAATACGGTCCTGATTCTCCGCAAACGCACCTGACTCTCTGGCTAAGCCTTTGACTTTCTGAATACGTCAATGACCCTCTGAATATACTCCAAAATCTCTGAATACTCTCTGAGTACACTTCCCTAACTCTCTAAATACGCCACTGACTCTTTAAATGCGCCCATGACTGTCTAAATATGCTTATAATGCTCTGAATATGCCCCTGACTCTCTGAATACGCTCCATACTCTCTGCATACTCTATTGACTCTTTGAATATTCTTCTGATTCTTTGAATACGCCTTTGATTCTCTAACTAAGCCTCTAACTCTCTGAATTCGCCTCCTGGATCTCTGAATAAGGCAATGACTCTCTAAATACACTCTAAACTCTCTGAACATACTCCTAACTCTCTAAGAACGCAGATGACTCTTCGAATGCACCTCTGACTTTCTGAATACGCCTCTGATTCTCTGAATACGCTCTTGACTCTCTGCTAAGCCTTTGACTCACTAAATACGTCTACGGCTTCCTGATCAATGCACTTGACTTTTGAATATGCATATGTACTCTCTATAAACGTCCCCTAATCTTTAAGTATGTACCAGAATCTTTAAATACGTCCCAGACTCACTGTTTAAGCTTTTGCTCATGCAGATTATAAGCAAAATAACGACATCCAATCCTTCAATTTTTTTCACTCTTCCCACCATTCATGTCAACCCAAAAAACCCACCTAAGTAACCACACGTGTAACGATCTAAGCAGATTAGCACATTTAATGAGATAATTGAGCATTTTTTCAGCCAATTTTCCTCCAATCCATCATAAAACTTTTGTTCAATAAAAAGAATTTAATGATGTTTTTCTTAAATTTTGTGCATCTTCTGTCTCTTTTAATGTGTTTTGTGTTATGAAGAAGAATTGAACAATTTTTGAAATTTTAGGCATGTAAGCCTGATCAGGGGTGTAGCTAGGAGGGAGGCACAAGCCCACTTCTGAGAATTGTTAAATCGTTTGCTATTCTTGCCTATTTTTCGATCCAATAAATCCTTTTCGTAACAATAATTGTTACAAGAATTCTTCAAGTTCATTAAACCACAACAAAGCCTCAGCATTTTCAGCCATTTTCACTCATTTTTAAATTAAACAATTCATTGAAAAAATTCACACAAAGCATCGATTTTAGGGTAGCACAGCAAATTTTTTTCAAAAATTATAACTCATAACAGCTTCACATATCTACAAATGTGCTGATTAACCAGTAAATCCTGTTAATAAGTTTTCAGCTTTTCACAGGTTTTTCTTTTTTGTACAAGATGGGAAATGCTGACAAAAGTGTTTGTGTCTTCGCATTTTTGTTTTCGAAGAAAGAAAAAAAATTTATTAAACATCATTCAGGCTTATGTATTAAAAATGTTAGAAAAGTTTTTGCTTTTGATGGAGGGACTGAGGCGCATTTTTGAAAAATATAGTTAATATAAGCATTTAATATAGTTTGACCAAGAATCACAGGCGCAGGCCTGATTTCCTGCAATAAAGATGCACAGGTCTGCAGTTTTCGGTTGTACTTTAATGTTAATCCAAGGCTACTGGCCTGCATTTTTAGATGATTTCTTATTAATTTACAAAGAAGTATAAATCAATTGGCCATATTTTATACATCACACGGTTTTTTAAAATTCATGATATAGAGCATACTATTGCTGTACCCAAACGACTGTTAATTTGTTTTCACCGAATAAAATATTGGTTTGTTGGACAATCAAATGAACCCAGAATTCGACTAATTTGAGACGGCCACACTCTGGTTAGAGTATATCATTGCAGAACTCCAGCCACAATTTGCATGTTCACGCTGATGTTTACCGAGTTGGTGTGATTAGAAAATCGTAAAAGAATTTGAAAATCAGTTTACAAGACTCTTTGAAATCGTACTCGGGTGGTTAAATGGTTGTACAGAACTCATATCACTAAAAATTATGAAAATCTCGGGTCCAAGCTGATATGAATTAGTTTGAGGAAATTCAAGCATAGACACTTTTCAAAGCTGTTCGTTCGGTTTTTTAAATACTTTGTCCGGTATGACATTATTGTATGTAAAGATGAAGAAAATTCGACATCCAATGCCGATATGGGTCAATGTTGGAGGCAAGATTAGGTGAAATGCGGCATTATGTCAGAGTCGAGTCAACTTAGATCTTGATTTTTGTCCATTACTATGCCGTGTGTCTTTCAGGCTGATGTGCTACTTACCTGATATTAACCGGAACAAACTAAGTGAGCATAAGCTCTGAACTACGCCTAATTAAAGACTTTTCCTTGACTTCCAGTCGAACAAAGTGACTCATTAAGCTACCATTTCAAAAAACATAAAAATGCGGTAAAAAGTTTACTTATGTATATGGTTTGGAGCAATCAAAATTTTCCATCACATTCCACTCATAAATATGATTATAACGTTTAGCTCTAATTTTATCTGAAACTCGTCATCCTACATACTACTGTACTGTAAAAAAAAATCGACTCAGACACTTTTTTTATGCTTGCGAATGAGGATTTTTTCCTTGCTACATTTTTTTAAGGTTTTAAACTTACCCTCGAGAATTTAAAAAAATATTTTTTTCCTTTTCGTTCCTGCTTTTTTTGTCATCATATAACAATAGCTTGTTAAGTATTCTCCTAGCACGAAGTGAGAAGGCATAAGAGAGCGACATATTTTTTCTTCATCTCAAATATGACAGCTCGTTGTGTCTCTTACCGTGTATGTACATAAATATATATAGAAATATCATGTAATTCCGTTCATTTTTTGTTATTTTCAGGCTTAAACATTTGTCGTTAGCATCATCGGTTAGAATGCCAACAATCTACAAATTTATTGTATTTACGAGCTTCGTAGCTTCAATACTTTACGGTAAGTCAATATTTGACATAGCTTATATTCAAATATATCTTCTTCAATAGCAAATTATTTGATTTGTAATGAATGTTATATGAAAATTATATGCCATGTATGTGGATGTATAGGTTTAAAGTATACATGATTATACCTGAAATTTTTTTTTTTTTGGGAAAATGTTTGTAAATTCAAAAATCAACTTTGAATATATTTACATTTAATTTCAATAATGCTGTTCAATTATGCTATAAAGTCGCTCTGTTACGCCTCAATTGAGATATTTCTTATTCAAGACTTTATATTATCTTGGGGTGGATTGTTCATCTGTGACGTAATACATTTAAAATGTGTGATTTTATTGACAGTTGTGTTGTTAAAAGGGATGGGAATTAGTGTTCAATAAAGAAGTTACAGTCATTTTAGAATTTGGGCTGAATGTTGTTAAATTGACATGATGTGCAGCAGAGTTGGTAGGACTTTAGGAGGCAGAGCTTCTCAAGTCCAATGGCGTTTTTTCAAGTCCTAACATTAGACTGATCTCAGTGAATGTACTTCTAACATGGAGTCTTCCCATTTCTGTTGTACAGAAATTTAAGAATGCACAAAATACCAAATTTAGTTCCGGACATATTTTCTATACAGCACTGTGCGGAAAATTTAATTATTACATGTCAAAATGCTCCAAAAGCTGCCTTCAATGCGGCTCAAAGTTATTTTGAGATTTTGCCGTCAACACAGTGACATGTCGGTGCCATAGTAGCTATGTTCGAGACTAGTTTTCCTATTAGCATCACCTCAGACTATCCTTAACAAAATGATATGGCGATTTAATGTTTCGTGGTAAGATGGGGTCATCACAAAGAATTGAAGACTCTCGAACTTGCCGTCAACACGGTGAAGTAGTTGTGTCTTAACTGCTATGTTGTGACGCTTAAGATTCTTCGTTATTGATTTTGCTTCTTGACTTTCCCGAAACAATTTGATGCAGCGAATTTTATTTTTACTTTTAAAATGGACCAAAAGCAGTCATTAAGGCGCTCTTGCAGATGCTCTAGTGGTTATGTGTCGCTTGGGATTAGCATTGATTCTGATTTTGCTCCTGACTTTTTCGAGCTTAACGATGCAGCAAATTTTGATTTCTTGTCATAAAATTAGTTGAACTCAGCTATCAAGACACCCAACCCTCAACGCAGCGACGTAGTCATGCCCTAATAACTATATTAAGCTTCTCAATTTTTTGCGCTTTCTGAAAATTCTGACAAAATTCATATGCAATTGTAATACCTCTGGGAATTAATTTAAAAATCCGAAATGTCTAACAGACATGACTAGCGAACAAATCCCTTGTGTAAATAGACGCTCACACATTGAATAAAGTATATTTCAAGCTTGAAAATTTTACATGCATCTCATTTATCTTATTCTATTTTTTTTTTTGTTCCCCAACTCACTTATTCTCAACTCTATCTTTCCATCTCTACTATACCAAAACACATCATCCACATCCTTTTTTTATATTTATATTTATCTATGTATATCTATCTTTACCTACCGATTATACGGCATCAACAACAACATATTTCACGCAGTTGTGTTTAACATTTTTAAGGAATAAATTAACAAAAATTATCGCTTATGCTGTTATTCTTTCTCTATTTTCCCCACTGCCATACTGTGTTGTATTCCTTTATAAAAATAGATGAGAAAAAGTTGTTCTTGTTCATCATCAGCAACACACACACACACACACAAAAAAGTATAACATGATAAATATGCATCACAGTTACGTGAATATGAGGATGAAAATAGGACTTCAGTATGTTAAAATATGCTGCACACTAAACAAAGTTTTTTTTTGCTGCTGCCTCTGTCGCTCTTAAAATCATGTTCAACATAAATTTAATGCTTTTGTGTATCATACAACATGAATGAGGAACGAGATGGCATGTAAAAATGATGATGAAAAAGTGAAAGCTATTTTGGCGCTTTTTTACTAGGATTACCTAGAATTTCTGTGTGTTGCTAAGGAGTAGCTTGATGACTTTTTGAGAAGGTTGTTAGAAACAGAGCTCGAATTCGACTCGAAAGTTGTATGAAAAAGTCGATTTGAGTCCACTCGACTCCATTTAAAATTCAAGACTACTTCGAGTTAAGATTAGAAGTTTGGTGGTTCTTACATTCTAGTCAATTAATTTTAGTCAAGATAAGAAATAAGTCAATTCAATAAGAAGTCATGATAGCTACGCACAGGGTCGAGTAATATTTAAAAATACCCTTACTTACTTCCCCTCTTTTGAAACTATGCCTACCGCTTCTTCAATACGTTACCGGCAAGACTTAAAAGTGCTGTAACGGCATCAGATGATATATGTCAACTTCAGTGGTAGAAAACCTTTTTTGTGCCACGGCACACTTCAGCCTCAAAAACGTGAATCTTGACTAGACATTTAGCCTTTTATTTTGAACTTTTCAGATGTCCTAAGTCTGAGAATTTTAGATAATCGTCTAACTTTGGGATTTTTGGATAATTTAAGCAGAACAACTGAGATTTTTTGAGGCTTACAAGTGTCCCGCGGCACAAGTTACCCAAAACTTGCCTACTGCTTCCACCAGAAATACCCCAAACAGGAAAAAATACTGTTTATTGGTAACGAAGTGGTCTTTTTGTATCATACAAGCCTTGATACAAGCGTGTTCTATACCTGTTGAGGTACCCTAACAGTACTGTATGGCAGAGCAACATCACAAGAAACTAGCAAGGGTAACCATTTTTGCTAAGAACAGAAACTTGTTTAGCCGCTTTATTATTATAGACTACGATTTACAGTAGGTCAATACGAACTAATCATCAACTTGATCCAATCAACCAATCAACCTGATCTTAAACAACCAATCCTGCATACTTTCAAATTTCAGACCAGACAAGATGATCCTAAACGTTCCCTCTCCTACCTGTAACAAAAATTGTTAATTAAATCAAAAAGTACAGTATGAAGCATAAGAAAAAAACTCAGAACTTCCTTTTCCGTGATATAAGAAGCAAACGCCCTCTGAAGCTCCATAAAAATCTCCAAGAAACAACTTTTCCCTTAAATTTCATATTTTTTAACATCATTCAAAATGAATGAAGACCAAAATAATTTCAATATTCCATCATTCATACGGCTGCAGCTAAACTAACCAGACTGAATTGTTAAAGAATTTTCAACAGTCTGAATGCAAGCTCATTTAGAATTAAAATGAATGTTAATCAAGTCACATGCAAATTAAAATCATACAATGTCTTTAATTTCTGTGAATTTGAAATTAAAATAAACTTTTAATTTAATAAGATTAATACCTTCAGTTCTGCACAATTGCTACAATGTGCCATTACCCTTTAATTTTCTGTTTTATCCCAAAAAAAAAAAAAAATTATGTAGAAAGATACATTATTTCAAAATTTATACACGTGAAGTAGTCATTAATTTTCCCGGATCCATTATTCAAGTGCTTTTAAGGCAAAAGCGGTTCCCATAAACACATCATCCAAAATGAACACCAAAAACTACCCCCTTTTAATTGCAAAAGTGTGCTAAATATTATTCTACTCTTGCATGACTGTGAAAATTTATGTAAGCGACATTTTACAGCATAACATAAATGTTTCATATTTTTTTCTTCTGTGCTGTTGTTGCTGCTCTCATCCTTATGTTCGTACAATTTTTTTTTTAGAAAAAAAGGAGTAGATGATGTTAAGAAAAGGTCGACAGAATATAAAATGAAAACATGAAAAAAATGCTTTAACCATTTTCTATGATCTAAATAAGCAAACAACAGAAACAGGAGCAGTGGTGGCAAGAATAATAGTTCATAGTTATGTGTCCTTGAAAAGAATTTTTTTGAGAAATTTTATCCTCTTTCTTCTACAATACTTACACATACATTGTATCACATATATCATGTGAGGCTGTTCATTAATGATGTCTATAAAGCCACATTGAAGGTTCTATCTTTATAAAGATGTGGGATTTTTAGATCCTCATATACATCGGTCTCAAAGTTTGTTCTTTGATTCTAGTTCAGAGAATAGGGCTAGTGTAGGTTCTGCTTGAGATTTTGACATATCGTGTAAATATCTAGGACAGTTTGGATCTAAATAAGATGGAACTGTAGGACAGTAAGGGCTCTAAACAAGAACGTAGCTAGAAATTGGCCAAAGCAGTACAATAAAAAAATTGAATTCCATTTTATAGACGGGCTTCTAAATTGTTCCTCAAACCTTGGAATTACTTGACTAAAACCTAACCTTCCCTGACAAAATTTCAATCGAAATTGAATCTTTTTGCATGCTGCTAACCAATTCAACTCTATTTGACTTTAATAGTGCCATAGTCGAGCTATAATTTAGGTAAGCTTTGAACTGACCAAAGTCTCAGATTCGAGAAGCCTTAAGTAAACCAGAGCAAATTTCATCATTAATACAGCAAGAGAAAATTAATAGTTTACAGAGATCTAAAACTTCTTATAAACCAGAACGACACAAGGGATTTTGGTTTGGGAAAAGGGTGCAAAAAATTGGTTATTTATGCACAATATCACTGATTTGCACAAGACCAAAAATGTGACCTGGAGACAGATTCGTCCCTTAGGCCACGAAAAAGCGGCAATGGTCTAGTCAGTCACAGAGTAGTGGCAATTTGGAGCTGGATTCTAATCGAAACTTACAATACACCAAATTTAGTCCGTTTGAGATTTCCGAAATCCCATGTATGTTGACGTAAATCTTCGATTCGGTCATATACAGCAAAAATCCCTGCTACATGCCACTACTCGATATCCAGATCCCATATGCCCGAAAACAAACTTAACATTATTTACAAACTATTCCTTATAAAACTTTCAGAGCAAAAATGTTTGCATTTCATAGCTTTTCCATGCTCTCTCTCTTTCTCTCTCCCCCGAAAAATATGTTCATATTGCTCTTTATCATCATGATGAGGCAACAACAATCAGAGGGTAAACAGTGAAAGTTGATCTTTTTAAATGTGTATATAGGATATTTTAATTAAAAGCATTTTTATGTGGAAAAAAATATACACAGCGACTGAGCATCTCATGTAACAAGGTCCTCACGATTCAAGTGGAAAATTCACATCATCTTCATATATAGCTTACCATGCCATGCCTCGCTAGAAATCTCTAGACAATCAAGAGTCTATGTGCCCGTTTATCGATGGCATATAGTCTCAATTTCTATATATTTCCTTCCGTTTCGACGGAAGGCTGTTGTACAACTTCATCCATAAATTTAGATGAATGATGAAATCTCAGTTTAATAACTTAATTTTTATGGTATCATCCATCCATCCCCCTCCCCATCCTCTAACTGACTCTTAACAGTTCAACTCGTACACATATAAAAAGAATAATGCTGTTTCAAGCAGCACATCTATATGTGTTAGATACGAAAAAATAAAGTAAATGCCGTCAACATGAAAATTAAATGGAGCATTTGAATCATCACTGTTGAGATGCTAAAATCCCATTGTAATAAAAAAGTGAATACTTTTTAGACTTTTTTTTTTGCCTCCTTCCTCTCTTCATTTTAATCTATCAGAGCGCACGGAAACAGTTGTAATAATAGCAAAGCAAAACGGCAACGAATGTTCACTTGTGGCACATTGTGTCGAACAGAAAAAAGAACATGAAGAGTGTGAGAATAAACTATAGATATAAAAAAAAAATGTGGGGAAGATGTGCTGGTTCCTTTTTTTCCACGAGACTTGAGGCAGAAGAAAAAGGCATTCATTACAGTTGGAGTAATGTGAAATCTCTCATTCTTTTTTGCTGCTGCCTTTTCTCTCTCACTCGTTTTATTATTATTTTTATTCACTCGTTTTTAGCAGGTTTTTGAGAAACTTAGTCTCGGAAAGGTAGCTTGATAGTTCAGTTTGTTTGCTTGGTAGCTCGTTTGGTTGCCGCAACAGACAATCATCATCTAAATCAGTGTGTTTATGAGAATAAGCTTAACTTACTTATTTGCTGCGTACAAATCAATTATGATCCAAGACTTCTTTTAGATGTCGACTAAAACCAGATTTATCGCTGACTACAGTTAGTCAATTCCAATTTCAACATGTACCAAATCACTATCTCGAACGACAGCTTCTTTCCATGAGTTTTTTGGCCGTCCAATACAGAGTCATCTGCCAAGTGTTTCTAAAGTATCGAAATTTGAATCGGTAGCGTAATACATAGTTTTAGCCGCTGAAAAGATTTAATTCAGTCATATTTCAAGTTCAACTTCACAAGCAGGATCATCCTTGAATCTAAGCCACATAGTAGGGAGGAGTCAAACGAAGTATCTGATTCAATACAGGGAAAACTGGCCAAGTGCTGTCGATCGAAATAGTATCGCATTTGGAAATTCGAGTTATTAGCGGTAGTGCCTAGACTATGGAGCTAGTTTTAGGCGAACTGACCTGTTAATCAATTACTAATTGCTAGCCCAACAATGCGCTTAAGTCACTCGATAAGGACGTGCTCTCTTACCAATTTCTTCTCCTTTTTAGCGCATTTTTGAAAACCAAAGGTAGAGAGTCACTTTGGAATGAGTATACGAAATCAAAATAATTGAGCTTACTCGGAATATTTTGTTAGCATAAACTTATGCGGCGCTTCATTTATCAAATTCGGATGACTGCTAACAGAAGCTTTTCATAACAACAGACAAAGTCAACATGACTCGGACTTGTTTGATTAGTTCCGTGTACTGATCGTTTGAATTTTATTGGTCGTTAGAGCTTAGATCCTGAATGATGAAATCTTAAAAATTTAGGATGACTTCGATTTACTGAATTGTTCTTAGCATTAATTACTGATCACTGACCTAATAATGCGCTTAAGTCACTCGATAAGAACAAGCTCTCTTACCAATTTCTTCTCCTTTTTTCAGCTTTTCGCTACATTGCGAAAAACATTGGATAAGGTAAAGGCAAAAGGCAACAAAGAATGAATGAATGAAGAGTTGCTCTTTACCTGAGGGAATTTAACTTTGCTTTCTTTTTTTTTATTTGGAAAAAACTTTCTTCGCTTCACTGCCTTTTTCTCGCACTGAAATGAGCACTTATAAATTTTTAATGATAGTTGTTCATTTTGATGATTGCGTGCCGAGGATGATATTTAGTGGAGCGAAGAGTAAAAGACACAAAAAAAAAACATAATGAATTCCTTACTTCCTCACAAGATCATGCAAATATAACGAAAAATATGCTCGCTGAGAGCCTTTGGAATTATTTATACAGAAACCCAAAAAAATACGTGGGGAAGGCACAAAAACTTTTTTTTGTTTTGATAAAGACATATCTTTTTTGTTGTTGTCTTTTGCATGCAAGACTAAGCAAAGCACAAATATCAAATTAATTAAGTTTTAAATGTGTCGCCATGTCGTGAGAGTTTTTGAATACTCTTGGCTTTCATCCATTTACCAAATTAAATACAAACTTTCTTTTTTTTTTACCTAATTTGTTCATAATTTTTCCACGCTTTTGTAACTTTTTATAAGGTTTTAATGGAAATATAAAAAAAAATCCTTTATGGCGTTAAATTATTGAAAATAATATCGAGTTCATGCCAAGAATTTTATGTGTGAACTTTATGTTCTGTTTAAGGAATCTTTTGTCGGGTGTCATGAATTGAAAGTATCTGCATTTAAGAGTTTGAATATGAAACAGGTGCAGGGGCAGATGTGAAGTGCCATAGTCTTCATTTGAGGAACTTAACTCAATCTAAGCAGGGTTCAGAATCTGTTGAATTCAAGTTGCATTCGCAGAAACGTAAATGATATTTTATCTGGCCACTCAGATTATTCCATTCCATCTCCAAAGACTTAGTCAACCTTGCATAAGTCTTCATATAACATGCCCAGCCTATCGAAGCTTGATTACTGTATTTCGATTCACAATTCCAGTATCCCTAAACAGTTGATCCAGTTTTATATGGCTACTGCATTTTAATAGGTCTTCTTCCTTCATTCGGCCAAATTCAGTCAAAGTATGAGAATCCTACTCTTGAAATCGTCAATAGTATATTCGTCCACAGCCGTCATGTTTCATGGCGACTCATGCACAAAATCACATAAGCCAGACATCCTAGAAAACATGAAATTAAAGATTTTCCACACATTCCTAAATTTTTCAAAAATTCTCTGTCAAATTTGCCTTTGGGTCAAAAAAATTAATTTCCATACCCCCCTCCCCCCGAAAAAGCGAACGTAATAAGTGGGTCGTTCACTTAACGATTTTCAACAGAAAATGAAATGTTTAATAAACTTTCAACGGTTAATTAATGTCACCATCAACATGCTAGATTACTTTTTCCGTGAAAAGCTCTCAGCTAAAATCTTTTCAAAACATATTAAATTTATGTTGTTGATGGAAACTACTATTTTAGTTACATTTGTTGTACTTTTGATAGTAGTTGAAAGTTTAGATAATCACACATCCGAGCCCACGCAGCTACAATTAATCGATTCCCTCAATCAATTAGTAAAATTGGGTTAATCAAAGATTTTCTTGAATTTTTCTCTGTTGAGTTTGTTAGGAATTGAACTCTTTTACAGAGCTTGAAGTCAACTCAGATTTTGTATGAAAAAATCAACTCAAGTCAATTCGACCCAAAATAAAACTTTAATTTCTAGATCTGCTCTTTTAGAAATAGGAAAATCTTAATGCTAGAACGTTACCAAAGAATCAAAAAACAAGAGCTTGCTCTCAGGTACTAACTCTACCGAAATACACTAGTTATACATGCTTACGAGCATGTTTGCTTAGCTTACTCTGCCCTTGAGAGCAGCTCTTTGTCTGATAGGAGGTTTTTAATGCACAAAAGGAGAGGAAGGAAGCTTTTGATAGAGATAGTATTGCACTTGGTATCGGAAATTGGCAAGTTGAAGCCAGCAATAGAGCAAGCTTCAGGCGACTCCTGCGGGAGGTCATGGATTATAATTGATCTGTAAGACCAGTGAAGTAAGTACAAAAGGAGAGGAGGGGTGGAGGATGGTCGTTTGAAGTTTTTGTACGACTAAAACAGTGAGAACTAAGAGATGGGGTCGAAGAGTCAATTTTCGTAACGTTACAGTGGATCCCTCCTCCTTATATGCTCCAACTCAATATTAGTCTCCTTATACTATCTCTCCTCTGCATATAACTTAGTATAAGTCTCAATTTCATAAATTTTAATTATTTAATTACATTAAAAACTCTTCCTTATTCAAAAAAGATTCCTTAAAAACTTTCCGTTCCCACAATGTCATTCGACAGTAGTCAAAATGTTAAGACACAACCCTTTTTTGTCTCACGCTCGAAGGGAATTTTGTGGGTACCGAACACATTTTTTCCTTTCATTCCTTTAAGTTAATTTAAATTTTAATTTGATTTTAAAAAAATAGAAAAATTTCACCTTTTATTTCCATTCATATCTTGCTCACGTCTTTATGCACAAAAAAAAAGTTTTCACTTCTGCTGCTTCTCAGGAAGAAAAATTTGTTTGCTGTTCTTTGACTAATAAGTTGAAACATTTAAGCATTGCTTCCTCAAGCAAAAGTCTCTGTCTCCCCCCTTTCTATTTGATTATCTTTTGTAAGAGATTTCACTTAATGGAAATGTTTTTCCTTCGTCTTCCTTTATTTTTATTATTTTGAAATATTTTGATGCTTTTTTGTGGCTTTTTTTTGCGTTCTGCACTTTTTTTCATGTTGCGGGTTCACAAGAAGAAAAAAATTGTGAATCCAACAAGAAGTTAAATGAGAAAATATGCAATTTTTTTTATATATCTCCTTCAACAAAATGTTTTGTAGCTTGCACGTCTCAACTGAAATGGGGAACATTCTTATGCTTCCAACATTTTCATTCACAATGCGATGCACTACTAATATTTTTGAATTGAGATGGTGTTGTGTAAGGCGAACGAGACGATATGAATATGAAGTTATCTAGTAAATATTTTCCCATTTCGTTCTTCTTTCTTCCTGCTTTCTTTTTAATGCGCTGTAAAAAAAGAAAGATTTTTTTTTATATATTATACACGATGAAAAGAATAGTGAATGGAAGCAAGCAAGCAAGCAAATAGAAGAAGAGAAAAAAATGTCATTTCTGGAATCTATGATGAAGGCAAGTAGATTTCTGGCATGTTACCAAAGCTTCTCTGCCGCATTCAACATCTACATTCCATTCCTTTATTTTCTATATATATCTGAATTTTTTGATCGAAAGGTGCTGTTGAAGCTACTTTGACTGTTTGTGCTGTTTTGAGTTTTTGAATGAAAGATTGATCCAATTGACTTCAATTTGTATGCATTTAGAGCTTTTGTTGGAAGTGATGCGGTATTTAGTACTAGAAAGAATTTTAAGGAATGTCAAGAATGTTCAGAATGTCCAGTAGCCAGAAAATTGCTGGAAAAAATAATTTTAAGGAAGTAATTAGTAAGGTTAACTTCATAAAGACTAGCTTATAGTTAGCATTCGATGGATGTGGTTATTAGGGATGGTTTCTGAGTGTCGTGAAGGGTACTTGATGACTTGAGTTCAACAAGTTCCTGAGGACAATCTTGACACGAGTTGAACTTGAACTTGACATTTGTGTAACTTGCCATGAAATGTCAATCTCATAACTAAACATTCCTTACATTACATCCTTGGCGAAGACGCACGAGGGCTCATTGCCGCATTTAGAGTTCGTCGGAAGCTGGATCTGTCTTTAAATAACTTCTGCCAATTTCTAATTCCCAGCACTTTTGCATCGTTGCTCACAAAGAAAAACTAGACATCGTCGACTAATCGCAACTAGTTCTACTTAAGCGAGGTATGACGATTCCGTCTCGATAATCTATAACAAAACTTCTTAATGTTTCAATTTTCACGAATTATCGAGATACAGACTAGCAAAGAAAATCTCAATTTCGAGTAATCATGCTGGTCAGTTACCTTCTTAATTGCGTAATTATAACAAGGGTTCAACGAAAAGTTGAATTTACTGCAATTTATATGAACAGGTCTACGATTTTTTTCAAACCTTAAGCGCAAAAATTGCAGGACTGCTGAAAAACAGAGTTGACATGTTTTCTTATTAATTGTGCGTCTTTAAGCTAATCAAACTCAATTTTATAGAGTAAAATCCTTGACTGTAATTAAATTTGGAATTATCTCATTTTTGGATTCGATGATTCATGTAGATACTACACCTAAATTCATTGATACTTCAATTTTGTTGATTTTGATCAAAAATGACACAATTAAGGATACAGCTTAAGTCACATCATCTGAATATATCTCAAATGTTACATTAAGACATTAAAGAACATAAATCCACAAAAATCAAACATTTTCAAAATTTTACATCCCAAAAAATTCGTCATAATACCACAAATATTACATACTTGACTTGACATCCTCACTCCCTACTCAATATTATTCTTTCACATCACAGTTCACGTTCCTTTTCACCACAATAGATCTTTATAGAAGGAAAAAGTAGTATTTTGAAAGAAAACGAATGGCATTCCATCGTTATAACGATGTAAATTAACTCAATCGGAACTATTTTCTAAACGTGACTTTAACATGCCAAGCTATCGCTGCAATACTTAATGTGTCAATTAACAAAATCTGTTTGAAAAGATGGTTTTTTGACTGCAAAACTATTCGTCTTTTCCCACTATACATTTTTTCTTATATGTATAATTTCAGCGCTTGCATTTCGTGACGACAATTAACAATGAAGTTAAGTTCTTGCTCTGTATTTTCTCATTTAATTGTCTGAGAGGCGTGTTCTAGCAATTTGTTATAGTTTATAAGGGTGACTAGATGTCATTAAATGAATTATATATGAAAATTCTATTAATTAGTTCCTTCTTTTTTTATGTACTAATTTAATTTTCCCTTAGATTAATGGAAGCATCTTATGTCTCGCATAATTTGATATTCATAATGATCCCTTTTATTCCTTCGTGGAAAATCATTTTTCCTTAATTTTCCTTCCTTGTTATGCACAAAAAAAAGTTTTTAATTAAATACTTGGAAAAATTTTTCTATGTCATAATTAATTATTACATATGCTTAATTTGATAAGCAAAAATACATAAAGTAGTACCTTAAAAAATATTGAGGCGCATTATCTTGTCATAATCAATCATTTTGTATTATCTGATAAGTTTGCAATTTTGGATGAATTGGAATAAATCAATGTATCTTGCAAAGCGATAAATATTCCAAAAATTTGAAGGATGAGGTACATTAGACTTCATTTTGATGAATTTGATGCACCCAAAAAGACATTTCCGAACTTAATTTTGATCAGTGAAGTAGTTCAAGTGTATCTGAAGAATTTTAAAGCTATAGTTAAACTGCTGATGCAGACCTAATCACTTTTTGCCGAAGAAACCCGAAAATCTCAAATTAAGCGCTATGCCGTCGTGTTGACGACAACATACTTATTTACTTACTTCGTTGGATGTGCATATCAATTATAGTCCATGAATTCCCTCAGATGCCGCCTAAAACTAGCTCTATCGCTAGCTACCGCTTGCCAAATTCTGATTGATGAAAACATAAAACATTTAAATGTCTATGTCGAGTAACTGATGCAGTAGCTCAAATTACGTCGTATCATAGATACTTGAATGTCTTGGATTCCTTGGCTGGGGCGGATGGGGGTAAAATGTAGCATTATATAGCAGTCAAGGCTCCAAGTCAGAGCATGGCCATTCCGTATTATAGTTAGTGAGACTTAATGTAGGTTAAATTTTAAAAGCTTTAGTTAAGTAATATATAAGTTGTGTGAGCAGCAAAACGTGATCGTTAAGTTAATTTTTAGTTGTTGTATTAATTTTGAACGCTTAGTTGCACTAACGGCAATGTAACTGATTTTTACTCATTTTACGGCGGAAAATGCCAAAGTTTGCGGCATTTTTCCGCTCAAGCTGATCATCTGACTTTTAGCAGAATAAATTTCAGTCATCAAAAAGTGACCCCTGCGTCGCCGTATTAACTGCAAGATGTGAAGTTGCAATGATGGCTCCATGGTAGCTGATATCGACTCATTTTACAGCGAATAATGTGGCTCGCCGAACGTTTTAATAGTTTTGATATAAAAAGTGTTATTATCCTGCTATAATCATGAAGTTTCCATTTAATCCCTAGAAAATCGTCAAAAAATACATAAAAAAATTTAAATTGCATTTTTAAAGAATTATTGACATCAATCAAAACCAACAATATGTAAATGAATAAATATAAAAATAAAATAGCAACAGGTTGATTTTACAGGAAATTTAATTAATTGTTAAACTACATATTTCTATGACATTTTGTAAAATTTAAATGCAATTTGCAAAAAAATTTGGTGAACTTCTGATGAAATTTTCTACAGCATTAAAAGTTTCATACACAATAAAATGAATTCTAAGAATATGAAAAGCATCAAATTTAATTAAACAACAATTTTGAATATGAAATGTTTTGAAGCATGTATTCATTCCATATTCATACTATGTGCTCATTCATATTGTTTGAATGCAATTAATTTAACTTTTTTTTTATTTTATTCCATACAAAAGAATTTTCCAGCTTGTATTGAAATGTTAAATAAATTAACCAGAAATTTTTGTTACACTCCATCTCTCACACTCCCACATTTAGTCATCCTATGTATGGTGAAATTAATTTAAATTTTGTGGAATTGAAAGTTTTATTCGTGCCATGGATGTGCAAAAAAAAAATTATTCACAACTGATCTGCATTAAGCACGAATTTAAATGAAACATGTACATAAATACTTTCCTATCTACAATAAAATTTTAGCATAACACATGAAAAAAAAGAGAATACAAGGAACAAGGAAATAGATAAAGCTGTAGTTTGTGAGTGAGATAGAATTTAATTAAAAAAACAACCATGCAATTTAAAATTCATTTAAGCATTAGCGATTTATAAGTTTCAACTTAATAAATTTTATCCCACGATTTTTTTGGGATAATTTGTTATTGCTTTATATGCCTACATGTCGCAAAAATAACTGCATTTTATATATATCATGTACAAAATATCCAACATACATGTGAATTTGAATAAATTTAGAGCTTTGACTAATTATCTACTCTATCTAATGTATTCATGTGCATATATAAATTTTGTATCATACCCGACTGTGAATGAGATAGATAGAAGATTTATGGAGAACAATAATCAAATGTATTAAAATTGAATTATGAGAATATTGGCATTAAAATCGATTTTTCTTGCTAAATTTATGTCAGAAGCCTCATTGAATCAATGATATTAATGGGAAGGGCGGAAGGCGATAGAGAGAAAAACAAGAGAAATAAATTCTTAAAAAAATATATATATATTATATATATTGAGCACTATAAGATGTGATGTCTTTCAAGTCATTATATGCAGATCAGGATTGAGAGGAAAAAAAATTTATGGCATAATAGAGAATATGAGAAAGTTAGTTATGTTTGCGAACAGAATTAAGGCGCTTAAATTTTTTAAGTTGCTGGAATGTTATTGTGAATATGTTTTTGGGAAACATTAATTTAAGTGGATTTTGAAGTGCTTACTGGTGCTTAGTTATCTTGAAATGCACACGGCGTGGAAAAGTCTGAAAATAGAATCTGAATTAGGCAAAATCTGAATCCATGCTAGAGCCACGCAAGGTTGAGACCACTAGTTTTGCCTTCCGAATCTCGACCAACGCAGACCGGAAGACACCGAATCAGGTGCACGATAGATTCATACTAGTCTGAGAACATATTTTACCTTACAGGATTTAAGCGAATTCAGACCCAAACAAGAGCCACGCAGGATTTAGGACACATTTTCAACTTTTTTAGACGTGTGCGTTTGGGGATTATGCTGAATCTGGTGGCATACTAGAGTTACAATAGCCTGAGTACACTGTTTTGCGACTTTTTTACACTATGGATTGTGACGAATCCAGATCCACTTTAGAATATAGAGCCACACAGGCTTGAGAACACAATTTTTTGACCTTTTTAACTTTTTGCCTCTGAGAATTTTTTTAAAAAGACTATTTTCTGAATTTTTCACGACATGCAACTTTCTAGAACAGATTTAAATTTGCTTAGGAACGGAAATTGTATTCCCTAGCGACAAAAATGACGAAAGCTCCATTTAGATCTATTAAGACTCCGCCAATCCTCTTTTATTAACATCCATTGAAATCAAATTGATGTGAATGCCATATGGCAGCCATCTTCCATTTGGTGTTAATAAAAGAGCTTTATCGGAGCCTTAAAATTGAACATTCTTTATTTGCGTCACTCTGGATTTTTATTACACATTTTAAAATAAATTCTGAACTTTTAAAGCACGCAAATTCTTAAAATTACGTATGTATTACAAAAAAATTGAATATTTTAAGAATTTTCCATTGAATCTCAATTTTAAATTTTTCATAATAACTCAAAATTCAGAATAAATATTCTTAATAATCAGAATAATTTTGATTAAATTTCGCTGAAATTTATTATTTTTAGCAAATTTTTCTAGAACAATTAACATTAAAAATTAAATTATGAAAATGTCAATAACATGTAAATTTAATCAAAAAATAAGAAAATCCCAGAATCAATTGATTTAAAATCTTTTTGAATTATAAGCCATGAATACAAAAAATATTACCCACAATAAGCTAACAATTGTGAGAATTCAACTGTATCTTGTTGTCTTGATTCAAAAAATAAAATCCACTTACACAAATTGGACAAAGCCAAGACAAAGCTCTGATAAGAAAAGCTTTTACTTTACAGAAAAATCTCGCTCAGATAAGATATAAATCGAATGATGGTGAGAGTGAGTGAGACAGAGACAGAGAGAGATAGAATAAAAGGGATGGGAGTAAAGTGACATTAATCTAGTGCAGGCAATATCAAAAAATACTTTGTTTCATGCAACGATTGTTTCAATAATGATAGAAAATCAATACTTGAAGAAGTAAATGACAAAATCTATTTAAAATGATATATTGAATACGTTTCGATTCCTTCTTTTTTTATTATTTTACTGTTCAATGCGCTTCATATTGTAACTTATTTTACAACATCCTCATTTTCTGTCGTCATCATCATGTGAAGCAAGTGAATTGACTCAACAGAGATGAAGATGAAGCAGTGGATGGGAAATTGAAATTCATCAAACGAATACCATATATTTCTTGAATTGAATACAATTTTTTTTTTTATTTTATATTTTTTTATATAAATTCATACAATATGTATGTATATGGATGTGCAGCACACAAAAAAAAATCTTCTTCTTGTTCTTCTTCTCATTTTTATTTCGCACTATACATAATAATTTTCTTTTTTATTTTCGCCCCTGCTAGCTGTGTGCTGTCGTATATGTTTTATTAAATTTAATGGTAACAAATAGAAATATATTATATGAAATGAAAGAAATTACACAGCCAAGTCCCTTGGAGGTTGTTTGGATGTAACGTCTGTTGAAAAATTTGATTTTATGACTTATAATCATGTGGGACTTGGTTATGGTTGTAGATTTTTGATAGAGTATGAATTTTACTAGCTTAGTAGTTGGTAGTACATTTAAATTATGATGAGTGCATGCAAATATGTATGCTTGCATGTAAACTTGTAGATTTCATCTCTTTAACTCTGACTACACTTACAATTTAAAATCCATTCTTTAATCTAACATTGCCTAGAGTTCCAATTTAGACTTGATATCATACATGATAGTTAGTCTACCTTAGAGAGCGTCTGAATTGGAAACAATTTCAAAGGATTATAGCAAGAACTTGAAGTAAGAACTTACTGTTAATTAAACTGGATTTTTTCATAAAATATCCATCCTTTGACGGCACAAGACGTCGAAAATCCGGCTTCATGTCAGCATAACTCGAGCGCAAGACTAGGTTCGATGAAATCAGGCCTTATGTTAGATTCAAGTTAGTCTGGGATCCAATTTTTGACGATTTATCAGAGTCTGAATCGGATTATCAGATTTATCTGTGTCGTGTGTTTTTCGGGACCTTAATAGAGTCAAAATCAGCCCTTACATGTGTCTGAATATTTTTTAAGCATTCCAGAAAATGAAAGTTTCCTCAAATTATGTTGAATTCGAATTAAACTTAAACAGGCAAATAGCATTCTCTCGAGAGCTTACTCTATTTAAATATACTAGTTGAGCGTGTATGCTTAACCAGAGCTCGAATGTCGACCTTTGAGTTAGTCAGAAAAAAGAATCGACTTCAATAAATCGATTCTAGCTCGTTAATCCAAAATACTAAAAAAACTGGCATTATATGTTTTTTATGCTTTAATTGAGCTTTTCCAACTCACCACTGTGCCGCGACTCACAGTTTGGACAATACTGTTCTAAGTCGTAGGGTACATTCAACCCTTTAACTCAGAACTCTTGACATAACTATTGCTAGCTTTATTCCGGTACTTTGTAGTATTAATAATGAAGAAGGTTCTTAAGTCAGCGGCACGAAGTGAAAAGCCGAAGTATATGTCTCCGATCGTCCAGTACTCTGTACTAGTAATGAAAATCTAATTACCATCCAGCCACAAAGGTCATAAAAAATCATTTTTTCTAGAATATTATAAATCTAGTCCTACCTCCCACTTAAATCTTGAACTTTACTCATGAACGCTCCCATAGTAATTTTCTGATTCTTTTCCGCTGTTGCTGTTACTGATGTTCTCCTCATTCACAAACTTTGCTTATTTCTATATATATTTATATTTTTTTTCCCAACATCCGCAAGATACGGAAATAAGTGAAATTATTGTTGTGGAAAGTTGAAGATAGTTGCTTTCATATTATATTGATTTATAATAGATTATTTCATTTCCTCGAATGTCACTACTAATGATGGATTTTCAAACCTTAATGACAAATAAAATAGAATATAAATTCCAATATTTTTTTTTTGTCGAGTTTCAATTTTCCCCATCTATAATAAATTTATGTTCCGTTTCTCTTTTTCTTTCTCATTTCACGACTAAATCTTTTGCATTGAAATAAATTAGTGTGGAATACGAAATGACAATTCACTGGTGTTGCTATGGACTGTATCCTCTATGGAGTGGGAAATCCTTTCTATCTACTTTATATTCAAATTAAAAAGGACTTTATACTTCTTGCTTCATACTTGAACTTTTAGTCTTTGCTTGGATAGAATTAATGATTTTTTTACTTTTAATATTTAAAATGGTTGAAGCACTTAAGGTCTTCTCTCATAATTTACCGGGACTTCATTAAATTTTTCTTGCATGAATTTTTAAAGAAATTTGATTTTTTTGAACCGTTGTTGTGATGGTGACCTTGAATCTGGCTGGGTCAGTCTGAATATGCTGTTGATTTAATATTGTGAAATTAATCCTTAATACTAACTAATTTTGTAAATAGCTGCAGGTTTGAAGGATAATCCGAATAGTCAATCTGAAGTGAGAATCAAAAACAATTCGGCGGAATTTAGGCTTTGCAGCACGACCACCAAAATTATTATATTTAAACAGTTGTGAGCAACAATTATTTTAAAGGAGTTCGTCTAAAATTGCAAGCCTGTTGACCTAAATGGCAGGTCTGGAGGCTTGAACGCATTAAAAGATACAACCGATAACTGCAGGTCTGTGCATCTAAAACGCAGGAAATGCAGGACTACGATTCTTCTCCGAGACCTACGTTGTTATGTCACGGCACACTTCAGATCTCCAATTCTTCACGACACATCAATGTAGTAAATTTGGCCATTTTATGAACTTTATGAACTTTATGAAAATGCCATAAACCGCGTGTCGTATGCTGTTTTAGTCGTGGCTTACCATCAAGATGTGCCTTGGCACATCTGATTAAGCCTTAAATCTCAAAGTCTGGTCCGAGAATCTATTTTTGAGTTTCTCAAACATTTTTGCGGCACATCTGAGATGTTGGGTAGGATTGTCATGGGATTTGAATGGCATACATGGTGCCCAACACTGTATTACTTGTATAACTGTATTAAAACACATTAAAAAATCATCTGCAATTCACAGAATGAAATGTCTATAAACAAGCTATCCAAAAAGACTATAACCGACAATCCCTGCTTACAAATAGTACAAAAATCCATCCACAATCCTCATTTCAAATGCTAAAACTCTCATGACTTGTCAATAAATTTTGAAAAGAATATCTAATATTCATTCAATAAAGCTATGACTCGTGCATGCTCATGCAACTGTAAAAAGCTTCCATCCACCACTGCTTTACATGATAAAGTTTTTTCATAGGAACAAAAAAAAATCTTTAAGCAGCACAAAAAAAAACCCTCATCAACCATAAAGTACAGAATTATGAATAAAAAATAAAACTCAAATTGAATTGATGGTTTTTTGTGTTCCTTATGGACTCACCCATTATTATTATGATTATTCTTGGTCAAATATGTCTTCATTATTATTCTTCATATTATTACTCGGAAGATAATTCTTAGGTGAGATAGAAGAGAAAGAAGAAAGTGAGAAATATGTCCGCAAAATAATAGCCTTAAATATTCTTTGCTTATTCATTGTGACTGTGGTTAAGCTAAATAATAATAGACTAGGGATTGTTCGTAAATTACGTGACGCATGAAAAGTATAAGCCAATTAATCAATCTGAAACTAACAGGCTAGCGTGACTCTGGCATACATGCTACGCTGATCACACAGATTAATTGTGCTTCATGGCCTCCCTTAAATAGTGCCAAAAACTGACTCTCACTGGCTTCCGTATTCCAATTGCCAAAATCAAGTTCAATACTGTCTCTATCAATAGCTTCTTTCCAAGAGTTTTTTGGTTGTCTACCATCTCTTCTAACCAACTTCTACCACGTATAAAGTTAAAAACTTATTCAATAGAGCCTCTCTTGAAACCGAATCTGGTTCATAGTAGCCAGGGTGATTCTAGTCTGGGATTGAATTCAAACTTAATCCAGCACTAAGTAGACAGAGTGACTCAAGTCTTGTATTGGATTTTTTAAAAAATCCGGAACTAAGTAGTCAAGGTTACTCTGACATGATACTGGATTTAACCTTAATCTGGCACTAAATAGTCAGAGTGACTCAGGAATGGAACTGAATTAAAACCAAATCCACAAAGTTGTCAGAGTGACAACAGCCTGTTATTTGATTTAAAACGAATCCGGCATTAAGTAGCTATGGCTTGGTACTGGATTAAATTGAATCCGGCAATTAGTAGTCAGAGTGAATCTGGCCTCTTACTGATTTAAACTGAATTCAACAATAAGTAGTTAGCCCTAGCGCCAAAATGGCAAGATTTTTGGACGATATTGCCAGAATTCGAATGCAAGATTTTTGCCCGAGAACGATTTTTGCAAGACTTTGCAAGATTTTCCATACAATGAAAATCCTTAAGACGACAATGCAAGAGCTATAAAGCGATTTTTTTATCGGTCCGATTTTTGCAAGATTAAATCGTCCATAACTTGATCAAATCAAGTTATGGACGATTTTTGCATTGCAAGATTTTTTATTAAAAAATTTTAAATATTTTTTGTTCTCTTTTTTCTCTTTCTCATATACTTCACAAGAATCTTTTTGAAACTTTTATACTCGTCCGACAGATTATGCCAGGTCTTGGGATTCGAACCGTGGGTCGCTTGATTTGAAAATTGATTTCCTAATAACCGCGAGCTCCGTCTGAAATTATATAACTTTATATATGGCAAAAGACATATATAGTTACTAAGAGCATGAAATATAGTTATATTTTTAACATAACCTTTTTTTAAAAATTTTTTTTTAATTTTTTAAAATATTTATTTTAAGTTTATTTTATTCACATGAATTCACATTGAATGTAATGAATTTTTTTAATTCGGAGTTAGTTTTTTAACGAATGGTAAATTAAGTTAGTTGTACTCGGTTTGTTTTTTAATTCTACATCATTATTTACATGCACAATTAATTAGTAGAGGGATTGCGAGGATATTGCAAAATTCCCATGCATTATAGTGATCTTCTAATCAAGTCATTTTGAATTTAATCAAGAAAGAAAGCGGTCTCAACTTCTAGTCAATCTAGGAAAAAATGTGTGCGGCATAACAAATCAAAAATATATAACTTGGTAAACTTTCTGAAAATTCCGAAAAAAAATCAAAAAATATCTGGCAAAATCGTTCAAGAATCTTTCAATTTCTGTCCGATATTCGAAAGACTTTTTCATCCGATTTTGGCAAGATTTATCTTGCACAATCGGACCGAAAACTGCAAGATTTTTCGTAGGTTTTCAAAGATTTGTCTGGCAAATTTGGCAAAAATCGGACGTCTAAGATTCGTCAGATTTTTGCCAGAAAATGCAAGATTTATTTTCTGGCAATATCGTCCAAAAATCTTTCAAAATCGGAGAGTTTTTCGTGCGAAAAAAAATCGTCCAATATCTTGCAAAAATCTGGCAAAATCGGACGGAAAAAAAAAGTCTGGCGAAAATCTTTCCATTTTGGCTCAAGGGAGTGACTCTAACGTGATTGAAATTAAATCGAATCCGTTTCTAATCTATAATCAGAATTTCGTCGTTCTGGTTTCGGATTTGCAATCGATTAGCCTACTTGTGCTCATTTCGAGATGCTTAGGGATGATGGCTTTTGTTAAGGCGTACAAATTTTGGTTCATGCTACAAAGCGTTAAGGTGGGGAGAGGTGGGTGTAGAGGATGATTAGCAATTTCACCACTAAGTACAAATGTTGGTTCATGATTTTGTTACAAAGAGGTTTAATAGGAAAAAGAAAGAGGAGAGTTTGTAGGTCTAAAAATGATATTCTTAGCTCTACGCAGAGCGCTACGCAATTTTCAATCAATCCCCAAGGTAGATGAGGTAGAAAGAGAAAAGAAAAACATTCATACAGCCAGACAAGTATAACATGATGATGATTCCAACAATCATTAGTAATATTATCATCATGGCAATGAAATTATATAATCCTCAAAATGTCCACCATACATAACCGAAAAAAAGGAATGAAAATGAAAAAGAGAAAGAAATTTTTCTTTTCACTATCCAATTACATATGTCCTACAATTCAATTTCTATGATGATTTTCTCTTTCCGTCTCCATCTCATTTTTTTTATGTGCTGTTGCCGTTCTCGCTTCACATACGTAGATGTGTATGCATATATATAGAACTGACAGATGGATGTGAAACTCGCATTTTATGTTTGATGTATGAAAGTTACATTTTTCACAATTTATCACGTCAAATGAGACGATAAACATTATTAATTCAAGTGAAACTTGCTCTATGAGGATGGGAAGAAGCACTTTTACCACTGCGATGATGACAACGACTGATTCTGCTATTTCTGATGCTGATTCTCATATTTATAAAGAAATGTGCTTTATTAAAATGCCTCAACATTTTTTTTTTACTTTATTCTTCGCTTCTACTTCTTCCTTATTCCATTCTTCGATTTGTTCATCTCGTTCAGACTCTTTTTTTTATCATTCTCATTCTTTTCATTTTTTATATTTTATTTTATTATTTTTTTCGGGTGGTAATGATGATGATACACAATTGAGGTCGTATGCAGTGCAAACATAGAAAAAAAAAAGTATGATACTCAATGGAATTGAATTTTGCTTCAAGAGATACTCAAAATGAATTGCTTTAAGCTTCATTAAATAATTTCATCCCTTAAGAGCTTCCACGTTATTTTTTTTTTTCTCTCTATCGCTTTCTATTTTCTTCAATTCATCTGAGTATGTATGCTTTGGCTTCTTCGAACGAGATAGTTCTTGAAGCATAAAGAGCATTTTTTTTTAAAAAATTACTAATCCTTTCCTTTAAATGATCTCATTTAGCACAAAACTCAATTTTCTTTAATCAATATTTGTATATATCTAGTCTCTATCTATTGTACTTCAACATTTGTACTACTTAGTTCTGTTTAGTCTCTTCCCATACTTGCTGCATCTGATGATACTACTGATGATGTTGTAGTGGTTTTCAATTCTCGTGATTTTGTTTTTGAGACATTTAAAAAAAGTCTGAAATTGATTTTGAGGTTTTGCACATGTTGCTGTCATGTCAAAGTTTTTTTTTGTATTCGAGTAAATTGAGACACAATTTAGTTTTTGATGATGAGTTGTTTGGAAATGACGTCAATAAACATTTGAGACTTTTTCAATTTTGCTGAACTTTGTAAAATTTCTTAAAATTGGACACCAATTGTGACATTCTGAAGTTGTCAAATGAAGAGCTGATTAATTGTCATTTTGAAATTTTTTTGCAAAGTTTTTGACAAAATTGCTCACTTTAGCGTAAGAAGTATGTGGAAATAGATAATTGGAGATATGTCTTCAGCAGAGAGTCACCCTGAGAGTAATTAGGATCATCTTCCTCTTGTTTTGGATACAATTATTCAATTTGCTTAGGTTATTCGAGATAAATATCAAAAATAAACTCTTATAAATGTCTGTGAAATTCATAGCCCCTATGACACTTATTACTCAATGATATCAGGTACCGTTCTCTTTATTATGCTCTAATTTAATATATAATGCTATTAATGAGGAGCAAGGTGGAGATTTTGCTACACTTCAGAGTAGATATCAAAAATTCGAATTTTGGGTTGCCTAATAAGTGAACAACGGTTCCATATTATAAAATTTCTAAACTTCCCTCTCAAAAAAATTTAAATACGCCCCTGAATCTACTGTAAGCTTTTAACCACAAAGACTTAACAAGCAATCGAAATTTTAACATTATTAAACATGTTAGAGATTTACGCATCTAATAAACTATTTTTAGTCCATTTATAGCAAAAATAGAACTTTTTATATCTGCGTGTCTTGTTTCCAAATTTAATTTTAGAAGGATTGACTTTAGATAGGATTCGGTCAAAAAACGTAAACATGTTAGAGATGCATCTAATAAACTATTTTTAGTCCATTTATAGCAAAAAGAGAACTTTTGATATCTGTGTGTCTTGTTTCAAAAATTGAATTTTAGATGGAATGACATTAGATTATAGGAGGGTTGCATTTGTTACAATTCAGATGTGCTGACAATTTTGGAGATGCAAGCCTGCGGTTTTGGACGAGAAGTACTTGGGAATTACAATTATCCCATTGAATGGGATAGAATTTTGGTTGTCATAATGGAAGCATAATGCTTTCTCGAAATCTCTATCCCGATAAATTCTCGGGATCGGGATCGGGATTGAAATTTTCGGGATCAGAATTTCCCGGGATATTCCGATCCCGATCCCGATAGCGAGAAAGCATAGGAGTCATGAACTGACCGTTCATAGACTGACCAGAGTCATAGACTGAATCATTCAAAAATTGAATTTTAAGAAGGAATAAAAAATTATCCCATTGATTGGGATAAATGTATGTAAATGTAAATTAAGTCGAATATCTCGACATCTGCTCAATTTCGATGCGGTTTTGGTAACATTCTGGATCAAATTCTATCCTTTATTGGACATCATTTATGATTTCAAACCGAATAGCTCCGAAGAAACCATTCACTATTAGGATTGAAAGGAGTTTGTTAGGGATGAGGGGTTTGTTATGGAAAAAGGATTGAGTTGCCTAATAACTGTACGACCCCAAATGCTAAAAGTACTTTGCACTCTTAAAAGCTATAAACTTACAAATTTAATGAAAATAGTTACAAAATTTCCCAAAAGTTATCACCTTCTTAAATTGCATTAGAATTGAACCTCTAACAAGCATGTACATGTGAGTGTGATGATGATGGGGAAATAAGGAATAAGGAGAAGAAAAAGGAGAAAAAAGAATACTGGTATTGTTAAACATGCAGTACAAATGCTTAAATCAAATAGAAATGAAAATTAAATTTACATGATATAGAGTAAAATGTGTTGAGCTGAAATTTAATACATGGTAGTAAAATAATATTTAAATAAATAATTGTACATGTTTTTCATGTATGAAAATCTGCAAATATATTTTGTAGCATTGCTTATCAAATGTCACACTTCTATGATTATTGCTTCACAATCCATAGGGATCTTAGAAAGAGGATTTGAAATGGGAATTGCCTTAAATTTGAAAACTTTTTTCTCCATATTATTATTTCATTCTATGCTGTATGTTAGAATAATTTATTCTACATTCAACTTTTATATGCTTTCATGGGAATAGACTCACCATCATAGTGGTACATGGACGAATTTTAAATGTGATTTTATTCTTGGAAATTTTTGAAATTAAGTCCATAAAAAAAAACTTGAAGAAATTGAAGAATTATTCACAAAAAAATCATGTAAATTTTTGCAATTTACGTTTTCCAGCGAAACTCGTTGAAAATTTCTGATGAGATCAACGTTGGTACGATAAAAATTGATGTTATAGTCTCATATATAATTCAGCTATATAAGCCTTATTAAGCATATTTTTGCATCATTTTATATGCATTGAATACAGTCAGCTTTTATTCAACACATCATTGCTTATTTTTGAAAATAAATCCCATGCAATCCTAAAAGTGCTTTATAATTCTAATGAAGAGCTTCTTTGTTTGATGTTTTTGATGCTGTGCATATATTGGTAGGTTATAAGAAGGAGCATTAGGGGTGTAATGTTAGATGTTTAGATTGTTATTGTCATAGCTACTTGATTTTAATGGGTTTTGTGAATAATAACTGTAGCTAAACATGACACTTGTTTGAATCTGATGCATCCGATTTTAAGGATATTGGTTCAAAATATACTTTCCCGAAATCCCGGTCCCGGTATCGAGAAAGCATACTTCAAATCCAGGCATTTACAAAATTGTACTTTTATTCCAATTTTGGATAGTTTGACTTTTTTAATGTAGAATATCAATAAAGTAAGGATTCTCATTGAGTCTAAGTAGCTCAGTAGCGGAATGGTGTAGTACATTGGTGCCTAATTATTCCAATACCAACCCAGCAATCCTAAGTTTGAGACTCGATTAGAGAAATTATTCTTTTGTCCTTTTTCGAATCATATAAAGAGGAATCAAGGCTCACAGCCTTCTTTTCAAGGCTTCATTCAGTAATGCCATCAAAAAAGAGTTCCTGTCTCATTCTCGGAAGTTTCTCGTAATCTAGATTTTATGAAATTCTCTTGTAGTCTCGGCACCGATTGGAGACTCTTGAATTTGTCAAAACCGAGACATCAGTAAACACTACCAATGAGAACAAGATGCAATTAGTCTACTCAACTGTATATCTAATTCTAAACTCAACAGATGTGGAACATTTCTACCAAATGTCAAGTTTATAACTCGATATACATATGGTCGACTAATCGCAACTTGTTCCACTCGAGTAGAGTCTTAAACTTGAATCAAAATTGTCTGTTATATTCGAAAGTATCAAAAAAATTAACTGCAATTGTCTGATAACTCCAAACAAAGGATAATGAAGATAATAAGGGACTTAAGCTCAAAACCCCATCCGTCAAGCAATTTAAATTCATTTAATACCTTACCTAATACTCTATAAAGTAATACATTCATACCTTATCACTTTTAATTTATGAAAATAAAAAAAGACTCTAAATGAACATTGGAAAAATATTTTCTAAAATGGAAGTAACCACAAATAATTGGATTTTGATTTGGAAAAGTATGTGGAAATGCTAATACCTCATGCGAGAACACAAAACACAATTCAATAATGTTGTTTAAATATGCACATCGAGTTGAATATTTCATGAGAAGTCTTCTTTTTTTATATATGTATATGTATATGGAGTTGATGCATTCAGGCACATTGAAAATTGAAATGCCTGATATTCATATCAAAATAAGAAGATGAGAAATTGTTCAGATTTTCAAATTGCAATGTTAAATTTTTTTTCCAAAATTGACTTTTAATACTCATGTTTGGAATTAAAGTAAAACAATGTTATGGCACAAAGAATTCAATTTAAATTTTTGCCTTTTGTTCCCATATTTGTGGATAGGAAAACAAGTAACTTTTAAACTTTATACATGCATTAGTAGTTGAATGGAATTTTTTCAAAGAATAAAATGTGTATCGACACACGATAGATTAAGAAACTTTTGAACGTGACAAAAATTTTCAAATATAACTATGATGATACTGATCTGGTTTTATTTAGTACTGTAAAACTATATGCTTTATACAAAAAAACTTTATAGAGCAAGTAAAAATATTTATATGTCGTGTAGTTGTTGTAAAGTTTTTAAGCCAATTTTTCTCAGTTTAAGGAGCTTTTGATAGGGATTCTTAATTTGTAGTCGGTGTTCTTATTGGAATATTTTTTAAGGTTGACTTCTAGAATGACTTCTAGAATGATTAAATGTTAGTCATTATTCTCGAAAATTTCAACTTTATATAAAATTCTAGTTGACTTTGAGTTCTGCTTTTACATGGCTAGATATTACTCGCGATTATTAGCCAAAGATGCAACCTCATTCAGTTGTTTGTCCAGCTGAGAAACTTCTTTACCAAGTGTTACCAAATGAAACTAATTAAACCAGGAGTTCGTCTACTCAGCTGATTTCAAAACACAGCTTGTCTTGTTATATTTACAGGGTATTTTCTTAGCAGTATCGTGCTAATCCAGCCCTTTTTCATTTAGCTTACATCATCGATTATGTGCTCCTTTATCTCTAAAACAAAAACACTGGTATTGACCATACATTTATTGCTCTTTGAAAGTACATAACTCAATAAATATGAGAAGAGAGAATTGAATATTTAAATGCATCAACCTTAAGTTAGGTAGGCTCTTAATATTTAACTGACACACAGATGTATCATAGAACAAATTCAAGTGTCAAATGTCTCAAAATCTCTAAAAGAAGGTTGTTTTCTAGAAAATTTAAAGTTTTTGCTTAATAAGCTCAATCAAAACGTTAAACTTAAGATTTGAAGCTATATTTTGATCCAAACCGTTCAGTATTGTAAACTAAGTTTCTTATGAAGTCACAAAGAAGAATTTCGCAATCAAAATCATTACCTTAACGTAAAACTTCTTTAATTTGCTGAAAATTTATGATGAAAAAATCACAACTTCTTTAAACTTTTCCATCTCAAAAAAATAATTTTAAACTTCCCCTCCAAAAAAATCACGAGAAATGCAGCATAATTCTTCCATTTTTGGTTAACTTTCCGTATCAATCAAGAGCACTAATTTAAATTTTTAATTCCATTAAGTGATTCGAAATTAATTTCATTAGTTGACTCATAACTGCTCATGATCCAGTTCATTAAAAAAAAACTTTTGAAGTCCATCCGCGTTCAGCTCAGTAATCAGGAAAAGAATTTTCCTCGATTAAATTACGCTAAAAAAAATTTTCTTTTCATTTTGGGTTTTATGCTTATATTCCAGATATCAAGTACAGAAGCTTTCATGCACATTTGTAACTCCATGACATGTGTATATGCAGATACATAAAGTTTCATGTTGTGATGTAAAAAAAATGTTTAAATAACCATTCTTTCTTGTTTTTGAGAACAAAAAAACTGAATTTTTTTACCCTCAACACATTCATTTCACTCTATATGCTGTTTTGCATCAACGATAGAGTAAACTACATTAAAATTTTATAGTTATTTGGAAATCGTGTAGAATATCTAACAACAAATGTACATTAAGCACAAATATATATATATATATATTTTTAAGAATGTGCATGCAGTTAACATGCGTCACTCAATATTGAGTTTGATGTTGTCGAGAATAAAAATTTAACTTTTAAACTCAAGCTGGTTTTTCTGTTGATGTAAAACTTTTATCGAATATGTCATGAACAGCAATCAATGAATTTTCAATTTCCAATGGGAGACAAAAGACTAAACTTTTTTTTTTTTTGCTCTGATTTCATCTTTTCTGTATTTATATTTATTGAATTTCTTTGTTCCTTTTTCAATTTCTCATGCTTGTTTTCTTCTCTGATTTTATTTTTCGGTTCAACAGACTTGATTCGTGCGGAAGCCAACTCATCATCACTTCCAATCAATCAAGAAACAACATTTATCACTGGTCCATATCTTGATGGTACTGGCATTACCAATGTCACCACACAAATATCAACACACGCTTATTTACCATGCAAAGTAAGTAGCCTAGCCAATATTTTTATTGAAAAAAAAAATTCATAACTTTATCGTTAGATGGAGATGGCAGAGATGTATTCAAGAGGAAAATTGTGCATTTTTTAATAAGAAGGAGTTTTAAGTCTTTAATAAACACATTGAGGCAACAATCAGAAGCTTTACTTTCTACAATAAATTTAATTTATTCATCAGTCTTTAATCCACACCTGCTTAAAGACCTTCAATTTCAATTTAGGCACTCAATTTGATTATCTAGGGCTTATATTTTGGTATGCCCTAAAGACAGCTTTAAGTCGACAAGGATGTGTCGAAAAGTCGCCTAATTTAAACCAAATTAACTGCATAGAATATACCGAGGAGAAATTGTTGTCTGCCTTAAAACAGCATCATTTAAACTTTTTCGAGTTTGACACAGTTTACTAATTATCTATGAGGTGTAATTTTGATGTGGTGCTTTACTTTTTGCGACACACTTGAGGAATTTTGAGGCACTAAGTGTGTTGACAGTTCCGACTCTCAATTTCTTGTTCAATTTTCTATTCAATTTTCAAATTTTGTAAACTTTTCGTTATAAAAAAGTTCAATTATCAATTTTGAAATCCACAAAATTCTCGGTTTAGTAATTTTTACGAATCATTTTTGATAACTACATCTAATCTCAGGTGTCACGAGAAGTTTAGCGACGCATTAAATGCCACATTTTGAATTTTTATGCAAAATAAAGAAGCAATTCTTTAAAATATTGTCAACAATACCCATAGAAACTGAACATTTCTCATAATTCAGAGTGTGCCTCAAGAGTACCCAAAACCTACCCCTAGGTTGCATCCGTTCCTTTGTTGTTACTCCGTATGCATTTTCAAGTTTTCTCGATACATCGTACAGTCAATTATAATTGATATTTAGATAGTCAACCTTTAACTAAGACTTTAGATAATCACTGAACTTTCAGTTCTTTGTAACATGTTGCATTACTACTGCTTCATCTATCAACCCACCTCACTCCACCCCTGACATCAAATCAACAGCAGAAGAACCAGCGAACATTATTATTATTCATTTTTCATTCTTCTTCCATCTTAATATATTTTTCGATTATTTTTCACTTCCAATTTTTTTTCCCTCAGATCAAAAGCTCATTCTGTTGAAAAACAAGAAAAAGTGAGGCAAAAAAAAAGAAGTAAAAAAATAATCGAGAGAAGAGATACAAGAGAGAGAGGAAAAAAAAGTTTTGGTCTGGTCTGAATAGCTATTGGATTTGATATAAATAAGCAATTACAATTACTTTGACCCTCTTTCTGGACAGCAAACTTTACATCCTTCTCACTCATTCTACAATATTTTCTCTATGACTTCCTGTTCGTCTATTATTACAACGTAGAAGTTTATAAATTTGTACTAAAAAAAACTTTTTCTTTTAAACTTCATCCATTCCACACAAAAAAAAGATATTTTTCCTCTTCGGATCGCTTTTTTTATGTCCAAAAAAAAAGTTAAAATTTTCGCCATTATTTTCGATAAATTTTTTCATATTTTACATCTTTTTTTATTTCTATAGGTTAGACAGCTCGGAAACAAATCAGTATCATGGGTACGCGTCAGAGACGATCATATATTAACGGTTGATAGGTAATTATAAGGACATCATTCTTACTTTTAATGACTTTTTGTTCATCCTCGACTATTTCTTACAAAACAACAATAATTTGTTAAAGGTTGAAGGAACTGTTGGTTATCTATTTATTATGGCTTCAAGATATTTTTTTGTGATAATCTTGTTGCTATAGAATATGCTTATTTATATCTATGGAATTCTTACACTTGTCATAAACATATATATGCTCCATTTAACGGAATTTTCTTAATCTCTTGAGCATAACACGTGAGATTCTTTTGATTAGATAAGAAAAAATATGGATTGAATGCTTTTTAAGCATCAGAATCTGATTGATGTTGAAGCTTAAATCAAGCTTAAATGCTTTTTTAAAATTCCATGCATGATTTCTTATCCGAGAGATGAAAATGAAGAAGACACCGATAAAGCACTTTTCTCATCACCAAATATGCATGATCCACTTCCATACTTACTTACTTACTTACTGTAACGATGCTCCTATGTAAAACTTAGGTTACAACAAAATGTTTTCCATCTGACTATGTTGCTGGTTTATTCATCTAGTTTGCACAAATTCTCTGTCCACAATCCTCTTACGTGTTAGAGCCTTATAAGGCTCTATTTTGGATCCTTATAAGCCCTTATGCTAGAGCCTTTAAAGTCCCGATGCTGGAGCCCTAAAAACCCCCATATTGGAGCTTCATAAGCTCCTATGTTGGAACCTTATATGCCTCCATATTAAAGCCTCAACAGCCTCCATATTGGAGCCTCAACAGCATCCATATTGGAGCTTCAACAGCATCCATATTGGAGCCTAATAAGCCTCTTTGTTTGAGCCTAATAAACCTCCATATTGAAACCTTAACAGACCCTCTGTTGAATCCATATAAACCCCTAATTTGGAACCTTAAGTCTATATGTTGAATCCTTATAAGCCCAAATATTGAACTCTTATAGGCTTCTATGTTATAGCTTCATAAGTCCCCCTCGGTTTATCAACAATTCTCCCAAACTTCACTTTAATATAATGAAAATTTAATTTCTCGGAAGTTTAAAACTGTATAAAATTAAATCATGCATTCAGATTACACCATACAATGTATTCTTCTTATAATCACTTGTTAAATCATTTAAAAATAAAAAAAATAGATCTTCATAGAAGGGATTTTGTAAAATTTTAAACTTCCTTCTAGGAATTTTAGGCTTCCTTTTTGCTCGTAGATGAAATACTTGTAGAAGAGATGCTTTTAGTTCAAGGACTTTAGAGCTTCTAAGCAGTTTTGTTATTATTGGAGTATTGTGGAAAATTAGGAGCTTTAATGAGTGGTTGGTAATGAATTTGAAGATGATATGAGAGACTAGGTGCTCATTGCACCCTAAGAACATGCCTCATGTAGTGTCAATAGTCAGTTGTCATCGTAAAAATTGCAAAGTCAATGTTGATTGTGCACTGAATGGCAAGAGGATCTAGGAAATTTTTGCCAGAGAAAGTGCTAATGCTGGGATTGAGACATAAGTTTGTCACATCGCCCATCCAAAGAAAAATACGTCCTGGAGCCCCAAAACAGAGTCAATCCATGTCACTTTGCCATATAGCCGAATTACCCACGATTGCACAGTGGTAGGAGCATATTACCGGACGAAGCTTTGTTTAGGGTGTGAGTTCGAGTCCTACTCGGGATTTGAAATACGGAACCCATACTCTTTTTGTAAGATCAACAGTAATATCAGACGACATATTAGAAATTTCATGCCAATTGCCCTTTAAAATGCCTCCAATTCAACTTTAAGTTATTAAAATCCAATATCTCATCCTATGTGGTACAACAAATAACCATAAACAAATGATACTAAAGCATAACAATCGCAACATCCACAGTAAGCCATATTCCACAAAATTTTTGAATGTCACACAAAAATAATTTCCTCAAATTACCCTAATATGTAGAAAATACAATAATTTTGCGGTTATCATTCCATTAACTATAAAATTTATGTCCAAACACCGCATCTAGCTATATTGCGAGTAAGTTTTAGAAGGCAGGCAATTTGAAAAAAAAGGTTAATTTTTGTGGCTTTTATAATTTAAGAGTTCAATGGCATACAATAGCTTAAAAGTCATAATAAATTGATAACCAACAGCATATTAATGTTTTACCAACAAATGAAATGAGAAGTGAACGAATCGCTTTTTATCACGATTCGTTTATTTCCCTCAATTTTCTGTAAGGTGAAAAATTGAGCTTTTTTAACATCACACAAATCTTATTCCTTTATGCTGTTTCCATTCGTACCAATTCTCATCAAATTTGTTAACGTTTCTCCCACCATTATGCTTACTGCCTATCCAGAATGACATTTATTGCTGACGAGCGCTTCCAATCGTTTTTCGTTGAGACAACAGGAATCTGGACATTGCAAATAAAATATGTACAAGTAATGTGTCAATAAAAATTCATTCATTAAAATTAATGCCAATAAAAATGTGTAATATGTTTTTTTTTGCTTTTATAACAGGCACGTGACGCTGGATTATATGAGTGTCAAGTCTCAACGGAACCAAAAGTTAGTGCGCGCGTTCATCTACATGTTGTTGGTGCGTAATAATAACATATAATGAAAAAATATGAGAGACGATATATAAATTCATATATATAGCTGTGTGCATGTATCATTGCAATATTTATTAATACCAATAATTCCATCATAACCATTGAATGAATGAAAATATCATTTCGCATGAAATATTTATGAGTTAAAAACTATAAATCAACTGGTTGCAATTCACATTCATATTTTATTTGTTCATGACACAACACACATCCCTAGATTACATATAGCTTCTCTTTTTTTTCTATATCCTGTATAAGTATGTGAGTGTGTGAATCTGTGCTTGGTCTTTTTTTTGTTCATCCACAATCGACCACATTTTATAATATTTTAACTCTATCTAGCATCAAATGATGCTTATTTTGTATACATCTATTTATCAATGATGTTCGTCTCATTCAAGCGTCTATCCATCAATATATTCATTTATTTTTTTCTATTTTTCTCTATCTAGTTCCACGAACAGAATTGATTGGTGATCCAGATCGATATGTAAAAGCTGGTAGTATAGTTACGTTTCGATGTGTAGTTAGAGGTGCATTGGAACCGCCAACATATATAATATGGTATCATGGGTCACAGCAAATTTATGTTGAAAATTTACGTGGTTGGAAAGTTCAATTCGAGCGTGATGTCGAAGGAGACACTCATAGCTCGGTAAGTTAATTTTATGTCCTTTTCAATCATGTCAAAATGTCAGATTTAATAGCAATAACCCTTCCGGATAACATTGGGATTTTTTTTTTCTTTCTTATACATTAAATTTATTTCATTTTTTTTTGTCATTGCTGGTTTTTTATGAGTTTGGTGTTAAATGTCATTGTCGTGTTTAAAGTGACTTTTTGAGGGATTTGAGCGCATTTATCAATTTCCTTTAAGTTCAACGTAGTGGTTCACTCAGATTTATTATGTTATACTTAAGATGATTTAGTAAAAGTAAGATCTTGTTATAGACTACAGAAGCGTAGCCAAAGGACGAGGAATTTTTCGGCACGGTCTAGTAAAATTGTCAAGCTACGGCCCTGATACTCTATACTTCAAGTCAGTATTAAATTACAGTTGTACGATAATTTTAACGTAACGTGCTTGGCTGTAACTTGCAGCTGTTAACTAAGTTATCCCAAAATCCTGGTCCTGGAAGAATCTCGAGACTCGAGACGAGACCCGGTCGAGACCAAAATGACCGAAATGACCGAAATGACCGAAATGACTTAAATTACCGAAATACTGAAATAAACGAATTAACCAGTCTTTCCGGAATTTCCGAGTCCCGGCCCCGGAAGATATTCGAGTCTCGGGAAGAGACCTGGTCGAGATCAAAATGGGAAAAATGACCGAAATGAACAAAATTGCCGAAGTGACCGAAATGACAGAAATGACCGAAATTGACCAAAATCAAGATAAGGACTTTCTGATCACTGTAAACACTGTAAAAGTAAAGTGCTTATTTAAAACCTAATTTCTAGCTGTAATTTAATGCTGACTAGTATCGAGCTTGTTTTAAAGTAGCCTGTTTAAATTTGCCATGAATATAAATTTGGATTTTGGTGGCAATAAAATGCTATTGCAATGGTATCAAGGTGGCTTAGATGGCAATTTTCTATGTATGTAATTCAAAATTTTGAGCACAAAGAGCCTCAAATCTCAAAAAGCACAAGTTGAAAATGTGAAAATTCGCCACATGGTCGGTATCAGGCACGTGTAAAACCAAATTCCCATCAATATCGCAATTTTCATGTCTAACTCCCGCTTAAAGTTACTAATTCCAAAGTTCATAGACAGAACTCCAGTTTGATTTGTTTTTAAAACAAAGGTCACGAATAAAATCTTTAAAAATGGCCTAAAGTAAGGTTCCCTGACTGTTTAATCGTTTTAATGAGTAGACGTTGCCTAAAGGCAGACATAATTTTGATTAAGGTTAAGTTTGAGAACTAACTAGAGTTCTTTTGTTTACACAATTTATCAAAACAATTCTGCGAAAATTGATTAATTTTTATAGACTTAGCAGAGATGAATTTTAAGCAGATTAGCAGACTTAAAAATAGTTTTAAAAGAACATTAAATTTTAATTTAAAATCCAGCAGGTGAACAGTCAGTAAACAGAACCCTTTTCCATCTCATATCCGCAAAATTTGTCGAATCATCATTCTAGTAAGGTAGCAAAAAGCAAAAAAGTCAAAATGTATACCCAATAATGAAAAATTGTAGATAATAAGACGAAGAAAATGAGGAAGGAGGAGATAGAAAATTTTCATAAATTTCACCAAGCTATATAAAAAATTGTATTCAATTTGTAGCTTCGAAAAGAGAAGTAAAAAATGAAAATTTTCATTTATCTCTTCCACTACCCTTCATCCATTCATTGCTCACTGTCGTTCATCTTGCTATTACGTAATAGCTTAACGATACACAATTACCATCTTTATTTTTCTGACTCTCGCTAGCTCACCTCACTATATCCATTTTAACTCATCAATTTTTCTATTTTATCTACGTTGTATTTACAGGTAGGCACGTTAACAATAGATCACGCCAGAAAGCAACATTCGGGTAACTATTCATGTGTCCCCTCAAACTCTGCATCAGTTCAAGTCACGTTACATGTTATAAATGGTACGTATAATTTGATAAATTTTAACATGACTTTTATTGAATTTCAATATATATATTTGTGAAAATGTTTCATGTCAAATAAACCGAAAGCGGGAGTGAGTGAGACAGAGACAGACACAGAACAAAAAAAATTGAATATTTATTCATTTCTGTTTCGTGCTTCGATCTCTATTTTACATTTCCTTGCCATTCATATTTCTTTCTTTTCTTTTTTTCTCCCCTCACAATCTTCAACAATAAAATATGTATACGTGTATTTAAAAATTTTTTGGATATCCAACAAATTTGCAGGGGAGTCATCTGCGTCAGCCGTAACGTCTGCATGTTCGCCTAGTTTAGGTATATACGGCAACTTAGTTACATTGGTATTTGCTTTATTTCTTCTTATTGAAACATGACATGCAATGGAACAATAGTCGATGGAAATTTCATTAATTATAGGTACTTAATTATTATGATTATTATCATCCTCAAATATTGAGTTTATTTCTTCTTTTTTGACTGTACATTATTCATGTTATTACGACAAGTATAAAAAGGTATAAAAAAATAAAATAGAATAAAATTTATTAATTTTCTTGTTTCCTTCCTTACCACCCCCAAAACTCACTTTAATATCGATATTGATTATAGTTTATGAAATACATAAGAAAATTTTTTGTAATAAAATTAAGTAAGAACTAAACTAAATAAATAAATATTATTGTGTACTCATAAGGAATTACAATTGTCTGTTTTTATACATCCAAAAAAGAACAAAAAAAGCATACAGAAGGGAGGAAAAGTTAAATAAATGTAATTTGAAGGAAGTAGAAGCAAAAAAAAAAATGAAATAAATTTACTTGAGGCAAAATACAAAGTTAATGAAATTAATTAATGAATAATGAAAAGTATAAGTGTGAGACGAGAACCGACGATTAATTTATATTTGACTTTAAGAGATATGTAAAGCTGTAAAAAATAATTAAAAACCAAGTACGAGAGTTGAATGTCCATTATAATGTATCGTGTACACAATGTTAATCCTATTTCCATAGAACAAAATAAAAAAAATGAAATTAAATGTTTCGTAACATTAAATTAGAGAGAGAGAAGCTATAAAATGTTTCCTTCAGGTTAATTTGTGGACGGCGCATTTGCTGACTTAAGAATGTAATTTTTTATTGCTAGTTATTACTAGTTATTGCTCAAAAGGTGTAAAAATTAATTATGATGTGGTTTTTAATTGTTGGGAAACTATTTAAAGCTTTACTGACAGATTTATTTGATGAAGTTTTGTTTGTGGACTTTCTGTATTGGCACATTAAGGCACAAAACAATTTTACTGAAATTATCGGGAAAGTTCTGACTGGAAAGGTCAAAATTAACTGGAAATTAACCTTCAGGAAAGGATAAAAATCATTTTTAAAATCTTAAAAGGAATTTTTTGACAATATTTATAAATCAATTAATTGAATAAAAATCCCAAGGTTCGCGGAACTCTGAATTATTGACCAATTTGATTTAAAACCAGTTCTATGGGTTCGTCATGGGACACGTCGGTCTGATACTGGACTGTGAATTGAATAGACATTTTGTGCTATTCTTGCATAATTACTCACTTACTTCCTTGGCGAAGACGTATGAGGAACCAATTGTCGCATTTAGAATTCCACGAAAGCTGAATCTGTCATTATATAACTTATTCTCTCTGACATAATTAAATTAGCTGATTTAATTTAAAATAATTGAAAATTGCTATTTAAATGGTGATTTTTTTCATAAAATACTGGAAAAATCGAAATATTGAATGCGACTAGTCTAATTTTTCGCCCAAAAACTGGGTCAAAATAATTCATCACAGTGCCATCAGAGCAATTTTGCATTTTATCATTAAAACGGCGATGTAGCGGTTATCTAGCACTAACTATAAACTGTAGGCCTAAGTTTCTGTGCGGTGGCTAGGCGAGCCTCTCTCGCTAAAGCGTTATTAGCCCTGAATCGTTCAGATTTGAATTGCTAAAAAAATGAAGCTTTTGAAAAATCACGAGAAGATTAGAGCAGATTTGAGTAAGATTTTCTGAAATCTTTTGAAGAATACAAAGCGGAAAAGCTGTTTCGCTTCTACTTTAACTCAAATTTTTTGAAGTCTACGTTCTGCGTAAAAAGATTTTTTGGATACTTTTTAAGATTTTCCTTCACTTTTCAAGTCAAATTTGAGTATTCAAAGTAAAAGGTTGTATCGTAGGTAACAGCAAAAAAAAAGTCAAAAAGTTTTTCTCAAAATGAAAGGAAATAAGTTCATTCATTTCAAAAAGTTCTGATACTTGGCAGAAAAGAAAATCAAAAAAAAGTTCCTAAGTAAATTCGAATTCGCGAATCAAAGTCAATATTTGATGAACCTGAAGCAAATAGACAAATTACAAACAAAAGAGAGAAAATCTTCTCAGTCAGTAAAATGTGCTGTAAAAGAAGTAAGAAATAAGTTACTGAAGGAAAGAAAATTGTAAAAACCATGAGTTTTTCTTGGTGAGGAAAGAAATATTTAATTAATTAAAACGAATAAAGAATTTTTTTTTCTTTTCTCATTCTTTTTGCTGGAATGTAAAATTGAAAAAGAAGAAAGAAAAAAGTAAAAATTTACGCTAATTGAAGCGCACTGTGCATAAATAAAATTGAGATGACGATGAGAATATATATAAAAAAAAGTTCATATCTAGTTAGGTAGTGAGATATTTTAAAAAAAAATAATAATAAAGAAGTAAAAACAACATTTTCATTTATTTTTAAAATGAATGCAGATCCAGTTAAAAGTATGAAAAATAAAGAATATTTAAATTTTAAATTTGAAAAAAAAGACTGAATTAAATTGCAAAAAATGAATTAAATGAAAATTAAATTTAAAATGAATTTATGAGTACATATAACATCCCCTGGATAAAAATAACAACTACAACATGCACAAGGAAGTCTATTAATATGATAAATGATGAATTGCGAATTAAAAAAAAAGCTATTTTTGTTGTTCACTTCTACTTCGACTCAAATTTTTTGAAGTCTAGCTGAAATTCTCAGTCGTATTAAAAGATTTTTGGATACTTTTTAAGATTTTCTTTCACTTTTCAAGTCAAATTTGAGTATTCGTTGAAGTAAAAGTTTTATTGTATAATTTAGGTAACATTAAAAAAAAGTCAAAAAGTTTTTCTCAAAATGAAAGGAAATAAGTTCATTCATTTCAAAAAGTTCTGATACTTGGCAGAAAAGAAAATCAAAAAAAAGTTCCTAAGTAAATTCGAATTCGCGAATCAAAGTCAATATTTGATGAACCTGAAGCAAATAGACAAATTACAAACAAAAGAGAGAAAATCTTCTCAGTCAGTAAAATGTCAGATTTGTAAAAGAAGTAAGAAATAAGTTACTGAAGGAAAGAAAATCAAAAAACAGAAAATTGGTTGAGGCATTGCCATGAGTTTTTCTTGGTGAGGAAAGAAATATTTAATTAATTAAAACGAATAAAGAAGTTTTTTTTCTTTTCTCATTCTTTTTGCTGGAATGTAAAATTGAAAAAGAAGAAAGAAAAAAGTAAAAATTTACGCTAATTGAAGCGCACTGTGCATAAATAAAATTGAGATGACGATGAGAATATATACAAAAAAAGTTCATATCTAGTTAGGTAGTGAGATATTTCAAAAAAAAAATAATAATAAAGAAGTAAAAACAACATTTTCATTTATTTTTAAAATGAATGCAGATCCAGTTAAAAGTATGAAAAATAAAGAATATTTAAATTTTAAATTTGAAAAAAAGACTGAATAAATAAATTGAGCAAAAAATTGAATTAAATGAAAATTAAATTTAAAATGAATTTATGAGTACATATAACATCCCCTGGATAAAAATAACAACTACAACATGCACAAGGAAGTCTATTAATATGATAAATGATGAATTGCGAATTAAAAAAAAAGCTATTTTTGTTGTTCACTTTTTTTTTTATTTTCGATGCTGATAAAATTCATTTTTTTAATTAGCTGAAATTCATCAGTCAGTGAATTAAAATGACACATTGCATTATGTTTTTAATGATTAATTATGATGAGGATTTTAAAATGAGAATTATACATCTATTATTTTCGTTGTTGTTTGCGGTTTTATTGTGAATAATTTAAGTATTATTCATTAAAGGCAAATTTCTGCATAAAAAAAAATTCAATGGTCCTTAACTCAATATTAATTAGATATGAAACTCGCTTAATTACTTTTACCGAATTAAAATGAAAATTTTATTCACTGAAATGGAGAGAAATTAAATATTTTTCTGAGGTTTTTTTTACTGATAAACTTGTTCGTTTCGTTTCGTTTGATGGCGGTCGAATGAAAAGCATATTTATGTTCTAGAATTAAATCATGTGGATATATTCTAACGAAATTGCAATTTCGCCAAGCGAAGCTTGGCCTACCCGCTGGAGCTTGATCCCTCAAACATTCGCCAAGCGAAGCTTGGCCTACCCGCTGGAGCTTGATCCTCAAACATTCGCCAAGCGAAGCTGGCCTACCCGCTGGAGCTTGATCCCTCAAACATTTGCCAAGCGAAGCTTGGCCTATCCGCGAGACTTTTTATGGACGGTGTGAATATATCCGCATTGGGTTTCTACCCGATACACTAGTTTGAATTGAAATTGTGGACAGGATAGAATTTCATAACATTTTAGGTAAATATTTTGAAGACGGAAGTCAATTTTGCGCTATTGTTGCACGACAACAATTCAAAAATAAGTTTTTCTCCACTTTTCGATGGCTGTTTACTCAAAAAACGAATTTTCAGATGCAAAATGTTTTCTGTTGTTGAGACTTTGTTTAAACGGAATTGAATCGACTCTTTGATACGAAATAATTTCTTACAAAGTTGCAATCATACTCACCTACCCCACACCCCTCCAAAAAGCAAATTAATAAGTGAACGACCTTTAAACGAATGCAAATAATTTGAAGCAGTTATTATATTAAAACTGAGCATTGTTTCTAACATAATTGTCATGATATTTCAAAACCCTGTTCAAAGTTTTACGCAGTTCCTAATTTAATTAAGAAAATTCATAATCAGTTTCTCGAGACATCATTTAAGATGAGTGGCCAGAGGATTTTTGCAAAAAATCAGGACACTTTTTAAAAATATCGGGACGCTTCTGAGTTTGGCACTGTTGGGGTGCTTTTTGACTATTTTGGGTCTTAATATTCAAAGAACTAGTTGAATTACTCTAGAAGCTTGCTAAAAAGTACTGGAAATAATTGAATTTCCGAAAAAAAAAAGTCCTGGGCTTGAACCCGGAACTTCAAAACAAAAATGTTCAAAATTTGTCAAAAATTCCAAAATTTGTAAGGAGTTTTCGACTTCTTGAGAAATCGAAGCATTTTGAAGCTTTGTAGGGACACAGCAGCAAGTCTGAAAAGTACAAAAGCGTCCTGGCAAAAATACAGCAGATGGCCGCCCTAGCATTGTTTCTAAAATCAAAACCCTGTTCAAAACTTTACTCAGTTTCTGTTGTAATTGAATAAATTCATAATCGGTTTCTCAAGACATCATTTAAGAAAGTCTTTGGTCTTTGTACCCAAGTGGACAAAAACCGTTAGAACTAGACATTATCTAGACATTAACTAGCTATACTGTATTTTTGTTTCCTCGCAAAAATCACACATTTATAGAAATTGAATTCTTAAATATATCATGCACAAGTCTATATGTGCGTAGAAGTTAACGAGAAATGTGTATCATGCTGTTGCAAATTTCATTTCTCGTTTAGGTCAAAAACAACAGTCAACGAGCCAAAAACAACAGTCAATCTGTTTCAATGTAATTTCACGTCATTTTGACGATTTGTCATCAACACTGCACCCTAGCGATTATGTTAAAGCCTTTACGGCCATCTGTGTAATGTAGTAATGTTTAATCAATGTGCTGAAAAACATGCTCAGATTTGTGATGTAGAATTGTCAAGAGTTGTGCAATGTGATGAGGATTGAGATAGGTTGGATATCACGGAGTAAGGAGGTAGTCAGGGGTAGTTTGAAGTCAAGCCCAATTCCGCTCCAATTTGATGAAAAATTCTGCAATTTTTCAAAATTTCAAGATAAAAATCCCGAGATGTACATCAAAATTCTAGCATTTCTGTCTTAACAGCATTATCTGCATTTTGGCAGCAGTATCTGTATTTCGGCTGCACTAACTGCATTTTACTGTACCTAAATTTCAAAGATTTAAAGAATGAGATGGGTTACATGCCAAAATTTCATAAATAATTCTCAAAAATATTTCAGTCTACGCCTCAATGTCACTAATGTAACCAAATAATCTCACGCCATGCCACACGCCTTTTAATAAAAAAAAATTTAATTTTCCTATAATATCTTCAACATGAAAAGCGGTGTGAAAATTGAAAATTAAAATACCTCTTAGTGGCTCCTTGAGTATAAACCACAGAATCTCAAAACCACACCAAATGACATGAATTCATAATAAAATGGCAAATAAATTTAAAGCTTTATGCATCTCCAATATCTATCAAATTTCAATTCAAAGCAAACCGCAAACATGAACTTAAATTAATAGAAAATTCTACATTCGTTCCTCAAAAGTTTTTCATTTCTGAGTAAACAGAAAAGTTGCATCATTAAATTTTATATTCCAAGTTGCTGTAAAAAAAAGCTCTTCAACAATTTTTCATTTCAAAATCCTCAAATATTTATCATAAATTTTTTTTAAGTTATTTCCATTAAATTCACCGCACATACTCCAATTCAATACCAAAAAAAAACAGTATTTCCTATCATTTGTATGCATCAATGTTATGTATACATATTTCTACCCACAGTAAAAAAAATGATAAAAAAATACATATTTATTTCGCAATAGATAGCAATTTGTTATGCTTAATTGAAAAAAAAATGTTGAAATTGATATCGTTTTTATATACATACAATTTTATATAAAATGATACTGAAATGTTGGTTATTTATTTAAAGATTTTTCTCTCTCGATTAATGTGTATTTCGATTATGACAGCAGTGAAATGGAAAATTGAAAATACATAAAAAAAATAAAAAAAAAAAATTACATTATATACATCGTAAATTACTGACTACTTACATAAACTTAAAAGCTGATAATTGAAAAATAAAATTATATTTAATAAAAAAAAAAGCGTTTGTCAATATATCGCTTTTAAAAAAAGGAATTCACTCACAATGGAACTCAACTCATACACAGTCACACACAAAATAAATGTACAAATTGTATAAAAAGTGATGAAAATTAATGAAAATTATAATAAAGAATAAAATAAAATACAAAATATACAAAATCTTTTATCTTTCCCATATCAAAATTCCCAGTTTTAAATTTGTTAAATTGAATTTCTTATGAATATGTCGCAATCAAAAGGGTTCAAAAAAGGGATAGCTTTTGGGGTTAATCATGCTGAATGCTAAAATCTTTCTTGATAGTTTCAGAGATTTTTTTTGACTACGTATATGTGGATGTCCAAATGTATCTTGTGTATTTCTTTTCTGTCGAACTATAAAAACTTGAATTCTAAATTGATAAAAATTGAGATCTTGAGACATTGGAAAGGGTTGTGATGAAATGATGTCTAATCAAAGTTGGAGCATGAATCAGGAAATTGTAGTAAATTTTTAAAATTCCAGAATTTTTGAATTTGAAAAAAGCAAAAAGAAAATTTTAAGGATTTGTAAATTTTGCACATTTTTAAGATTTTCAAATTTTAATTTTTTGATTCCTTTAGTTTTTGTATTTTTTTTTGAAATTTAAAATTTCAAAAATTTTTTATATTTTTAAATTTATTTTTTAAGGTTAAAAATATTTTTAAATTCTTGAATTTTTTAAAATGCTTGAATTGTTTTAAATTCTTGAATTATTTTAAATTTTTAATTTTTTTTTAAATTTTCGAATACTTTTAAATTTTTCAAAATTTCTGAATTTTTTAAATTTTTAAATCTTTTTGAAATTTATAATTTTTTTAAATTTTTCAATTTTTTTTAAATTCGTAAATTTTAATAAATCCTTAAATTTTTTAAAATTTTTAAATTTTTAAAAAATTTTCGAATTTTTTTAAATTTTTGAATTTTTTAAATTTTTAATTTTTGAAATTTTTAAATTTTTGAATTTTTTTTTTTAATTTTGAATATTTTAATATTTTAAAATTTTTTTTCACAGTTTTAAGATTTTTTATAATTTTGAAATTTTTTTTAAAATTTTTAAAAAGCTATAATTTTTTCTATATAGTAAGCAGAAAGTATCCTTAAAACCAAATTTAAAACCAGTACTAACCACAACACAGTAGGAACATGCAACTACTGAGTCCTTTGTACCAAAATTTAATCCCTAATTGTTACCATTTTCACATGCAAACACATGCATAATTCACATGTACATCATAAGCAAAACTTCCCCATTTTAAAAGAGTAAAAGCATCTCTAGCTGAATTTTACTGCTCGTTTCATTTTTACAAAGACTAAACTTTCAAAGTGAATGTCTCATAAAATACTTAGATCAGAATAAAAGAGGACGATACTCATATCGCACATAAAAGTTTATGGAAAATGCTTTTGAAAAAAAAAAATAAAGAAGTAAGCAAAAAGGAATAAAGAAGTTTGTTCATCTCATTCTATTGCATCACTTGACTTACTATATCACTCAAGTTTCTAGTCCTTTTGAACATTACATGTATATTTTTATCAGTTTACATTACAAAGTCATAAGTACTCTATTTATGAATATGTTAATGCTCTGTGGACATAATAATGTGAGTGCTATCAATTCTGGTATTTTACAGTGTGATGCCAGCCGCAATATTTGAATTTTTATTTCCATCCGATTCGTTCATTTCACACAATTTGGTTAGAATTTTAATATATAAACCGCAGTGTTTTATTAATTTTTCTGCATCATTCAATGCAATTCATCGTCAATGTCGGAATATGTCCGTTTCAAATGAATTCTGCCTTTATTTTTTTTTTTTTGATGGATATTTTATTGTTTGGAATTTTATTGAAATTTTATATTTTTATACGAATAATTTGAAAATCATTGTTGGAAATGAAATTTTGATTTATTAAAAAAGGGATGGATGGGGTACCCTATTACAAAGGCATTAATAATGATGTCTAATTATTTAAGGTTGATGCTATTGAAGTGTGTATTTTTAACAGGCTGATTTAAAGAGTTTTTCAATTTTTCAACTAATTAGTACAAAAATGGGTTCTAAGTAAGGGGTGGTTCACATATTACGAAATGCGGATAATTGATTATTCAACCCTCCAGAGAGCACTAGCGGACCCCAACGAAATAGACCATATTTTCAAATCTTATCAATCCCGAACGACCCAATGCAGCAAACGACAGTTTTTTGTCGTAACATTGGGCAAAATCAGCCTTCAGGAAGCCGTCAAGACAACTTTGCGTTATACCGTTAGTACGTCATCTGGAATCATGCTCCGACCCTATGGAGCCTAGGTTGCTACAAAATGCTTTCCATCTGACTCTGTTGCTGGCTGTATCACAGAGCTTGTAGCCTAGCGTACATGTTGTGCTGTTTGAGAGTAGAATTATTAGAATCTGTTCAGAACTTGTGAATGATCCCTTTAAACAGAAAACATCAAATTAATTAGCAACATTTTTTTTTCATTTATGAATGGAAATCCTATCTGTTCTAAGCTTCAAGGGATTCTTCATGATAATTAAAATTCAATGAGAAAATATTTTGAAGCTAATTAAATGCAAGTTCATAGGAAAAAAAGTGCGCTTTAAAGCTTGGGTGTAGACAAAAATTGTTCAAATTTTTGATATTAACTGAGTGGATATTTGTGGATTTTTAACAAGAGAGCCACGAAATTTCTTACTCCTTACTTCATTCCTGTTTCAAAGAGTTGAGATGTAGGATGAGATTGAAATAATGATTTTTTTTTACCTGAAAGGCACAAGTAGTGAAAATCAGAGTTGACAGGACTTTGGAGTCCGGACTAAAAAAGTCCAAAAAGGCCGGACTCTATAGAGGCGTTTACACATTGGAGTCCTGCCAACTCTGGTGAAAAGTGCATAATTTTATGGTGCAGAAAGACCACTACAGTACCTAAAAGCGGTCTCTTTGCATGTTAGGGATAATTTTTTGGCATCAGGCTGGCGAGATTCTGGATTTTGGATTCAAAACGGATTTGGCAAAATCCTTCCCCACCCTAGAGTCATGCTGGCTTAGAGACTTTCAAATTTTTCCTCTTGGGCTGTTAATTCTCACTAATCTTATTCACATCAATTCCGTTATCTGAGGGTATCTCGACTATAACCATATTAACAATAAGAAGTGAGGATCTTCTGACATTAACGAAACTGATATTTTAAAGGCGGCCATCCATTATATTTTTGAGTCCATGATCAGACAATATTGTCACTATCGACACGATTTTTAAATTGCAAAAATATGGAGAATATATAAAATATGTGTCAATGCCAAGAAATCCCCAATAGAATGCATATCAACAAGACAGCACCGCAAAGCAATTTGATAGAACAATAAGTATGAAAATACAAAAAATATCTTCAAAATCATAATTTTCTCATGAAATGTACTTTAAACATCTTAAAAAGCTTAATAATAAATGAGCGTCATGACGAACTTTAATTAAAAATTTAAGTATTAATTCCTATAAAATTCCCTTTTCATCTCTTTAAAATGAAATTCATTCGACCTTTCAAGCTGCCATCCATTCAACATTCCATTTTGCTTGAATGCTAACGACTAATTAAAATTAACACATATTGAGCCATTTTTCCTCGTACATTTTTTGTGAAACCCACTGGCACGATAAATGAGCAGCAACACGGAGAAAGCAGCAAATAATAAAAAAAAAAATCTCAAACCACATTCCTCAAATCGTTTAAAAATGGTTGAGGAAATTGGTAAATTATTTGATGTACAATATATATATATGCTGGCATCACACATTGAGCGCTACAAGAAGGGTGAACATTTTGACGTGAAACGGAAACAGAAAGTAAAACAATCCACCACTCTACTCTCTTTTTTTCTGCTATTTTCTCTTCCTTTTTTTTCATTCCTGTGCAAGAAAATGGTGTTAAACTGAAATATCGGATTTCCGAAATCGATGAATTTCCCGAAACCAGCTAGATACTGAATAATACCAAACTATTAATAGAAAAAAAAAGGAAGAAAAAATTCTCATGCAATGTAACAGCCGTGTGGATAGAGTTGGTGAATAAAAAAAAAAGAAGTGAAAGCAACTGCAACATTGGTGTAGAATTAATTTATGTCTTCCTGAGTAAGTGCCTCATAGATAAAAATCTTTCTATTGCAGGAGTATTGAATGCCGTTGAATTTTTTTTTTTGCTACATCCTCGTTGGTGGCCAAAGCTTTTTTTCCCCTAGAATGAAGATTTTTTTTCAGTAAAATTTAAAATACATAGAGGAAGACAGAAAAGGCACTTAACTAGTACCGGACTATAAATTATCATATTGAAGGAACTAAGAGAGAGAGAACAGGAAATAAAAAAAAAAAGTTTGAAGCGTTGTTAACCTTGATGGCATTGGAAGATAAACTAGCACATGCACATATAGACACAGCAAGTGAGGCAAAAATAAAAGTTTTTTGGTACGCAAAGAAGGCAAGTAAGAAGTAGATAGGTTGAAGGCACAAAAAAGGGATAGGTTGAAGGCACAAAAAAGGGCGTTCGACGGTAACACATTTCCATAATTACCATACGAAATACATGAGGAAAAATAAATTTAAAATTAAAGGACTGAATTATATAATTTGCATAATTAGATGCTGGATGTTATACAGTAACAGACAGTATATATACATCGAGCAAGCGAAGAGAAGATAGAAAGGCAAGAGAAGGAAAAAATATTAAAGTACAAAAAAAAATACATAATTAGATTTGTATCGTTATCAGTATGCAAATTGATGGAAAATAAAAATCAAATCGAATGGGATGCCATTATATGTATAATATACATCCAGCACACATCTACAAGTTCTTAACATTAATGTTATAAGAAAATGAGATACACAGACTTACTCTATATGGGTGGTTAAGAAGAAAAGTTTATTATTTAAATGTTCATGCAAACGGCTTTTCTTTTTTTTTTTTTTTCTTACCCAGATTATCTTCTCTCGTTTCATTGATCTTCTTCTATATCGTTTCATTTAAGGCACGCGAATATTCTTTTTCACTCTCTATGCATGGATAAATTGAGTTATAAATTCGAAGGATGTGACTTGAAAGCGCATTTTACTATGGATATGTCCTTTGGTTTTATATTGACTTGTCGACATTATCACTCGGAATATATTCTGCATGCATAACTAGCCATAAACTTCTTACTACTATAAAAGACATTGAGCATGCTTACGAATAGTAGAGTTCGAAGTGAACTCGGATTTCGTGTGGAGTCGAGTTGACTTGAGCTCAAAATCGACTTGAATTTAATATGGAGTCAAGTTAGCTTTTCAACACAAAATCCGAGTCTTCTTGGAACTTTGATTTTATCAATGAAAGCAATTAGTAGGTAAATTTGCAGCTTTTGTTTTCTTTTCTGCTACTGCACTTCTAGTTTCTGACCTATTTCAGCATTATCCTATTCTAATTCCAGCGTTCCCAAGAGCTCTTGTTTCATCATTTTCTCGAACATTCTTCAGTTGAAATTTGGTTGAAGCCTCAAACAGGAATTGTCTGAAGCTGGCTCTATCGCTGGTTTCCACTTACCAATTTTGGATGCCAAGTGCAAACTTTCTCTATCAACAGCTTTCTTCCAATCAAGTTGAAGCACATAAACCTCTCGAAAAGCTCATATTTAGAAAAATCAGGACTCAAATCGACAATTTTAGAAATTGCAAACCAAATTTGAATCAAGTTCTCTAACAAGCAACCAACAAGTAACTCTACAGTGGCATTTAACAGTTTATACCAGGCAGGTACTCATAGGAGGTTGTTTATTCATTACGTTCGGATTTCAAGGGTCTAACCTAGTGGTGACCAGCTTGTGTGCTGGAAAAAAATTCAAAATTTCCGCGAGATTTCCTCAGCGAAATCCAAAAATAGCTGATTTTGCATAAAAATTGTGATTGGTGTATTAGGAAAATTGTTCTATTATTGAGGAATGCCGTAGAACAAAAAAGGCTGTCCAACACAGGTTTAACCCTAGTGTGTCGGTGTGGACCACAGCCCAGCAAACATTGCCTTGAAATGTTCCTAAAATTCGTGAATTTGTTGTAGAAAATGTGACATGATGAACAGTCAACCCCCATTTTTAATCACCAATTAAATTACTCAGAAGGCACTAACATTATTAATAATTACCTCAAAATGCTAACCGCCAAAACGTGAGCACTAACAACTTTCCTATGCAAAATGCTTCAAAAAAACAGGAAGAAAAAGAAGGCAATATCAGCAAATTTTATCCATTTGACTTAGTTTTTATAGAAAATCATTAACGTAAATATTCTTATTCATAAAAAAACTAAATAATACAAACAAGAAGAAGATAAAAAAGTCTTCAACTTCTCTCATCTATAGCAGATACGCAGACAAAAAAGGATAGCCTTTAACATATATAAAAGAATTTCCGAAAAAATCTTCTTTCAGCACAAAAATTTTTTATTCACGATGAATTGATTCAGATGAAAGACTAATTAAATTTAATCTCTTCTACTATGTATAGAATGTGGAATAAGCAGAAGAAATTATAAGGCATACAAAAAAAAGGTAAGGTTAGGGCGGCCATCTGCTGTATTTTTGCCGGGACGCTGCTGTACTTTTCTACCTTGCTGCTGTGTCCCGACAAAGCCTCAAAATGTCCCGATTTTTCAACAAGTCCAAAACTCCATACAAATATTGGAATTTTTGACAAATTTTGAACATTTTCCTTTTTGAAGGTCCGGGTTCAAATCCCGGACTGAATTTTTTTGGAATTTTCTTCACGTTTTTGCAAGTTTTTAACCTAATTTAAGGAGTTCTTTGAATGTCAAAACTTATTTCTCAAAAAGTCCAAAAGCTCTCTGAAAGTGCCAAACTTGGAAGTTTCTCAATTTTTTTCCAAAAGTGTCCCGATATTTTTCAAAAATCCTCTAGCCACCCTAGGTAAGGTGAAGCTTTTTATGTTTTTTAAGGGCAATATGTTACTGTAGAAATTGCAAAAATCAAAGCAACCCCAAGCAAAACGTCCTTATGGCTCAGAATGTTGCTTTTACTTTTTGAGAGTCGGTTTTTTTTGTTTGGTTTCGACAACGATTTCTTGGGAAAAAAAGATGTACAGAATTTCTGTCTTTGATCTAATTTCCAGATGTTTTCATTTTTTTGTTTTGTGTGTCGTATGCTTTAATCTTTCATGGCATTCGGATTTTCTGGGAAGCTTTTTTTTTTTTGAAAAGTTATAATTTTCGTGGAAAATTATGTGTTTTTGTTGCTGGGACTGCAAAGTTGGAAGGTTAAGGGCTATGACATGGCAATATAAAGTTATATGGAATTTCTTTCAGATTTTGTTGTTTGAGACTTAATATCATGAACAGCTAAATGAGACTAATTTCATTTTTTTTTGCAAGTGATGTGGGCCGAAAACACCCATTATGCTGTTCAAAGAACCACAATGTCTTCCAGTCAATGTAGCGACTTACTGGTACCCTAGTGACAATATTTTGTTTGTTCGAGACTATTGACAATGCCAAGGAAATGGGTTTTTTGAGTAATGTCTCGAAAAACCCTTGAAATTTGAAGCATTTTGTCCTATTTCAGAAAAGCTTGACTCAGATTTAACTAAAGTCGGGTTTTGCTGCTTACCAGTCTACATTCTGCAAAGTTGCCACCTTCCGCCGATGATCCTTTACTTCTAAACAGTTTAAGCTTAAAATCTAATATATTAGGGATGATTCTGGCTGTATCAGGCCTTATTGAGCCTCAAAATAAGACTATGCTTAACATAGAACTAATAACATTAGGCACGTAAACTTACGATATTTGCAATCTACAATATTTGTTCATAATACATGCAAATCTATAGATAACTTTTCATCCAAACCATCCAATCACCTCCAATCAGCAGGTATCAAAACATTCCAAAACTCATTCTAACTCCACACAAATCATTTCAATCTCACTTCCTTCTTCTTTTTTCCTCAAATTATTTTTCCCTTTTCGTCTTGAACTTTTTTTTTCATTCATTATTATTTGGCTACATTTATATACGTACACATATATGTATATGCGTAAGGTCTGTGTTGTGCTTTTATACGTGAGATAGCAGAAAGCCTTTGTCAAAATATACACGAGGATTATGGTTGGGATTTTAAAGGCATTTCCGCATATTTTTTTTTTCTCATTCTAAAAACAATTTTTTTTGTACCTTTTTAAACGATTAACGTATGTACATGTGTGGATGTTAGCTACAAGTTGTACACCGGTTATGATCGTTTTATAAATATGTTATGACAACCTCTGGTTGGAGTTAAAAATAAAAATAAACATAACATAAGTGGTGAAGTAATTATGTGATGAAGAAAAAATCTCATGTGAAAAAAAAGGAAGAATGTTCATAAATATTTCATACTTAACGCTTGTAACAGGCAATAAATTTCTCACGTACGTATTTAAATAAATGAAAAAATAATATAAGGTCTGATAGTCATTTGGTCTAGAACAGTGGTGGGTAATTTGTGTGCTGCGGCACACCAGTGTGATGAGCAACCTTTGTGGTGATAAGGTCCGACTGAAGCGGCAGGTTGTCTCCCACTAGGCTCTAAAGTGTGTTGCGGCACTCAGGTTGTCTACCACTAGACTCTAGAACAGTGATGGGCCAGTTGTGTACCGCGGCACACCTTGTTGGTTAGCCTCGTCAAAAACAACACACTGACATGCAAATTCAGGCTATATGTAACGCGGCACACAAGTTACCCACAAGTTACCCACTAGACTACTGTACTGTGTGCAGCTTAATGGTAATCCTGTCAGCTACAAGATGCAATTCAGGCTTTCGGTCCTAGTATACCCTAGCACACAGGTTACCCACCCTTAGACTCTCTAGAAAGTAAGGATTTTTTATTTTTTAAATTTTAAAAGGGGCGTAGGTGCATGGACCCGACGGAATATTCCGCGGAAGAAAATTCCCTTCCCGGAAAATTTTAAAAAGGTGTAATATGTTCCACGGAATGCTAATAAAAAATAATACCGCGGAAGAAAATAGAGCGGATATGGAATATTACGTAACAATCTTCTAAGTCCGGTTTCATTTTTTTTAATCAAAAACTGAAATGGGTGTGAATGGTTAAACAGATTTTTCATACAATTTCTACAGTCTGGATCAACAATTTTTTTTAATAATAGCATTGATGTGAAATAACTTCACTTGAGGAGTAAATCGCGAGTCAGGAATATGTCGACCTACAAAGTGTAAGTAAAGTTATTCCGATATGGTGCAGGAATAACTTCGATAGCGGATTATTGAAAATGCATGTTATCATGTCTTTGAAGTAAAAGTTTTGATCAGGGATTGATTTTATATTAAAAGTATTTCCCTTAACACCAACCAAGCGGTCTTGACTCGGCAGAAAAAACATTTTTTTGACATCATACAACCGCGGCTCTCTGCCTCCTTTGTAGACTAAAGACAAAAGCTAAATTGCATTGGTAGTGGTTTTTTCCACTAGTCAGGTTGGCGCATCCTTAAGCAACTGGATCTCAATAGTGCTAGGATGGCATTTTGCATTTAAATATTTTCAGAGAATGTTAGTTGGATAGATAGATAGATTTGCAAAATTTACCATAAAGGATTATTTCACAATTAATTCAGTATAAAAGATTTCAACTTTATTATAAGCAGTTTTGTGGTTTCAAAATAGACTCGGTGAAATGGAATGATTTTTGTAGTAACCTAGGCTAATCGTTTTATTGATGCAACCATGGTTCCAGTAAGATAATCATCAAATCATTCTACTTGTCATAAGTCAGGTGCTATGTCATTCAGAAATAAATCTCAGTAATTTCAAAATGGAAAATGAGATTTTAAGAAAAATGAATAAATATTATGACAAACATCTGAATCCGTAAATGGATGTAACAGGTACATGCAGCAATTTTTTGGCTCGATATAAGAATTAGCAAATCATATTTGAGAAAAAAAATTAATTGGATTTTTGCTGTGGTTCAATATCAATGATAAAAGCTGTACTTATGACATCACTAAATAGGTCAAAAACAAGGTTTAAATAAAGATCCAACAAATTTTTAATTAGAATAGAATAAAACAGAAAAAATTTTAGGGTCCGCCAAAGACGAAAAGGTACTGCGATCTGTTTACCGTAACATTTAAAAACCAGTTTTTCAGTATATTACTTCTTCGGAACAAATTCATTAGGGCCAAGTTGCGAAACCAGAAATCGTAGATGTAGTAAATAAATCGAACATAGAGCGTTGGTTCGAAGATTATTCCGGGGAATCCCACCTCACCCTTTAAAAGGTGTTTTGCTAATAAATAATTTATGGATACGGGGAGTCCGGTGTAATTATGGGTGTGAATTTTTATCATACAATTTAACATTGTTGTCTGGATGTTTTACAGCATTTAAAAAAAACCACAAGTTGGGCGGATTATTTACATATCAAAAAGTTTTGATCCTATTAAAAGCTATTTCCCTTCACCAAAATTATTTTTGACAGACAAAAAGTTAATACCCTAGTCAGGTGCCTGCAAAATGAACTAAAAGGGTTCGTTACAAGGTTAACAAGCCATAGGAACGTTTGTAAACCTAACTATTGGTGCATCAGTAACATTCAGAGTAACTTAGTTTGAGAATGAATGCTGGCGCGATATAAGGCAAGTTATGTGGATTCATTGCACACTAGATAGATTTAACATGCATTGTGTCAACACCCTAGGTAGCCAATCAGCTGCTTAGGAAGTTGGTTCGATCCTCACTCGGCTATGTCGTTGACAAGTGTATCTCTAAATTTCTCCAAACAATATCTCGGAAAAAAGGTTTTGCGTTCATGGTTTTTATTGATTCCAAGGTAGATTGGCAGCAACACCTACACCAATGATCTGCTTGAGCTCATTCATCTGGAACTGTTCATTTATTTCCAATCTATTATTCAAAATTTCATTACTCTATAAGTGATTGACCCCTTATTATCATCTCCACATTTGACACAATTCAAACTAAATTACATCCAATATTGTGTCGATCTAAACACAATCATAAATGCACAGAAATCAGATGAGAACCGAAAGAGGATCACCATGATGATTGTCATAATAATTTGATTATTGACAGTACACATACGGACTGTGAGAATGGATGGTGAGTGATACAGCCAGGATTGAACATGTCAGCAAATTCTATTTATATTTTGTCGTAGTCTATTATGCTGACAGTTTTTTTTTTGTCATTCGAATGTTTATTGTAATGGATATTCAATTTTTCTCCCAATGTACATATACGTACGGCAGTAGCTGTACAAAAAAAGAGTAAACTAATTCTATTTATCATCAGACCAGCAGTGATTTTTATGTATTTTTTTTTAAAACATACATCACATATATCAATTTATTTAAAAAGGTTGGTCAGCATGAGCGCTTGTTATTACTAAATATGTGTGTGTGATACGAATTTTAGCGGATATTTGATAAAAATGACCTTTATAACTTCACTTTGATTGGTTGAGGCTGGGTCATGAGGAAGAGATCTCGGTTGTCAGATATTGTAGAGAGCTCTATCGTTTGCAGCATTAGTACATTCCGTACCAAAGAGTTACTGGCTTATCGATTGGTATGGCAGCTAAGATACATGGTTAAATGCTCCGTACCAAAGAGTTACTGGCTTATCGATTGGTTTGACAACTTAGAATCATTGTTTAATGCTTTAATTAATGATTTTTTAATTTTCTATACACAAAACACGTGTTTTTAGCCCGAGGAATGGAAGGAGGGATTGATTAGGGGGATTGCTTGAAATTTTGAATTTTTTTCGACCGTTAATTTTCAAAAAATATTTAACCGTTATTTTTCATACATTTTTATGATAATTTTCAAATTCTTGCCTTTTTAAATTTTATTGTGTGGCAGAAAGGAATTTTAATCAAATTCTGATCGCAGGTCGAAAATGCGCTTTAGTCCCTCAACCAATAATCCAACAACATTTTTTTTTATTCATTATTTTTCAAAAATGGAATAAAATAAAATAAATTTCTGTCACTTGCCACAGAAATGTTAATTAAGTTTAAATTGTTTTCATATAAAAATTTAATTCACATTTTTTTTTGTATTCCTCGATTTGAGGCGCAACAACGGGTGGGAATGGAAGTGCCAATGTTATGAATTCAATTTCCTCTGTTAAAACGATAACTGACATTAAAAATGAAATAAGGCTTAATTGCTCTCTGTGGTCATTGTCAAGTATGGGGCAATACAACATTATGAATATTCACTTTATTTTTTTTCTTGTGCTGTATGTTCAAGCCCATCAAACTTAAAATTTAATTCAATCTGACCGTAAAGAATGACGAGGTTAAATGAGGAACAAAAAAATATTTTTTTTTTCCGTACTAATGATGTCAAAAAATTAAACATAATCAAATAATTCTTACCCCAACTCGTACCAAAACTGTAAAAAAATGCCAAAATGATGATGAAGAAGAAAAATTTTATTTTCATTTCGACCGAAAATTATTTCCCTTAATCAAATTAAAGACGAATTTATGATGTTGTGCAATCAGAAAATGTGAGTTAAGAGAGAGGAGAAGGAAAAATAGGAGAAATGAAATTAGAAAGAATAACGACTCGATTTAGTGTCAAATTTGCTGTTTTTTGAAAAATCGGATTTTTATTTCCCGTTCATGGGATAATGAAAAAATCGCACTTTGTCGCAATATTCATCACGTCCATCGGGATAATTATTTAATATGAAATAAATTTCGATTTTTGAGGGATTTTCAGTTTTTGACCAATTTTTTGTTCCTGGAATATTTATCCCGTCCATCGGGATAATTATTCAATATGAAATAAATTTCGATTTTGTTCAGCCAGAAAAAGATCCCAAAAATGCTCCTCAGTTCCACAAATATTCCAAAATTTCATTACAACTTTTATATTTTTATTATGTTTCGTACCATTTTTGTGCGATCCATAGCTTGACAAAAAAAGAAAGAATACCAAAAAGAAAGTTATCAAGTTATTCAATTTTAACATTAAGTTTCACAATTGATTTACGAAACAGTCTCGAGGCGGACACGAGTGAATGGATAAGGAAGGAGAAATTGATGAACAATTTAAAGCTTGGCGACATAAAGAATTGAAACTTTAAGCTGTTTCGTTCCTTTCAATCTTTTACAATTTTTCTTTCGATAAGCACACAAATTGGATTGATATAAAATAGACGAAAAAAGAAATGGAAAAGTCATCCATGATGGCATCTTAAGAACGATGTTGGTGTAGTAAGTAATAATAAGAAGAATCAAATTCTATGGGAAAGTCAACCAAAAAAAGACCATTAAATAGAATGTCCTTCTGATCGATTTACCACTGACTATCATTCAACAAACAACAAAAAAAAGGTCTATATAGTGATAGGAAATAAAGAGCGAGGAAAAAAAGGCACAATTTTTTTTTTGGAAACTTTCGTCTACCTAACACAATATCACACAAATATCTATTTAATGCCAAATGAGAAATGAAAAATAAGAGAGGAAGGAATGAAGAAAGCAGAATAAGAAGACTTTTTTTTTATCGTGATTCTCATCAATGCGTAGTAAGCACCACTGTCTTTCCGTTTTTTAAATAAAATTTCCGCTTTATAAGGCATGGCAATGTACGGCAAAAGAAAAGGATGGGACCATAAAAATAAATCATTTATAAGTTAAGTTATATTGCTTTGTCTTGATCACTTTTCCGTTCTTGTGAACATACTTACATAACATTTCTTCCTCTCCTTCCTCCGCTCCACTCTTATAATCCTCATTTAATATGTCGCAATCTATGTATGGGAATTTTTTGTATAGCAATCGGATGGATTTTATTTGCTTCGTTGAAAATGTGATTTTGGAAAAAACTTTTTTATTCCTTAACATAATTACAGCATATTGTGAATAAAATGATGATAAATATGAACATACAAAAAATTCTTTTTGATTTACCTTAATACAGTTCCCGTTTTCAGCTAAATGATTTATTTGCTTTGTATTTTTGCCCTATTTCCTTGTTTGTTTACAGACTCGGTTGTGGATGTAAAGACGTAAAAGATAAGGAAATCATTATTTAAGGATTATTCTGCCATATAACAATCATCTGTTATGTATGAACCGGAATAGCACAAGTCGGTCAATCGATTCCAAATCCTACACTATTTTGTCCGTAACTTTGGTATGTTGTTTGATTTAAACGAAATTTAGCACTAAGTCAGAGCCTCACTGGCCTCGATTTTGATCGATTAACCCAGTGGTGGGTAACTTGTGTACTGCGGAACACTAATGTGCCGTCAAAAATTTTTGGAATCGAAAGCCGAGTGCGGTTTCGGTCGAGAATTACTACCTAGATGTGCCGCGAAAAATAAAATGATGTCCAATTCTGGATTAAGTGATTTGTGCTTTTTAGGGGGTTTCATCCAAAGCACAAAGTTTACTGGAATTTTGCATGAAGTCGAGTTGACTCAAGTCGCGTTTTCTAGACAAAATCCTAGTTGACTTCGAACCCTGATAGTCTAGGGTAGTCTAATTTTTCTACAAAAACTAGTTAGTTCATGTTCGATTCTGATTCATTGATTCTCTGGGTATACAAATCAATTGTGATCCAAGCCTCCTTCACATGTCGCCTAAGCCTGACATTTCATCAGCACAAGGCTTTTAATAATTTTGTACTCTAATTCTACTACAAAAACCAATTAACAATCGAAAAGTTAACAAAAAAATCAAAACTTTGTTCTTTGAAGAATTTTAAATTATATAAATAGAAGAGATAATGGAGATATTATTTATGTACGCAAGAAACAAAAAGCTATAATTTTGAAAAATTAAAATATTCCTAGAAGGATTTTGAAATTGCGAATCAAAAAGATGTTGTGACGTTGTCGTTTGAATCAACAAGAGCTTCAAAGTGAGTAGTTGAAAAGTTTTGATGTATAATTAGGAATTTTATAAGATTGGAAGATTTAAATATAGTCTAAAAATAGTCACAGTTTAGAAACCGATTGAGACTAGGATCGAGATTTCTTTACAAGCTAGACCTTACTAAGGCTAAAGTTTATCTTTTAGATTTTTAAATCTCTGGACTAAGTTTTTTGTAGCCTCGGAATTAATCCTGGTACTGATTTGGCTATGCGTACCAAGCAACAGCTTCTAAAAGCAACCTAAATGTACCTGTTGCCAGTTGTATCCAGTCAAAAGTCATGTCTACTTAAGACAAGTAGCTGTTCTAAGTTTGCATTTAAAAAATAAAAAAAATAATCATTAGCTTTTCAGACCTTAAGGTTCATAGCTGCGCGTTTATATGCGTTTCAGGATTGATAGATTGACGAGGAAGGATTCGCCAGATCTCTCGCTCAAACCTAGACCTAAGTTTAAGGATCCGAACCCTTTGATGAAATCTGCCTGGCTGTCAAAAGGCTGTGTTTCCATCACAAAATTTGTTGCTTATCCAAGAATATTGCTTCTGAAAGTCTTTTGTACCAGATCGAAAAATAACATCTTTGAATTTCAAGGATTTTCAAACCTGAAAACTAGATCTGATACTGTAAGCTACTAGCAGCATCATAAGCTATCATCTTAAACTCTTCTATATTCAATTTTTTTTTTTTTCAATAAAATTTTTTACATAGATTAAGTTCAATAAAAAGAATGACAATTTATTTCCAAGGACATCCTATGCAAAGAACTACCAATATTTTTAAATCAGTAACGAAATCCTTTCTTCATTTTGTTCCTTAAGCAGTAAATGTTCATTTTTTTTTTATTTTCGGGAGGGTCTTATATCACAAAATTTATTTCTTTCTCTTTTATTCAAATTGAATCATGAATTTAGGAATAAATGTAAATTTATGGAGGTCCATAATGCAAAATAAATCAATTGATAATGACTAAAAGGTTCAATTTGGTTACATTGAAAATGGTATTTTTTTTTATATCTAGTCAAACCGCTCCATTAAAAGTTCATTTACTTTACAATATTATGCTAATTGTAATTCCTTTTCGAATTCAAATTCAAAATGGCCGTTATTTACTTTCCTGTTTTGTTGATATTACTGTCATATAAGAAAAACAATGGAAATCGATAGAGCATTATACTCTCATAAATGATGATAAAAATTGGATCGGAAAAAAAAAAAGCGAAATGAGAATAAAAAAAATAAACAGAAAGCAAATCCATCGACAGAGAAAGATGGAAAGAAAAACAAGAAAATAAGAAGTCAGATATTTAAGTAGGGAGTCTTGAATACAATGAGTCGGAAAGTCTTAAGATTTTTTTCTGAGAATCTTTAAGCTGAAAAAAAAATTTCTCATTAGCTGACATAAAGTTAAATATTGTTTTGTGTTTCGACTTGCTTTCGACCTGCAAATTTCCAAAGAACTTCATAAGCACTTTCAGCATGTCTCAAAAAGTTTCAAAGGAACTTTACAAGCACTTCTTTGGTATCAATAAATTAATATTGATATCGCACATTTAAATGGAGTTTGTCATGTAATGATGTTAAGTATTTATGTGACTATCGGTGCTGGTGTGTAGCTAGCGAGGTGAGAGGGGTGTCTACATTGAATTTTATGGGTATGGATCAAAATTTAGAGGGGTTTTGGGATTTTTTGAAAGAAAAATACTAGCAAATTGAAATCTTTTCCAAAAAAGGAAAGGGAAGGAAGGGTTTGGGAGTTTGACCCTCAAATCGTCTCCTTTCCCAAAAACCACATGTGTAGGATGATCGAAACAAAGGGGGCACAATTGTTGCATGACCCAGAGTATACCAATCCAAAGCGTGTTTTGAACACACAAATTAAGATGACATGCGATTCTATCTCATTGTAGGTAGTAAGCATCGGTTGGTCGACATTCTACCACAGAGCCAAGCAACCTTTTTTTAAGGCGGCCATCAAAAATGTCTCGATTTTTTTTAAAAGTGTCCTGATTTCTTGCGAAAATCCTCTGGCCACCTTTTTTATATCACGACACACTATATTTATTTATTTACTTCTTACTTCCTGACTGAGACACAAGCGTCCTTCTCGAAACTTCCAATCCACGCATTCCTTAGTCTTCCTCAAGATCTCTTCCTATCCACAAAGTCTCATACTGTTACCTTGTATACAGGGAAATCCTGGGGCGTCTACATGCATGCCCAGCTCATCTCAAACAATTTTCTCTAAGAATTCTAATGCACTGCATTTATTAAGCATATCCCTTAAGATCCACCATTAAATTCTCAAAAAGATTGACTTTTAGCTATTTTTTCGCGTATACAGGTTGCCCATCACTATTCTAAGAACTATGCAACAACTGCTTTACCCCACATCACAACAAAATCAACATCCTTCATCTCGTTCAAAAGAAGTCCCGATCCATTAGTCTTCAAGTCACATACTTTACGATGGACTTAATTTATAAACGACCATCAACATAATTTACAATTTCAATAAGATCTATCCTCAATAAGCTTCAAAACAAATTTTCAAAATTAATTTCAAAGGAAAAATTCAGAGTGCCCCAAAGCTAAAAACAGACAAAGACATGGAAAAAAAGGAAATGAAAGAAATGAGAAATCAAAGACTCCCCACAAGCCATTTACATCATTAAACTTTTAAAGCAATACACGCAAAATGTCATCCATGAATGGAAATGTAAAAAAGGCACAAAAAAAAGAGAAGAGAATGATAACGAATCATAATTAGGTTGTAAATCCTGAATGTACATAACAATAAATATTTTTTTTTTCCTCTCTTGCTGCTTAAAAAAAAGGAATAAAAAATGAGAATAATGGGATTCAGCAAAAGAACTTTTTCGTTCTCTGTCTCGCTTTTTTTTATATTTTATTTCTGTGTTCTTTTATTTCCTTTTCTGTTTCTTCCATCACATTTTTTGTTCCCTCCATTGGCCTATGCCTTGATGAAAGGACAGGATGAAGTAGAGCATGAAAATGCGACATACTTGTAATGTTTGTTTAATAGTCAATAAATTTGTGCCTTTTTTGTGTGTGCTGAAATTTGACTCCGCTTGATTCATTATTGGGTGGCATAAAAAGCACTCATTTTTAAGCAGCAACACACAAAAAAAAAATGTATAAATATTGTAGATATCTTATCATCACCATAGCCGAGGCTGTAGAGTGGAAGTGAAGCAATGAGAGAATGATTCATGATGTATTCACTGCAGTAGGCCTTCTAGCTTTAATACCTAACAGCTTCAACATTTTTTATTATGCTTATAATTTTCTGTGCCTGTGCGTCTAACAACAACGATGTGGATGATGCTGTGTGTGCGATGCCCGAGTGACACAAATGAAGATTAGACATTTATTCGTGTCAGTGCGACTGGAATCCACATTCATTCGTGTGACTGCCACATGAATGCCATTTTCATTCGTGTGACTGTCACATCCTATTGTATGACTGTAACATTCCTTTGTATGACTACCACATTCATTCGTGTGACCGCTCCATAGATGCCACATTCCTTCGTGTCACTGTTACGTATTTGCCACATTTATTCGTGTGACTGGCACATCAAAGTAATAATATTGCGTGAAGCTGCATCAAGGAAGCCACATTCTTGCGTGTGGGTGCAACCAGGAAGTCACATTCTTGCGTGAACTGAAGCTGCATCAAGGAAGCCACATTCTTGCGTGTGGGTGCAACCAGGATGCCACATTCTTCCGAGTGACTGCAACATGGAAGCCACATTCTTGCGTATGATTGCAACGTGTATGCCACATTATTGCGTGTGGTTGCAACATGGAAGCCATATTCTTGCGTATGACTGCATTCTACCGTGTGGTTGCCTCATGGATGTAATATTCTACTATGTGGCTGCCAAATATATCTATCTGTGTCACTCGGGATAGTGGTGTCATCACTAAAACTTGCCTACTTTAATTTAGCAGCATGAATTCTTTTTTTTTGTCTCTTTTATTTTTATTTCGTTGACTCTCTCATTTGTACTTTATATGTGTGTGCATGTATATCTATCCATTTTTCTCACTTTGCATGCTCATCTTCACATTGACGCAAACGAGACATTAAATAAAAAAAAAAAGCAACAACAGATGACAGTCAACCAAGTTTCCAACGGAGACTTTAGTTGATGTTGCTTTTTTGCATGAATTTATGTCTAAAATAAACAATAACATTTGCCTCGGAAAGAAATAATAAATTTTTTGGCATTTTAACGACAGCTTTTTCTTCTACCAGTGAAGCTTTATACGCTCAATGTGTATATTTTTTTATATGGTTGATTCTATGGGTTGAATAGCGTCATTAAGACTTCCAAGAATTTTTTTTTCTTCTACACTTTTTACGCAACACCAGCACAAAAAAGAATTCTATGACGATAAAAAAAACTTTGTTGAATTTGACATTCTTCTATGGTTAGACGCACAGCAATGGTTTGGATTGGAATTTTACAAAAATTATTACTTTTTATGAATCTTTGTTACTTTTACAGGAGAATTGATTTTTACATAACTGTTATAGTCCATGAACATGTCAATTACCGTCAATTATTGTGTAAGGCGGTAAGGTGGGTTATATTCTTTAAAATTTATTCTATTTTGAGCGTTATTCCTAAAAATGATAGAATGCAGAGACGTATCCAAAGGGGGTCTTGTGGTCTACCATCATAATTCCTTGCCTTACACCTCCTTCCATCTATTTTGGACAAAATTCTTCAATCTGCTATAGTTTTTTGAGACAAAATCCATAACCTATCTTGAACTTCTCTCATAGGTATGTCTTTAGTCCTCTTCCTAAAGTCAAATTTTTAGAGGTAAGGGTTTCCAATTTTTCAGGGGATTTTTAACATCTTTTTCACAAAAATCCTAGCAAATTATCACAAAAAGCAAACAGATTGATTCATTTAAACTGACAATTTGACACAAACTCTCGTCCTAACCACTTACTTACTTACATCAATGGCCGTACAGATCAACTTTGTTCAATGGTTTCCCTCAGATAACGCCTAAAGCTGGCTCTATCGCCGGCTTCCGCCTGCTAATTGCGAATACCAAATAACGTCCTAATTACACACCTGTCTATTCCCCATAGCTACCTTATTGAAATCATGATTGACTGTTTTCTTTGAGAAATTGTTAATTATTGCTTATTTTATTAAAATTTCTTTTAATTTGACAAAAAATTTCTTATTTTCCCAAAATATGAAGCTTTACAAATGCCAAAGTATGAATAGCTGCAACTTGAAAGATTGTGTTACGTAAAATTGTTTTTCCAAATTACGTAAAAAAATGTTCAAAAAAATATTTGATCACCTAAAGCGTACTTTTTTTTGTATTTGCTATTTTATTATACTGAAAGCTTTTTGTATTTTCATTAATTAATTCTCGGGAAGCCAGTTATGTCAGTTGTCATGTTATTCAGTAATTTAATATTTTATTCAGAAAATGTCATTGAACTGAGGTAGTTCGTGTACTTTTGGATATAAATAAATAAACCTTTAGGTTCATTCAGATCACTGATCAAAATCCAAAGCTGGATAAGGACGACTAATAATTGTTTAACGAGTCCATCAGGCTCTACAATCGGTAGACCTACAGTTCATAGTGGTAAAAAATAGAAATTACTGCAGTCGACTTTAGAACCTATGATCGCAGGGTCGGTATTGCATAACTCGGTACTGAAGTACCAAACTATTTTACCACTGAGCCACTTCGACATCACTTGGGACATTAATAATGAGATGATAATAATAATCGATGTTCAAATATTGTCCACATGATACTCAATATAATTGGAAACAAGCAGCTTTCAAGAAAAATTCGCTTTGCAGTGTCAGTCATTTAGTAGCAGATTTGACTTACTTTACTGTCAAATTGGTTGCAGTGTGGACATATTTGTCATTATGTGCTGATTAAGACAGTATTTATGGGTTAAAAAGGCTGGTTCTCGAATTGACACCTTTGTAGAAATTAGGAACGGACTTGAAGGAAATCATTAGGAAAATTGGCTGAAATTTTTCAAAATCCGTCAATTTTTAGTAACTAAGAGAAATTTCCCTCCTGTTTTTCTCCCAAATTCCTTCAAAAATCGTTTCAAACTGTTGCAACTAGAAGTCATTAGCTTGTCTATAATAAGATATAGCGGATTTTTGTTCACTCTGAATTCCAATCACAACATTGTATTTTAATAATAAATCTTAAAATAGACTACTTGACTAAATGAGAAGCTGTTGATAAGAACAATTTGTTCAAAGAGCTCACAAAGGTCAGTGATAAAAATATAAAAATTTCTCTTACTGCCTTTTTATACAGACTTTTTCCCTTAAACGCCATTCCTTTCAAGTCTTCATGAGATACGAAAACAAAATTTGAAGCTAAAATGAGATTCAATTTTTGCATATTTTCATACCCAGACGCATAGTTATAAAAAAAAGTACCTTTGCTGAAAATTGAAATGTTCTTTTTTATCGTCCAATTGAAACAAACAAATTTTTATATTCTAGAATTTCCATTCTTCTGCCTGACTTATGTTGGGATTTTCAATAAAGAACATAAATAAAACAGACACGAAAAAGAATTTTTTTTCTGAGTATTTTTTGTACAAAAGGGGATTCAACACAAATAGGTAAGTAAACCGTCACTTTTACGTAGGTAAAATGCTAACAAACTTGAAGAATCTTTTATTCTCGATTTACAACAATGCTGCCTCATTTTGTTTACAATTCAATGGCAATGTTCTTTTTTATCGGAAGTATTTTATTTCTTATTTTTAAAGGTACAAAAAAAAAAATAATGTTGAATTTGTACGGAAGTAATGCATAAATTTATGTACTCAAATAGACAATCTTGTGAGTTTTTTTCTATGCTAATCATTGAGTTGTAAATACAATAAATAAACTGTATAAATTTTAGATTATTCATCTACAGAATCCTCCATATATAATTTATTTTATATCACTTCTTTCTTCTTCCTTTCACTTCTTTTTTTTGGCCATAATTCTTATGATTCTTTGTTTATTTCGCATTATTTCCTTTTTCGTCTATCCTCGTGTAATATTTTTTTTGGGGCATTTTTTTGAAGGAAAAAGTCATAAAGATTCATGGTTTTGCTGTATTTCCGTCTGTTAGTCCTTCTTTCATCCAGAAAAACTGATATGGTAGAAACGACAAACAATTGTCTCTTTAGGTCAGAATGATTGTGACAAACAAACAAATTATGACGTCTGTTGGACTTGGGACACCATTTTTCGCCTTTATACATATTAGGTTCATTCTACGGGTACTTACTTAATTCGCTGATCGTACAGATCAATTGTGATCCATGACCTTCCCAGGAGTCGCGTGAAGCTGGCACTATCGCAGGCTTCCACTTGCCATTTTCCGATACAAGTACAATACTATCTCTTTCGACAGCTTGCTTCCAAGAGATCTACGGATACTTGGACCAAATTTCAAATTCGGTCTGAAATACATTTTAAGGAAAACTACGTAATTTGCTCTTTGACAATAGCTCCATGAGCCTGTGTAGCAAATTATTGTTAATATTGCTATATGGTAGTACGTAGTCGAGTACGTCATGACACTCTAGAATGAAGTAACGTGGAATTGTTATTGGAAGACCTGTAGAAGCTCTATTAAATATGGTAAGCTGTCGATAGAAACAATATTGCATTGGTAATTGACAATTGGAAGCTAGCAATAGAACCAGATTCACACTACATCTGAGGGAGGCCATGGATTACATACAATCTGTAAGACCAGCGAAGAAAGTCAATAGAAATAGCAACTGAAGTTATCGGTAAGTCTGTCAAAACTAAGGTACGTCTAGCTTGATAATGATTATGCATAAGCTGCTCACGTAGAAAAAGCTGCGATTAATCCAAAATTAGTCGAAGTAAGCCTAATTCCACAAATGTCAAATTTATTGCTAGACTTAAAGTTGTCAAATCTTAGTTTGTTAGACAATAGCTGCGAGTCGGAATATACCTTGAACCTTGAAATTATCACTGAAAAAATGCGTTTCATATAAGCTAGTCAAACAGATCTCATTACTTCCTTTTTTCCTTTTGTATATTTTTGTCTACCATCTAATCAAAAATAAATTTAAAAAGTGAGTTTCCATCATCAGCTAATACAAAAAGGAAGGAAAAAGAAGATATATAAGAGATACAGTGAGTGGCAGCAGCACACAAAAAAAAAGGGACAGCAAAAGGCAACTGAGCCATAAAAATTGTCAGAGCTTTCAGATGAAGTTTTATTGATGTTTGCTTTCTAGTTATAAAACCCAAAAAAAAAGTTTCGACAAAACTTCTCTGTCGGATGCGTATATCGAAAAGTTGAAAACTCGGGAAGCATTCAGAAATGATAAAAATTTGCATAAAATTCAAATCTTATGTCATATCATATCGGTGCGAGAAGTTTTCGCCTTTTTTTTATTCTGTTCTGTATGCTTTTCCGTCTTTTTGTCAAGGCAAAGAATGAAGAAGAATAGCAGCAAAAAAAAAAGTTTACCAGTTGATTCCACCATACCACACATATGTACGTCCACAGAATCATGAGATACACAAACACATATCTATTTAGTGATGTACAACAAAACTGCTGAAACAGGCTGCGATCTCTGATGACAAAAAAGGGTGATTAGCATAACAACAGCAACATGAGAAAAAAAAGGAGAAAAAAATTTGTTTTTTTTTTTGTGTGTTATGGGAAAAATGGCAGTACAACAACATATACAGTCAGAGTGGTAAAAAGAAGAAGAAAAAAAAAATTTAGAAACTCGGAGACAATTTTTTTTTTCCTCTAAGCATTTTCTATAGAAATAAAATATTTACAAGGTTCCCTTCTTCGTAAATATAAAAGCAGAACTCTTAATTTATTCAAATTTTTCTGATTTTATGCAAAAACTTTTGGTGCTCGAAGTTAAGGGCACAGGGAGTGAGTGAGTGAGAGAGAGAGTTAGAGGGAAAAATATGGAATATAAAGATATGTAGAGAGCAAGAAACTTTATGCTTATTTTTCCATGAATGTGTAACTATATACCGATTATGATTATTCATCTGATGTTTTTGATGCTGTGTCGCGTATTATTAAGGAAAAAAATTGAATATTTAATGATATAGGGTCATTGTTATGTTAGGTAATGTCTTGTCTTAGAGTTCAAGGGATAAGGAAGCTTCTTCCAGTTTGAAATTTGTTCTGATATCAGCAATTAAGGCATAAAAAAGGCTTCTCTGAGGCATACTAGAGAAGCTGCACGAGAACATCCTAACAACTCTTGGATAGAGGCTAAGACACTTTAGACGATAACTGAGAGAGGCTAAGACGCCTTAGACACCAAGAGAGAGTCTAAGACACTTTAGACCCCAAGAGAGAGGCCATGGATCACAGATAATCTGTGCGACCAGCGAAGTAAGTAAGTAGCAGATCGCTCCTAAACTGAGAGGAGTTAAGAGATGGTTTTTATGGCGTTGAATAGATATTCGCACGGGTCATATTTCGTACCTTGACACCAAAGTACGAAAGTGCTTGTGTGAGGAGATAGAGCGAGAAGTTGGCACTTACACTCTGCAATGTCGTCAGCACTGTGCGAATCTATGTTATATTGCCGACAGTCTAAAAAATAATTGGTAATTCGGCTAGTGAGTGGGAATGGAACCTACCGACCTCACAAAAGAATGATACAAATATTCAGTCTGCTGCTTAAGGTCTTGGTCACAGATTGCTTAATCTATCATTGGCAGATTGACCTAAATATGACTCGACACCCAAGATTTCACTCTACTCAGACATCAAGTAGGCAAAATTTAAAGTTGTCCCCCAAAAATTGACCAACTACGCAATACCTCATCCCCAAATACCTCCTACGCTTTAGTTCTTGTCTTTCGCATAAAATTCTCCTCAATGATTTCAATTTAACGCGTCGAAAAAAGCTTAATTTCATTCACATCATCTCCTCCCCATCATGTAATTTCTGAATCATAATGCGAAATAATAAAAACGATGTGCAAGCAAACAAGAGAATGACATGAGAATATGCGAACAGAAAAAGGATAAATGTATGTTGTAGTGTTGGATTATCATTTTCCACGGATTTTATTTCAAATTATGACATTTCAATTCATCTGATGCTTGCTTTAATTCTTGAATGATTTTAATCTCTTTAAAAACACTTTTCATAGATTATCCATCTATCTTCTCATATTGTCTTGCTATACTATTGTATTCATATTGTATTGTGCCCCATATTCTCTATGTATGGATTTTTTTATATATCTTGATTGTTTGAAAGCTACAGAAATGGAAAAAGAAGAAAACACCGAATGACTAGTTAGAGTATCTGAAATTACGGAAAAAAATGTTTCCATTCCTATCATGTTTTGTGAATGGGGTCTATTTTCTTGGAAGGATTTTCTTGTCACTTTGATCGTTTTGAAGGAATTAGAACCTTTATGGAATATTCTGTGGTTGTCTGTTACTGTAATAGTGGTGAGGAAAGCTAATTTTGGTCTGAAAGTCTTTGGAGATTGCTTTCAGTGTGATATATACAATTTGGGAATGGTTTAAAGGTCAATCTGTCTGTGTGAGAGTGTCACAGCTGTGTGATACTGTTATGTGACACTCTTGCGACTATGTGGCACTGTTGCAAACATATGACACTGTTGCAACTGTGCGACAGTTATATAGCAACCAGGTGACATTGTTGCAACCATATGACACTGTTGCAACTGTGCGACAGTTGAGTAGCAACCAGGTGACACTGTTGCAACTATGTGACACTGCTGCAACTCTTCGACACTGTTGTAACCATATGACATTGTTGCTGTTGTAACTGTTGACACTGTTGTAATCATATGACACTATGTGACAGTTGTATAGCGACCACGAAAAGTGGTCTAATGCTTTAACATCCTAATAGACATAATCCAGGTTGGTCACCTGGATACACCCTTAGTCACAATTCCTTGACGTTGCCATAAACTTAATTTTTCCCAATCCCGTTCTTGCTTATTGACCTTATTCCGCCCACATCATACAATTTATATCAAAAATCTCTATGCCAAAAACCTTAAAGACATGCCTAACAGCAAACCATTAAATTCCCTAAACAGCAAACAAAGCTTTATCAAGAATTAAATTTTCCGATGCTTTCAATTTTTTTCCGTCTTTCTTCTTTTTGCTATAAACCCTAAATAGCTAAATAATATGAAAAATGGATGAATGAGAAGCCATGAACATTGTAGATGGAGATTATAATTTGAGATTAAGTCACGACATCGAAAAAAATAGAACTAAATGCAGACAATTTAATTATTCTTATAGTATTTCATTTTGCTGCAAATTGCATTATGGAAGAAGCGAATAGGAAAGAGGAAACTTTATGCCAGAGTTGCGAAACGGCCTGATTTTATCGGTCGGCCAAAAACGGCGAGCGATAAAAACGGCGGGCCGATTGTTTTTTTAAAACGGCGGCCGATAAAAAACGGCGGCCGATAAAAACGGCGAGCCGTTTATTTTTTCAAAATGGCGGCCGATAAAAAACGGCGGCCGATAAAAACGGCGAGCGATAAAAACGGCGGGCCGTTTATTTTTTAAAACGGCGGCCGATAAAAAACGGCGTTTAAAAATTTCAAATCAACGCATATATGCTATAATTAATAATTTTTCATTTTCATAAACAACAACAACAAAAACAATTACACGAATTTTCATTGTTTTCCAGTGTTTTTCAATGTTTTCGATGTTTTTACAGTTTTTACTGATCAAAGTTTGAAGTGACTTAAATCTTACTGGATCTTGTTATTTAGGTCTGAAAGTGAACTGGATCCTTGTGGATCATGTTTTTAAGGGTCTGGATGTTATATGGATCCTACTGGATCTTGGTTTTAGGTCTGAAAGTAAACTGGATCCTACTGGATCTTATATTTTAAGTCTGGAAGTGATCTGATTCCTACAGGATCTTGTTTCTAAGATTTGGAAGTGACCTGGATCCTACTGAATCTCGTTTTGTAGATCTTAAAGTGACTTATTAATCAATTACTGATTGCTGGGACAAAAATGCACTTAAGTCGCTCGATCAATAACACGAGGACTTTTGTAATTTTTAAAAAACGTTAGCCAATAAAAAATGGTGAGCGATAAAAATGGCGGCCGATAAAAACGGCGGGCCGTTTATTTTTTAAAAACGGCGGCCGATAAAAAACGGCGGCCGATAAAAACGGCGAGCGATAAAAACGGCGGGCCGTTTATTTTTTCAAAATGGCGGCCGATAAAAAACGGCGAGCGATAAAAAACGATGGCCGATAAAAACGGCGAACGACTGGCCGATTCTCTCGGCCGCCGACATCGGCCTTCGCAACTCTGCTTTATGCAGAATGACTAAAAAGAAGACGGAACTAAAAAAAAAAATAGAAACATTCTAATATGTACAGAGAAAATCCTCAATATAAAGTTATCGTTACATATTTTTACAGGATGTACATGAATGTAAGTAGGAGACAACTGTGAATATAGCAGAAGTATTATCTATTTGAAAGGATCTGCCTCTAATCCCTCTTTGTCTATTCTCATAAGTGTTTTAGTATTTCCTATATAGATATGTTCCCGCTTCATTTGGATGTATGTATTCACATACTTTCATATCAGCATGATATATCGTAAAAAAAAATTTTTTTTTTTTGCACGTGCAAATAAGAATGGATGTAAAGACTACATATGCACATAATATAAATGAGAATTCAATCCTCAATATGAGATCATCCATGATGATAGAATGGGAATTCGAATATATATTCTTTTGCTGTTCAAGTGAGAGTTAAATCCATTCACAATTGCTTGATATTCGATATCATTTTCCTATTCATTCTTCACATCTATCTATTGTGTGTATATATACAATAAACATGTATCATGTATATAGACATCTTATCTGAATGACAATCAAGTTATATGAAAAAGGGGTTAAATGCAATGTAATCCTAATGAGCCAATCATGTAATTCTCAAGGATTAAAACATCTGCAATTATACTTATAGACGATTTATCATTAAAAGACTCATAAATGAGCTTCTCATTTTCCACTATATGAATTAATGTATTTAAGAGCACAAAATTTATACTAATCGTCAACAACATTCCATCCATCCATCCACACCCCAAACCCAATTATTTTTTTCTTCTTTTCATTTTTTTTGGCTCTCATGCTGTTCAAGAAATGCTTTTTAGTGGTAATTTTACATCATGTTCATAAACATTTCACTTCAAATTTTTCTTTATTTTTATTTTTACTTTCATTTTTCTTTTCCTTCCTTCACACCACCCCCACCTACCCACCCATCAACTCATTTTTTACTAGCTATCTTATATATAGTGGAAGTGGTACGAGAAGAAATACAGACAAATTTAGCTTATCTTTTCATCAGCCAGCCGCATTAAGGAAGATAAATGTGGAAAGAGCTCAAGTAAAGGAAGCTTTTAAAAAAAGGAAAAAAAAAGCTCAAAATCGCTTAACTGGATGTATATATGTACATAGAAAAGAGAAACATTCGTATGGCATCTATAGACTAAGAGCAAAAGGAAAGAAAGACTAAAAATGAAGGAAGAGATGGCATGGAATGGAAAAAAGAAAATTTTTATCTTTGTTGGATTAATATCTCTCGTAATCCTTGAGGATACAGAAAGAAAAAGAAGTTAAAAAAAGAGGAGAAGATCCATTGAAAGGAAGGGAATGAAATGTTACAAAATGTTTGCCATAGTTATTTTATTTTAGATATATATGTATGTATATATAGTGCCGAGTTGCTGCTAAAATATAAAAAAAATTTTCTGCTTTTGCTGTTCTCGTCGAGTCATGGAGATTTTCGTCAGCAAAAGGAAAAGTACACAAAGTTTGAAAACTAGCTTAAAATTTCTGTATGGATATGAAAATAATGCGCAGTTTCATTTGATAGAATTGCTTATTAGAAGTCGTTTATAAGTGAAAGCATGACAATAAATTTTGTGATTTCAGGAAGATCTTTAAATTCCATTCTAATGAATTCAATCCGGAATTGAGTTTTATGTATTCTAAGAATCAACCCACTGAATTCAACCTTTTCTCATTTTCATAGGACAAGATGATTTTGTTGCAAAACAAGATACCAGATGTAAACCGCAGAGGTCGAAGTCTGGAGGACGATGGTTAGTCGACTTTAGTCGAAGAAAAAAATTCTGAAATTCTCAAGTTTGGTTTGGTTGACTAAACAAATTTTAATCGACTATGGTCGGCTAAGACTGACTTCGATCTCTGATAATTCAGTTTCTATTTCTAACAAATGATGCAAAAAGAGGCCCACGTGTCATCAAAACTCCAAAACTCTAGTGTTCAAATTGGACTTTGCGAAATAACTGCAGGTCTGTTGCACTATAATATACGAAAACAGCAGCTTAGTGCATCGAAAACGCACGAAATCCAGTTCTACGGCTATAGGACAAACCCTATTTCCAGCCAAATAGACAGCAAGGGTTCTTAAGGTTTTAAGGAGTTACCCTAAATTAATTCTAAGAAACAACAACAAGATCTGCTTTGAAAACTGAGTCTGGATCATTTGGAAGAAACTATGGATTCCAATGAATATATCATAAATGTCACAAACTCTACAAATTCCCTAAATTCCATGGATTCAATGGAATTCATAGTTTCTGTCGGATGATCCACTCCCATGAAAATTGGTAAACATACCAAATAATAAGATCGAAGTCCTCATGAATTAAGTCAATGGGTGGTGGGCAGTATTAGAATTTTGGGGCAGAGATTTTGAATTTTTCTCTACAAAATATATAGCAAATAGAAGTTTCTATCCAAATAGGGCGAATAAGCGGGTATTGGACCTCATACTCAGAATCAACTATCGAACAAGATAATATGAACATCTTAGGACATAATTCAATATTTCCTCATTTAACAGACAACACGACAAAATATCAAAACTGCAGCACTCCTCAAAAAAACGTCCAAACTACAAGCTAAAAACAGAACAAGAACAAGACATTCTATTAGAAGTGGATGAAAAGACATTAGCCATTTTTTGTCATCCATCTCTCTTATTTATCTCCTTTACACTTCTTTTCCTCCTTAATTTCTTGTTGTTACAATGAATTTTTTTTTCTTGTGTACTTTTCTTGACGAATTAAAAAAAAGGAACGAGAGAATGGCGAAATGAAATTAAATTTTCCCTTTTCTTTTTTTTGTGTGCTGTGCTGTGTCTCACGTATTTAAACAAAGTTGGCTTTATCGCAACTAAAAGCCAAATAAGACGTTGACATTAATCAAGTTATCAGAATTTTGAACTCTTTTCATCGATAACTGCTAGAAGTAATTTGTAACCGGCTTACTTTTATAATACTTTTAGATTTCTCGGCTTAGTTACTTTCATTCCCTCTCCTCCCGCAAGGTAGTGACACATTTTGATGGCATTACTAAAAGTGTTTATTTTGTATTTCAATTTAATCTTATTTTGTTTGTGATATTCATCCCGTGCTCTTCTGGTTTAATCAATAATTTAATTTTACAGGAGATGCTTCCATCCAAAGAATGATAAATTTTATAAACATGGAAAGTAAAAGCGGTAGAATAACAACTTCTGATACTTTTTTTTTTTTTGAAGGATGTTGCTGAAGCAAAAATTTAACTTTTTCATGTATTTTATGTTGGCATTGCTTTGTACGTAGGTTCCAAAGACAACAAAACAACAAAACTTTAATCTGACGTAAAAGAACTGATGAAAACTTTAATGCCTTTGCTTGAATGTTGAGGAATTTAAAATGAAGATTTCAGATTCTTTAAATGGAATTCCAGTTGACATCAGATGATGCATACAGAGGCGTAACTGGAAATTATTTGAGAATGGGGGAGGAAGGAGGAGGAGGAAGAGAGGAGGATGGGGAGAGGAAGGAGGAAGAAGGAGTTAGGAACGTGGAGAGTTGAAAAGCTCTTGTATGGATCATCAATATGTAGGGATTGTCTTTAGAAAAACCTTTAATAAATTGTAGGATTGCTTCCAAAATGCAGTAAGGGGAGGAAGTTTGTCCCCTCAAGTTTGACATTAGACATAATACTCTCCTGGCTCTTCATTATAATAAGAAGCAAGAATCGGTCACTTGACAAACATGGCATCCTTAAAATGTCTAATTTTCTAGTTGGCTACCCGTCTTGTTCTAAGTATACTAGCGCGACACATGGCTTAATTTGAAAGCCACACGGAGTTTTGAGTCCATTTCGACTCTTTATAACTTCCATTCACTCTCTGTCGCTAGAAAGCTCGACTGTACTGCAGACAACATTTCAAGAATTGCTCAAATTGAGTTAGAAACCCACCCAAAGTTTTGAGGCACAAACAAGAAAAAAGTCTCGAAAGTTACATTTCTTAGTAAAGTCCTTTATAAACGCCCTCTATGTAGCATGCCCACATTAAAATATATAAAATTGATATTCATCCTCTTAAAAGTAACTAAAATACATTTAAATGTCTTAAAAAACAAATGACACAGCATCAATAAAATTCTTATTTCTCATTTCAGTTTTAATTGCGACAATTTTTCTTATTTTTAATACTCACCCCGAATAACAGCTCAATATTAATCCCTGTCAGACTAAAGAATAATTTATGAAGCAAAGTTTGATGCATCTACACCGCGAAAGATTTCCTCGAAACTTCTTTCGGGTTCAGTGATATTATTCTTCATTCTTTAAACATTAATTGCTTAATCCATTTTTTTGACGACGAACAAAATGATCATCGTGTCCTGTTATCCATGATGCGACAGAAAGTTTGTTCATTTTTTTTTGGAAAATAAAGTTTGTTTTCGTTGTCTTGTTACACTCTGTGCTGCTTTCTTTTATAATTTATTGAGGTAGTTTTCCGTCAACTATGATGACAACAAACAAAAAAATTGTAAATTATTGAAGATGGATTGTTTGCAGTGGGTTTAGACTGTCATTGTGAAGCAGTGGTGGGCAACGTTTTTGGGTCGTGGCACATCTTTCAGGTTTTATTACAGTTTCAAAGAATTAGGATGGTTCAGTCGTGAACTGCGGAACACCCGTGAACTGCGGCATACCCGTGAACTGCGTCGCACTCGTGAACTGTGGATTACTCGTGAACTGCGGCGTACTTCAAAACTATGGCTTACTCTTGAACGGTGGCTTACTCGTCAACTGCGGCTTATTCGTAAACTGCTTCTTACTCAACAACTGCGGCTTATTTGACAACTGCGGCTTACTTTACAACTGCGGATTACTCGTGAACTGCAGCACACTCGTGAACTGCGACACGCTCGTAAACTGCAACACACTCGTGAACCACGGCACACAAGTTGCCCATCTCTGCCTTAAGGTAATGAAACTGCATTTTTTTTATTGTGTGTCCAATTCCGTGAGGTGAAGGACATTTAAATCCATTGATTAATTTATTCACATACAAAATGAGCTTTCGTGTATAGTAAATTTAATTCATGTCTACTATGATAATCATGAATATCAATATCAAATAAATTAACAATAAATTTTTATTCAACAGCCACCAATAGCAATAATCTTTAATGGAAATAACATTATTTCAATAAGCATATAAGGAATAATTTGTATTCATTTTGGTTTAATCAATCGATCCATTGGGCATAATATTTTTTCAGACTCTATATAATCACAATAATGTTCAAGGATATTCCATTGTGGGGAAGATAGACATTCCACCAAAAAAATATAGTATGAGTATGGTGAAATATGGAAATGAAATGCTTGTTGAAGCTAATCTAAAATGAATTCATTGGATTGATTTAGAATTATAAATCGCTTAGCCATTCTAATTTATATTATTGTTAAATTTCAAGCATCATTTGAATTTTTGATGAGATACATCAGGTCTGAAATTACTGTTGATATAGCAGAGTTTAATATAGGGGTCGTTGACTTGGTATGTAACGGTATTTTGAGGTATTTGGAGGGGATGCTAGTGATTTGGCATTACGCTGTCGATTAACTATCACTACCTTGGAAGGCACATGATGGGCACATGACACAAAATCTCACGGCATCTTTAAATTAACTGTGCCTATCTTGGAAGGCACACGAAGGTCACATGACACAAAATCTCTCGACATCGTTAGATTAACTGTCCCTACCTTGGAACGCACATGATGGGCACATGACACAAAATCTCACGACATCGTTAGATTAACTGTCCCTACCTTCGAAGGAACATGATGGGCACATGACACAAAATCTCACGACATCTGTAGATGAACAGCCCCTACCTTGGATAGCACATGATGGGCACATGACACAAAATCTCACGACATCGTTAGATTACCCTAAGTCTGGATTTCACCCAATCTGACCTCAATCCAAAGTCACATCGACCTTAAGCCATTCCCACGACTCATGCTTCCAGGATATTATCGCAAAATCCAAAGCACACAAACTGTTTTGTCTACAATAAACCTATCCTAAGGCTGTTTACTTCTAAACGTTAAACAGAGACACTTTAATGAGCAACAAAACACCTAATGATAAAAAACATCCCACTCTAAAAATAATCATTTAGTTCCATTTCTCATGCTCATTTCAAAAATACATCTTGGCGTGTGATGTCTGTCTGGTTTTTATTTTTTTGCTTAAAGTCTCCAACACCCACATTTGATGATGAATACCGTTACTTCTTCACCTTAGGCGTGGATATCCTTTTCAAACATTTTTGCTTTAAGGCAGATTAAATGTTTACATAATTTTTTTTAGTTGCTTAATTTGTCTTGATTTTTGTTCACTTTAGTGTAGTGCTTTGAATATTTTTTTATTTTATTGGAGATACTCACAGGTGACTTTTTAGTGTTGCAAAGATGTGTGCATCATAATTATATTAATAGAAAAACTCTAGCAAACTAAACAATTCTATTCAAAAGGATGAGGGCCTGGATGAGCACCTGGATACGCACCTGGTCATGACACAATAAAGCATGGACGTATACACGGACAGGAGGTTGGAGGGTCCAAAACCCCGCCTTTTATAAGAAACTATTCAAATTGTTATATTTTCCAGAAAAATGTCTACAGCAAACTGCCTCAGAGCATACTTTCAGTAAAATTGTCCCAAATTACTTAAAAATCCCAAATTTTTAATCGACATCATTTCCAAATAACCTCCAACATCCCCTGAATTTTTCACTACCAATTTTAAATTTCATAACATGACAGCTTAAAGCTAGTGTGAGACTTTAAAATATATTCAATCTGATTTTCAGGTACACACATTCACCAACTGTTTTCGAAACATTCAAACAAAATCATTCGTTGAGCCGTACATGTCAAAAAGCAATCAACCTGAAAAACACGATTAATACAACAAATTCTGGATTAAACGGAGGAATATCAATAAATTGACGGGATCATTTTGTTTGACAAACTCTGAATGAAATTCAATCATGATGAAATAAAAATTGTGTGGAACTGGCGTCAGCAAAACTTTCCAGTTCATTTCTAAAATTTTTTTAAAGAGCCAAACAGTTCCAAACCGCCTGCAGATAAATTCAATGAAAATATATTTAATAAAAATCACAAAATTTTTGTTGAAAAATCAAAAAACTACGCAATAAAAAGCAGCAGTTGTTTATTTCCATTTTAAAAATTACATTTTCATCAAGTCAAACAACGAAGGAAGATGAAAAGCAGCAGAAGAAAAAATTATAAAACCAAACAAACCTTTTGGCTATGAATTGTAACAATAACAGAACTAGTAGTAGAAAAAAAGTTTATTTTTTCTTCCATTGTTGGAAACAAAAACACAAGGAATTAATTTTTTCTTTAAAGGAAACTAAACTGCTGTGATAACAATAAGTCAACGTAGACATAATTAATTTGATTCAAATTATATATCAAAGCTCTATATTATTATAACAATGACAATATCAAAGACGAAACAAAATAGAAGAAATTGTTCATGAATGACGTCTTAAGATGGAGCAGTTTAGAGATCCAAGACCTGATTGATGGGCTGCAATGCTTGCTTTTGGTTTCTTACTGCTTGCTATAGCTTCTTGTTGCTTGATTCAAATATCTAGCGACAAAAGACACTATATGCTTCTACTAAGGTCTCCAGAAGTCTCAGTTTTGATGAATTATCGATACAGAGACCGAGACTTTGAATCCTTCAATGAATCTCCAAGGAATCCTTCAGAGTCTCGGTCTCGAGAACTCTTAGCTTCCACGGCATATGGACACCACAACACAATCCTTTTCTCATAATATTATGGCACAAAATCATTTTTAATATCATTGCAGAACTCAATGCAGGACTCAATGCCCTGACATACAAAGAGCATGCTTTCATGGTATTGAAAGACCTCTACGGTAACTAAAAGCGATGACTTTGCCTGTTATGGATGTCGACTCAGATTTTAAATCCAGTCAAGTCAATTTCTCTATCCAAAATCCGAGTCAACCTTTTACATACTTACTTACTTCCTTGGCTGGGGCGCACGAGGGCCCATTGCCATGTCAATCTCTAACTATCCTAAAATTAACCTCCCTAAACTCCTCCACTACACCTCAAAAAATATTTGACGTCACTCCCAAAACGATACTTCCTTTAAACCGAACAAAAAAAAACTAAACAAAAGCCTTGTAACATCCTTTATAGTACATCCACAAAGTTTATATTATCACAATGAGTTGCAAAATTTAATTAGTCTCAATTTCAGATCATATTAAATCAAGATATCTCGGTTTTAATGAACTTTTGTGTGACAAAGGTAATTTATGAGTTTCTATTAAATTTTCTATTTCTGGTACAAAAGAGGTTTGGTTGGTAAGTAATGTAACATTAGGAATGTTAGTTGACTTTTTGGGTTGCTTTACTTAGTTTGTTGGTTGTGCTAATCAATTGTGAGCCATAGAATTATTGTGGTTTTGAGGAATTTCATGTTTGGTGGGATTTGGCTTATCATCAAGTCAACCCATCTGTCTACGTGCAGGTTCAGTAGAAACTTGGGTCAAACTTGGAAATCCATTCTAAATTTTATATGATTAGCACAATTATGACAACTTTGAAGATTTGACTATGCATTGACTCTCAATATGATATAATTTGCTCAATTAGTGCTTCTGATTCTTGAGATCAACCTTCAAAAATGCTTCTGAAACTGGCATTCTAATTCAATCTAAAGACAGATCGACCCTTTGAAATTTAAATGCGGCATCCCACTATGCTTGGAAAAAGGAATTCTAAGATATATTATGCTCAATTTTCCTATGTAGGTGTGTCTAAAGAGCAATTGATTTATAAAATTCAAAGGAAGGTCTTCCGAAAAGTACGAGTAGGCAAATTTAATTTTTCCTTGTAAAATAAGATCAAAATCAGACTTCAAGTAGCTTTTAGGGTAACTTTAAGTCTAGTTGTCAACGTGGAGACGTAGGCAGCTTTCTGGAGATTAAATTGCTTTGTTCCCGAGGTGAACAACCATTTTCAGCCACAGCACACCTTAAGTCTTCTTCGCAGCACACCAGTGTATCATAGATTGCCCACTTTTATGATATTCAGATTGTGGCCAGCAATAGAGTCAGATGAAAAGCTTTTTGTAATAACCTAGGCTCCAAGTCGGAGCATGGTTCCAGTAAATAAGTATGTATGATATTCAGATCTTAAACTGAACAAAGTTAAGCAGGATCACCTCTGAATCTTTCACATTTCACTAGTGTCATAGTGCTAACCAGGGGTGTAGCCAGAAAATTTTATAAATTCCTCTAATGCCACACCACCTCTCTCTAGCTACGTTCCTGGTGCTAACCTTGAGTATGTCCTTGCAAACGGCCACTGAACTCACATAATAGAAACAAATCAACCGACAGCGTTACACAACATCCATCCAACCCCAGTTGCTTAGTTTTCAAATATAGAAGCCGAAAGAGGAAGAAAAGGAAGGAAAAAAAGATGAAAAAAAAATTTATTTCATGTTGTAAGCAATTATTTTTCGCACCTCTTGAAAGGCGCGTGAGATAACAGAAGTTAGGCAAAAAATAAAAAAAAGGAAAGTAAAGGAACAGAAAAACTTTTCTTCTCTTTCTTTTCTTCTTTCTTTCTCACTCTCCATCCCCCCGTTCCACATCTACTTGTTTTTAATGTTTGAAAACAAATTTCAATTATTTTAAATGAATGAAGGCTCTATAAAGAAGTGAATGTATAACTGTAGAGTGAGTGAGTAGTACTCAATTTGGATGGGTTTTTATAATCACTTTTTCATCACTGCGCAATGTTTCTTTATATCTGTTTTTAGCATATTTTTTTGGCATGTTGAAGGTATTGCTTTGATTTCATTCAACAGTTTGTCGTTTATATATCTTTAAGAAATATTCTTTTCATCTGTGAAGGAAGGAATCAATGTTCATCTATAATTAGAATAGGTCGAGGAAATTATGAGTGAAATTAATATCGTTGGATACACAAAGATTGTTGTTCTGGGAATAAAAAATTCAATATAATTTTTTACTTTTTTTGATCTCCTGGGATAAAGTATGTTCATTATTCTGATTGTGTACACAAAGTTAAATTAAGCTTGTGGTCGATAAAAAGCAGACAGCATTGCGGATGTGATTATACTAAATTTAAGGTTTTTTTTTGAGTAATCGATGACTTTTTTAAATTGTTTAAATTTCTAGCATTCCAAATCATACCCGAGTGGAACAGGCTGCTATCGACCTAGCCGAAGTCGACATAGTCGATGTCTAGCAAAAAACCTGACATTTGTGCGACTTGCAATAGAATGTCCATTTCATAATTAGACGTAAAGTTGACTAATCGCAGACTATTCCACCCAAGCTACTCATTAGTCTCAAAACCGAACAGCATACAGTTTTTGCCAGAGCACCACCATGTTGCCGTATTAAGACTCGAAGCAGCTCTGACGTCGATACTACTGCTGATTTCTTACCAATTTTATAGCCAAAAATACATCTCACCTCAATGTGCCACTCGGGAAAATGCAGTACACATGCATGAATTAACATCCTTTTGACAAACTTCATATTCACTGCTATAATTCCTTTAAAAAATATTTAAGTGCAAATGTTTGCACTAATGAATAATTTCCGCTTAACATGATTTAATATATAGTGAAATAAGTAGGAATTCAGAGAACTTGGGTGTATGTGTACTACAAAGATTTAAGCTTTAATAAATGAAAATTATTCTTCAACTGTTTGCAATCCCAACGTGTTTTTTGTGTTTTACTGTTAATAAGGCATCGTAGGAGGTAGTGGTACTTTCATGACTTTGAGGCTCTAAAAGGTCTACTTTGCCTTAGTATTGTATTAATTATGCTATGCTTTACTCCGCTTTACTATTTTAAGTACTTTAAGTTTTTGATACCCGAGAAACACAAGGCTTCATTTGAGAACCAATAGTTCGAAGTCCACTAGAAAGTCTACATATTATCCATTCCTATTTATCTCTTGTAGACAAATTGAAATATCATTGTTCAATTAATTTTGAGAATAGAAAGTTGTAATACTATTACCTCTACCATGTTTGTGGAGCTGGAAACTTTCCGAAGAGTTTTTCAATCTAATCTTTCGAGCACATATTCCGGTAAAGCTCGGTCGCTTGTGGTATTCTTAGTGATAACCAGAAGTGAAGTTAACCACTAGATATATGGTCCAACAATGAATCAGATCAATACCTTCACCAGCTTCCCATTTAAGCTCCATATGTACTTCTACTTGTGTTACTCAGAACCCTTCACAGAACAGGGACAGTATTTCACTTTATATTAGTGTACAACGATGATTAGCAATAGAAACAACTTCAATCTTGCTTCAGACGCCTTCCAAAAAAGGCTTCGTTTAAAAATTGATCTTTAATTTCCAGCGAAGTAAACAAGCAAGTGGGCTAACTCTTTATTATTTTAAATGTGAAATTTTGGGAGTCGATTCCAATAAAAATTAACATTTTCATCCAATTCCTTCAAAAAGTGCGTAGCAAAAACTCTAAACCCAAAATATAATCATTAATGATTTTCCTTCCCATTCAACGGCTGCTCACTTAGCATTACAATTTAATTTCTTTCTTTAAATTTTTCACTGAAACAAAAAAACTAGAAAAGATTTTCAAATGACGTCAATAACAGGATTTTGCGTGTGATTTTCCCAGTTTCTATCTTTTTTTTAGTAATAATGATGAAGTTGGTCTATGTTAAGGCAATAAATACCAATTTTCTCTGTGTTTTCTTTTTTCCTTGAAACAGAAGCCCACTTCAAGTGAGAAAAGTGTGTGGAGAAGCTGTTTTTGGTGTTTGGGAGACTCGGTAAATGAATTTTTTTTTCTCTTTTCATCTTAATTGCTTTTCATTTCCTGCCTTGGAAACAGTAATGATGGGAAAAAAGAAAGAATTTTTCAGTCTCTAGTTACAGTGGTGTGATAAGGGTTGGTTGTTGAGGTGAGAATTCGACGTCCAGGGAATTGAATTTTTGATTTCTTTCGGTCAGTGGTGGGCAATCTACATGCTGCGGTCCACTAGAGTGCTGCCTAAAAATTCCATCAACCTTGCGGTTTTGGTCAAGGCTTTCCACAAAGGTATACCGCGATAAATGACAGGTTACCAGCCAATGCTGTTGTGCGTTGGACTCCAAAACGTTACATCTGCTTCCTACAACACCACTGCTCTTTCCCCATGAGTGCGTATGGAAAATAAAATTTGTAATAATTAAAAAGCAATGAAAAGTGGAAAAATTCTTCATTTTTAGAACTTTTCTTCTCCTTAAATGACGTCATTTAATGTTTTTACATCTTTTTAATGAGTTCTAATGTTTATGTTTCTAGACGCAAAATTTATGCCTTTTAAGAGTCTCTTGCCAGCGGGATGAAAGTAAAGAAAACCTCAAACGCACTCATGAATTTCTCAAACAGAATCAGCTTGATGCTATCGGCACAGCATTTTATATCCTATTACCGTGCTTTCTTGATGAAATTTGATTCCTTTTTTTTCTCACAACAAAAAAAAAGAGGGGAATTTCAGGATGTGTCAAAATTGTATGGGGATATCATGCGCGCGCTTTTGAGAGAGTATGGATAATTTTCGAGAGATTATCCATCCATATCGCAATGCTAGACTTGTCCCTACATCAAAATTTAATGACGTCATAGTAAATATACAACAAAGTTTTTGTTATTTTTCCTTTTCATCCCTCCAGTATAATTTTACTTTATCAAATTCTATTATGTGATGAAAAGAAATTTAAATCAGTATTTAGGTCCATCTTCATAAAATATTAAGGAATGGAAATGGGAAAAAAGAAAGTTTTTTCTTGGCTTTATTTTTTTTCCTTTTTTTTGTTGCGACACCTATAAGTCTCTCATCTCATCTTCAGCATATACACACATACAAGCCATTTTTATCTGTTCTTTTTATTCCATCGCGTACATTTACATTTATCCGTGCATGACATTTTCGATTTTTTTTTTGTTCAGCTTCTCCCTTACTCTCTCCTTCTCTCTTTTCCTTTTTGCATTCATATCGAATACCGATCATTGAACTGAACCGAAAGGTCATCTGAACATTATCGAATTGAAAATTCATTTTCGCTTTATATAATGAATTGGAGAAGGCAGGTGTGTTAAGGGTCGAAAAATAAGGAATGAATTTAAAGCGTATAAAAAAAGAATCATTGAAAGGAAATGATATTGCATTGGTTTTGGACTGTGAATGGGTCAGGGTTGGTGAACTTGAAATGTGATACAGCAAGTGATGTACTCAATTATTAACAGCATGGAACTTTATAATGAATTAGTTGAATAAGTAGCTTAAATGATTGTGGTAGTCAATTGGAAATTAATGATTTTATGTTTTGAACTGCTTGTATTGGATAGAAGATGTTATGTGTTTATTGAGGTTGATAATTAGGAATCAATTTTTCATCATAACATGATCTAATTTTCCAGTTCATTATTGTTGCTTGTAAGGAGCAGATGGAAGGAGGGAATTCAAAGCAGAGGAGGGGATACAAGGAAGAGGAAGGGATTCAAGTTAGAAGAGGGGATTCAAGGGATTGGAGTGTATTTAAGGGGTAGGGAGTTTGGCGTCAAGTAAGGAGGACTTTTAAGTATTCTAGGATGCAGTTTTAAACCATTGTAGTAAATAAAGGAAAACAGAGGACAGTATCACACAAGGAAATATTGGACAGAAATGATGTTGATACCAAGGCAACAGCATTGCTTAAGAAAAAATGGAAACTAATGAAACTATTGCTTAAGGTAATTTTGAATGTAAGTGATGTTGACAACAAGCTTACTTACAGCAGAGCGCAGGGAACGGTTAAGGGATTCTCGTTAGGCAAACGAGGCAGATTACACGACGAAGATCACAAGCATTTCAACACCAAGACGTCGTGAACAAGAGCGTATCTAGGGGGTCGAATCCCTCCAACCTCATTTTTGGACAAACTCTTTAATTTACTTGGGTTTTCGAGACAAATTCCAAAAAACCCTCTTAAAATTTTGTGTTCCATACAATGAAGCTTAGCTCAATTCAATTGAGTCTGTGCCGTTTCATGGCTTATTGCTGGATATAATACTTGGCAAGCACATGGCAAAGTAATGACCAAAAATTCAATCTCAGGCCGACCTGACTATGGATTAATACCGGATTTCATCCAATCTGACCTGAATCTAGAGTCTCAACTGTTTGTGACTGGATTTTCAATCATTTTTATGCCTTCCGGGATAATTTAATGACCTTCAATTTATATGCTCAAACTCTTATGTCCATAAAACTAACATCCACTCTGTAATGTCCAAAACTATCGTTTTCATTTCCTTCATTTCTGGAACAAGCATTTTGAAAGCAGAACAAAAATGAAATTGAGTTATTAACAGTGTATTTTAGTTTCTTTTTTTTTCCTAACAGATACGTATACACAAACTTTTTATGGTTGCGCCAGTAATTTACTTCATTATGTTTATTGCCAGAAAATGATACCCATGGGCTGATGGAGAGGGAAAAATTGTATTTTTCCGCGCACTCCATAAATTAAACCCTCTTTAAATGCCGCTTAAGCTTTGTTTCACAATTAACATTTCATTGAAAATGTGTTTTACCCAAAAGAACGATTTATATGTAGAAAAAAAAATATTTTCCATCCAATTTCTCACTCATACCGTAATACCAACAAAAAAAAAGATGAGAAAAATTTTTTAACGCATTTTTGAAGAATTTTTAATTTTGATTGGATCGGTTGGGTGGCTGACACAGGTACATATGAAATCACAAAAATTAGACATGGTGGAAAGCTTTGATTTAAAGCTCCGTAATTTTAAGTTACTGGATGACCGAATAATTTGGTAACTAAAAACCATTGTTAAGTGCTTTAATTTTTGATTTTCAAAATTTAAATGCAAAACATTTGAAATTTGATTTTAGAATATTTCAAAATTTGACCATAAATTTTCAAGGTTTTTAGTCTCCTTAACTGTGTATCACAGAGCTTAATAATATCACAAATGTCAATGTTTACAAGCCAATACCTCCTGCTAGCAGCTAGCTTTATTCTAATAATAATAACAACAATAATCTTTGTGCAAGTTGATTTCTTTGTACAAGTTTATTTCGGAAATGGTCGGCTGTAAGCCTTACGATCCCAACCATGATTGAGGGGCTGCAACCATTCAGACTAGGTGGTTTGGATAAGCATTTAGTTTGCATTTAGTGGATAGATCCATTAGTTTACTTATCCTGGCACATATCTCGGTCTTGAGCGGTGTATTTAGCAATATCAGGGAATAACACGAGAAGGTATACACTTGACATTTGGTCAGATTCGGAGACTTCTTCAATTTCCTAATTTCCTCATTCCATCTACGGCATGTGGAAGTTAAATAATTTGAGAGTTAATTTTCAAATGCCATTTGACGTTAATTCTCAAAAAAGAATATAAAAAAAATAGCAGTTATGTTTAATTTCGGAATTTGCAAATTTATTAGCCCTTAATTGACATTGATACTGATTATTGAGCGTATGTGAAGTATGTCGACCCAAGTCTAAATTTCAATCTGTAACTCCACATGCTTAAGGACAATTTTCGACATTTTTCGAAAAATGCGCTGATGCTCCTCAATTAAACACATGGACTTTAAAACAATTTTTTCCTCTTAACCATCATTTCATACCACAATTAATTAAAGAAGTGTGTACAATTTTTTACTTTCTACTTAAGTAAAATAAATAAAAATACAATTTTTTTCGTTCTACTTTTTAATACAGAAACAGAAAGTAAAAAAAAAGTTTTAATTGATTACATGCGAAATATAAAAAATGATTTATGTTGTCACGTTGCAAACATTTCGAGAAGTAGCAAAAAAAAAATATTTTTTTTTTTCGCTCTGTATGTGCTGTTATACCAACTGAATACTGAAATATGATATGAATAATATTCATAGGAAGAGAAAATGTACAATTTTTTTTTGTTGTTGTTCCTTCCTTTCTGGTGAGACAAGGAGAGGAAAAGCTGAGATGAAAAAATATTTAAATTGAACGTGGGCTTTTGGTACATGACACTCCATCCATTTTCTGTGCTTTATTTCTTTGGGATTCAAAATTCACTTTTTACATATTATTGCTTAGCCAATTGAAGTCTTTGTTCTAAGCTGTTTAAATCTTAACCTTACTCTAGTGGAATGAGACATTTTTTCTTCTTCTTCTCTCTCACAAATCGAGCACGTGTTAGATACACTTTGTAGGTGGAATGGAATGAATGAAAAGAAGAACATTTTTTTGTGATTATATTTCAAATGAACATGTGAATCACAATGACTGTTATGTTTCCTCTCATAGGATAATTTTAATTAAATATAAATAGATATTTCAAGTACATGTTTTGCCTGTTTTCAAATATTTTAGGAAGTACAACATATGAAAATATGTATATGTACTTTATATTCGGGAAAATTTTGTAATGAAATTTGATAATGTTGACAATTAAAATTTTCATTACTCCTTCTGGATGATTTCCAAAATATTTATTGGTACGACACTTACAGTTGAGCAGAGTCAGATTTTCTTTTGGGGGTTGGGGTGTCTTAATGTCGGAGCTCGAAGTCGACTCGAATTTTATATGGAGTTGAGTCAACTTGAGTTGATTTTTCCATACGAAATCGTTGACTCAGCAACTTAAGTTGACTTTTCTATACAAAATTCGAGTCGACTTCAAGCTCTGCTAATTGGCAGAATTTTAGGCTTTGAGGCCACTTTAGGAGGTATGGTAGGGAGGAGGGTCTGCAAAAGTAACCATCACGATCATATTCAATGTATATGGTATTCTTAAAGCTCCAGTTCCAAATTTTCATGTTCGAATCAAGTTTTAGGCCCTTTCCTCAATCCAACGTTGTCTCCAGATCCAAATACATCTTGATCTGATGCATTAATCAGCGAAAGTATCTAAACTTCTGAAAAACTACAGATTTGGATACGACAGGATTTGAACCGACGACCTTCGAGTTACCACACCAAATTTGAGCGCCTTGCCGATTAATCCACAAAGGTACTTTATTACTAAATTGAAGATCAACTTTACTGCTTTATAAGGGACGTATGAATCCTTTCTAAGAATGGTGCAATTAATCTGTGATCGCAAACTTCTTACCAATTTTTCTCCATTTCCTAACATTTCTTCTCAAAAGAACAGGCGCAAATGAAGAATCAAACCTTCGAAAGTTCATCACCTTGAGGTGTCAAACTCATCAAAAAATTCAATTGAATTAATCGAACCAAAAAAGTTACAAAAAAGCTTACAAAAGAAAATTTCTCCAAACTCAATTAATTTCGAAAATTTTTGCTCCTACACAGTATTGAATTTCATGTTTGCAGCCATCCCTAGATAGATTGAATAATAGAAATTTTTGGGCTGGAAATACGAAGAGGGACTCTGATCGTTGATCTGTTGTACCATTCCAGTGATTATTTAGTAAATTCATGTTCCTTGATATAACAGATGACATTTATGTGCTGTTGTCACAAAGGCATGCCAAATTAGCACTAAAGCTTCTGAAAGTCTTGATTTTGAAGAATCTTAGAGAAAACACAAGGGAAATTGTCGAAAAGTAGGTCGCAAAAAATCTCGAGAGCTCCGTCTCAGTCTCGAAAGCTCAGTGTCAATTTCGAGAGATTAGTATCGGTCTCGAGAGCTTAATCTTGGTCTCGAGAGCTCAATTTCGGTCTCAAGAGCTCAGTTTCGGTCTCGAGATCTCAATCTTGGTCTCGAGAGCTCAATCTCGATCTCAAGAGTTTCGGTCTCGAAAGCTCAGTGTCGGTCTCAAGAGCTCAGTGTCGGTCTCGAGAGCTCAGTTTCGGTCTCGAGAGCTCTGTGTTGGTCTCGAGATCTCAGTCTCAGTCTCGATCTTAAGAGATCAATCTTGGTCTTAAAAACCCATTCAAGACTTCCAAGTCTCTAGTCTTGATAACCCTGAATCAACCCCTGTTCATCCTTATCCAAAAAGCATCTTGTTTCAAAAATATGTGAATGCGTATGGCTTTTAAATTGAAAGTAAAGAACTTGTTTTGAGTAACTCGAGAGTCATGTTTTGTTCAAATTAGAAATTCTTATAAATGTTTTGTTTTCTTCACCTCCTCACATTTTAAAACTTATTAAATTTAGCTCCTTTAATGAAATCCATATTGTTCTTTATTCGAGATCGCAATTGATCTCATTTTAATTTTCGCTAAAGTTGTTTTTATGACATTTACGACATCAACAGAGTATTTTAATACACAAAAAGCTAAAGCATCTCCTTATAGCGGATAGAGTAGGCAAAATTAAGGAACGAAGAAGAAGAAATAAAATGTTAATATGCTATAGCTGTATAGCAAATCGTATCATTTGTATCATGTTGTCGTTTTAAGTCGTGTACATGGCCTTACCGAAAAAAAAATTTATGAAGCACACAGGAGAATTCTAATCATGTTTTGGAAATGATGGGAAATTCTTTTTAATGGCAAGAAGATGTCGTAAATTTTTTCAGCAAATACAATCAATTCCATTCATCTAATAAGCTTGGATGTAGTTTGCAGGTTTGAAAAATATCCGCATTAACCTCACAGCCACATGGATGAGAGGGAAGAAAGGCTTCATTAATAAATAAGAAGCGAGCATTTTTAAAGAATAAAAAAAAGATATTTGCTTTTGATAAACTTACGGCGAAAAAAATTTTATTCATTAATTATTTCCATGCCTATGCGTAAACCCGCTCACTCTCTCTTATTCACTCACACCAGCCCAACTCGACGTTATTTCGAATTTAATCATTAATCATAAAAGATTAAACTTTGAGGCAGATGAAGAAATTTTTTTTTATTCTGTTCATCCTTAACTCTGCTCTGTTCTGACAAAAATATTTTTTTGGCAGTAAGAAAAGACTTTTTTGTTCCTTTAGTCTAAAAATGAAAAGCGTTGAATGAAAGCTTCATGACGTTGAAAGAGCGGAAATAAAAGGAAGTCATTTTGAGCATTTTTTTCTTCTTTTTTTCGTGTGTAAACAAAAATTGGGAAATAAATATGAATGACATGGAATGTAGGTGGTGTGGGTTGAGTATAGAAATTTTTTATGACTTTATAATCAATGTTGATGCATGACAAATTTTACAGTAACATATTAATTTGTGTATTTGCTTAGGGAAATGAATTTTTTTATTTTTGAGACATCAAGGAAATTGTTGAAGGAATTTTATTCTTAGAATGGATTTTTGGGGGAGTTTGAACTTAGCAACATGTCATAACGATAATGATCAAAATGACATGACGAATGCATTTACAAGGTTATTGACATGATGTGTTTCTCGGGATGACAATGTTGGATATTACACTAAGGGGTTTTTCAAAGAATAATGGGAGTTTTGGGAGCTATTAGCTTATTCATGCTAATTGATTTAGAATTTGATTGTGACCCAAACTTCCATCGCAGAAGTGTTGATCATGCTGAACTTGAGCTGACAATATATTTGATTAGAACCTAGCGACATCTGTTTGGTAGTGATAGTCACTTTGAATAATTAGAATCAAGAGGCTATCAAATAACTGTCACTGCCAATCAAATGCTAATTAGTTCTAATAAAACTATTTGTTTGATCACCGTGTTTAGAATATTATAATGTCAGTCGATCAAGCCATATACTAATTGAACATGCATTAATACGATCCTTAAGAAATTTGGAAGGTGTGTTTGAGTAGAGAATTGTCTGAAGAATCGAGCTATATATGGGTGAGGCTGTCAGTGCGAGAGTAAATCCTCTTTGGTCGAGTAGTGAAGCAACAGACCGGATATTTGCTTCACTTTTTTGTGAATTTCTTGGCTTAAATCCCAGACACCCAATCTCTTAATCATCATAATGAGTGTTGCTAATATATATGACGATGACACTCGGACTATACCCGAGTGGATAAAACTACGGTAAAACTAGTTGATGGCAATTTGATGACTAGTTCCAACATATTTTTGTCCATTCAGGATGTTCACGAAGGATATGATGCTTGGCAAAAAGTATCTTCAACTTAAATGAATATAAAATTTGACATTAGAATGCAAAATTTTCCATACAAAATCCGAGTCGACCTCAATCTCTGATCAACTAATAACAAGCATAACAAAGACCAATGACAACATTTGAATCTTGTACTCTAATCAAGACTTTCTTTTTTCAATTTTCCAACAATTTGTTGATCTCAAACTATTTTAAATTCCACAAATCTATAAATACTTATTTTTTTTTCAACAAATCTTTTGTCAAGTTTGTTCATTAAAAAGAAATTGTCAAGAGCAGGATTTAACAATGTATGTACTTTATGCTTTCGAAAAAAAAAGCTTCAAGTTAAATGGAAAAAGTTTCAAGAGTCTTTATATTGTTTCCATAAATGAACATGAGACTTGTTTAAAAAGTTTATTTTTGTAGATCTTAGGGTTATTGTCATTTTTATTAGAACTAAGCACTTTCTATTCTACAGCAAATAAACCTGAAATTGGAAATACAACAATAATAACATGCTCAAAAAATCGAAATTAATTAGCTAAATTTCCATATCAACCACTAAATGGTAGAAATGATTTAATGCTGACATTTTATTATTAAGCATAAAACCGTCTCGATGTTTTATTTTCGGACGAGAACCAACAAAACACAAAAAAAAAAATTGTATATCATTATTCACTAACGAGTATCATTCGATAATTAACTTTTATGCCTTTTTTTTTGTTGTTGTTTTATTTTTATTGAAAGTCATTTGTATTAAATTAAGTCTATCAAGTAGAAGTAAATGCGATGTACTTAAAAGCCACTAAAATGTCGTAATGCTTTATTTTGTATATCAATCATAAATAGAGTATAGATTCGAATAGAAACAAAACAACGGAACTGTCTAATGATGTACATAAAATTCTAATAAAAATTCATAAGTGTGGGAAATGAGCAGATGGACTAAAATGCACAAATAACACTTATGATCAACGAAATGTTGATAATAAAAAGGATAAGCAGTAAAGCCTTTTTTTATTGTGCTCCTTCCGGCCTATATGGACACATAAAATTAAGACTTTTAGTTTTCGTATAAAAGTTGAGGATATTACCTGCACTCATTAGGAGTTGTCATGTACAAAAAATATATTTCATAATATGGGTGATCAGGGGTGTAGCCAGAACTGATTGGCCCTCTCTCTCCCCTCTCTCCCCTCTCTCCCATCTCTCCCATCTCTCTCCATCTCTCTCCCTCTCTCCCATTTCTCTCCCTCTCTCCCATCTCTCTCCCATCTCTCCCCTCTCTCTCCCATCTCTCCCCTCTCTCCCCTCTCTCTCCCATCTCTCTCCCATCTCTCCCCTCTCTCCCCTCTCTCCCCTCTCTCTCCCATCTCTCCCCTCTCTCTCCCATCTCTCCCCTCTCTCTCCCATCTCTCCCATCTCTCCCCTCTCTCTCCCATCTCTCCCCTCTATCTCCCATCTCTCCCCTCTCTCTCCCATCTCTCCCCTCTCTCTCCCTCTCTCCCTCGTTCCCTTTTTCTGCCCCAATCTCTCACCCCTTTATGCCCCTTTCTTCTTCCTTCTCTCCCATCTCTCTCCGCCATGGTTCTATCCTCTCCCCTCTCTTTCGTCTTGCTCCCTGGTTACACCCCTACCGTCAATGCTTATATGTATGTATGAAGAACAATATGTATTTTATTAAGGAATCATAAGCACACATTTCTTCTATCTCAACCATACACACCTATCCGCAGGACAAAAGAGAACGAGATGAATTCAATTATCGTTGTGAAGGTACTTCCTGCTGTTGCCGCATATTTAACCACCTAAAACTCCAACAGATTTAATTTCAAATTATTCACCGAATGAATAGCATAAAAGAATAAAAAAATATATAAAATGGGAGGCAAGAGAACTAAATAATTCATCGTATATGACACAAATTCTTCTCCCTTATATCCTCGCCTTCCATCATATTATTCGTTTTTATGACACCAGAAAATCAGAAGTAGCGATTCTAACCGAAACTTTTTGGTTATGTTAAAAATTACATGACTTTCTGGTTGAGGTGATGTTAGAGAACTATAAAAAGATTTTATAGTATTTTAGAAGGAAATTGCATGTGGAACGTCTTCCTTGTGAGCTTTAAAATCAAATCTTTATGTGAAGTTTAGGAAGGGATGAAAATTTTGAAGTTTTGGGGAGGTCTTGGATGTGTTTTTTGTGTATACCGACTTGGGAGACTGCTCACCGACTTGCGAGACTGCTCACCGACTTGGGAGGCTGCTCACCGAATTGGGAGGCTGCTCACCGACTTGCGAGGCTGCTCACCGACTTGGAAGGCTGCTCACCGATTTGCGAGGTTGCTCTCCGACTTGCGAGGCTGCTCACCGACTTGGAAGGCTGCCCACCGATTTGCGAGGTTGCTCACCGACTTGCAAGGCTGCTCACCGACTTGGGAGGCTGCGCACCGACTTGGGAGGCTGCTCATCGGATTGAGAAGTTGCTCATTTGATTCCATAGCACATAAACTGGTTCAACCCGATTTAAGGAGCTGCTCATTTGATTCCATAGCACATGAACTAGTTTAATCGTCTTGGGAAGCTACTCACCGACTTGCATAGCAGGCAAACTAGTTCAATCCGACTTAGTACAGCACATAAACCAGTTCAATCCTCCAAATTACCCCTCATAGTCAATATTATGACGATAAAGATATATAAAAGGTAGATCATATGCAATAAAAAAGCTTCAAAAACGAAAAGCTGAAAGCTCTAGCCATACAAGCTTAAAAGAATGAAAGAAAAGGCAATTTTGATCTGAAATATTTCATTCACAATTCACCATCATAATGTAATAGCTTAATTTAAGATGAGATTTTCACAATTTTCATTCTACATCCATCTACACACTCACACGTCGTCTATTCGTTTCCACAAATTTTTTTTTTTAATGAAAAAAATATGATGTTTTTGAAAGCAATTATATCGCTCATATATCATGCAACACATTGATTTGAAAGGAGAGCAAAAAAAAGAGCGAAATATCTTCCCATGTAGCGTAGCGTTTTGTGCCGACAACTGGGTTATTTCTTCTCACTGTGTTATGTATTATATCCATGGTAAAGAATAAGTAAAAGGAAGAAAAAAAAAGAAAATTATTTAATAACCAGCAAAAGGATTTGCTTTCATTGTACAACAATCACATTCCTCCCTGCCTTATATCATCGCTCTCTCACATTCGCTTTTGCTCTCATCGGGGGAAATTCTGCAAAATAAAAGAATTGACTGACATTCATGTTGAATTCTTGGAAATTTTTAATTAGGATTTTTAATTGTAATCTCTATGGGAGATGATAAAAATACATTTGTGAACATTGTTGCTTAAAATGAAAGCTTAAAGGGAATATCCTGACATATATTGAATTGTGTATATGGTGGGTGTATGATGTAGATTAGGTGAGGGATGTAAACTGAAACTTATTCAAATTGGTCAAATAAAATTTTAGTAGAAATTTGAATATTAACAAAAAAACTGTGCTGTTCTTTAAGTTCAAAAGCTACACTTCAGCCCGAAAAGAAAGGCACGGCGAGAAAAATTCGAAAAATAGTATACTCAGTTGGATTTTCAATCCTAGGATTAGTAATTACTTAATGTACCCAGGTTAGCGTGATTCGGGCTCTGATTCGGCAAAATTCGGCTCTACGTTAGATTCAAACTGAACTGTGGCCAGTATTAAATTTCTCAAAATTCACCTACCCAAGTTATACATCTTCACCTACCTTTGCCGCTACCCTAAGGTATACCCCAGAATATTCACCAATTGTAGATGTTAGTTTAGTTGTATACCAAGAAACCGGTCTCTGGAGACAATATACTCCATTTTTTAAGCATTTTTGAATGATAGTTTAACGAGTAAGGCTTCACCAGACATCCGTTAAATCTTAGACCATCACTTTAGTTGGGATCTGAAAAACTCTATTGGTGCCATTCCTTTCAAACCAAAAACGAATGTTTTGAATTTCATTTTTCAGAACAATGAGCGTTGAGAAATAAATGCTCAGGGAGTGGGAGAGAAGGTTTACAACTTTGGTATGGAATCAAATTTCGGTCATTGGTTTTGTTATTTAATTCCCGAACGCTCTGATGACCATTCTGATTCCACCTATGATTTGATATTTTTTGGTCTTTAAGTCTCTTACCTTATCAATTGAGTGATAAGAGAGGCACCACTCATCAATGAGGGAGTCGAAGTGGCTAAGAAACTGGACCCCGACTTCATCTCAGCTCATTTCAAACTCTTTGTTGACACATGCTTTAGGGCTCAATTTAATAATTAAGTTTTAAGAACTAAAACTTTATATTTCCAATTAATAATAAATTATGTTATTGTTTGATTTGAGTTTCATTTCCTCAAGAATCTTGTTGAAAAATAATTATTTTACCATAACTAACAACTTGCTATAAAATTTTTTTAGATTTGCAGAATCGCCCCAGAACTTTTTTCCATTCTTTCATCTTTTTCATATAATAATCTCAAGTTATGAAGGAAAATAATAAGATGAAAATCTCTAAGAAAGGGAAAAAAACTCTTTTCTAGTCAAATATTACAGCTACTGCTGCTAGTGCTACTTCTGTTCCCTTTTTATTTCTCTCTCTCTCTCTTGAGTGTATGGTGAATAGACGCGGGACTTTAATTTCCATTCATTTATACATTCCACGATTTTATTAAAAAAGAAAAATTAGTTTTCACTTCAGTGTCACTTTCAGGCTTTCAGGCTCTTTATTCTGTCCCTCTCTTCTTTCTATTCAATTTCTTTTTTTGTGTTAAAATGTGCGAGAAATAAAGCACAAGAAAAAAAAGGGGAAAAATTGTGATTTTCTTTTCTTCTTTCATCATCTTTCAATGTTTCTTCTTCTTTCGTCTTTCGTTCCTTTTTTATTAAAGGAGCACAGTGGAGGTAATAAATCAAAGCGATATTATAATTTGCATGGAAGTGATATTAATCTTATTTCGTTCACAATTTTCTATCTCTTTCCCATGAGTAAATGTTTTTTTGCTACTAATGCTGCTGCTGCTGCTTACACGACTTTGTAAAAATGATAAAAAAAAATTTTTAAAATTTATTTTTACAGCAAATTTTAATGATGATAAATTTTATTTTAATAGAACATACATCAAATTCTACCTTTCCAATAACATTGCATTGAAATGTTTAGTCACGCTGTGTTTAGCCTCAATAAGAGCTTTACGTCTGTCATTATGAAACGCTTATTTTTTTAATCAATAGAACGCAAGAACCTTGAATTAAGAATATGACACAATTCGAGGTATTTTCCGTGAAATGAAAAAAATTCGATTGAAGGACGAGACATGGAGATTGATCTAATTTGCGTCTTTCCATTGAAAGAAGTCCTTTAGTCACTTAATAGAATTAAAGAGCTCACGTCAAAATATTTACAAAAATAGAAGGACTTATGAATTAGAAAAAAATTGCGTTGCATGCTTAAAGGCTCAAATTTGCGTCAAATGTGTTCATCTAAAATAGAACCTGCTAAGCTTTAATCTTCTCGAAAATGAATTATTTTTTGATTCAATTTCTTTCGCAATTAAAATTGTTTTAAAAGCTTAAATTATTGGGATATAAGTAGATGAGTATTTTTAGGGATTCAGAGTTGCTAAAGATGTCATTTAGTGCAATTAAGTTGTAAAATATACGAAAACTTTACAGAGCATCAACAAATGCTTTTTATAGCTTTAAGAGAGTCATCGATCATGAACATTGTCAGTAACACATTAGAATAAGAAGGGACAGAGGCAGTTTCCTTATTACATAATGGTTTTGTAATAAGCACAAGGCTAGGTTCTTAATAGGAAACCCACGGACGTAGCCAGATACTTTTTTGGGAGTAAAGGGAGTTGGAAGTGATTTTGAAAACTTTTAGTATCGAGTGCATGTTTTTGAATTTTTAACTCGAAAAACATCTTTTCTCAACTTACTTACATACTTACTTCCTTAGAGAAGGCGCACGAGGGCCCATTGTCGCATTTAGAATTCGTCGGAAGCTGGATCTGTCTTTAGATAACTTCTGTCAGTTTCTAATTCCCAGCACTTTTGCATCGTTGTTCACACTGTAATCCCAAAGAGCTCTTTTGGTCTACCTCGAAATCTCTTTTCATCCAGAAAGTCACCAGTTATCTCAACAAGATCAGATATTATTGTGCTATGCATTTAGATCATTGTTTTGTTTCATCTAGGAGTGTACTCAAAAAATTACAAAAGTCCTCGTGTTATTGATCGAGGGACTTAAGCGCATTTTTGTCCCAGCGATCAGTAATTGATTAATAAGTCACTTCCAGACCCACAAAAATGAGATCCAGTAAGATCGTGGTCACGTCCAGACCTAAAAACCAAGATCCAGTAAGATCTAGGTTACTTCCAGACCTTAAACACAAGATCCAGTAAGATTCAGGTCACTTACAGGCCTTAAAAAACAAGATCCATATATAACTTCCACAAATTTACGAACTTCATCATTTAACGGATTTTTATAATTCAAACCTTATAACGGTAAAAAAATTCAAACATTGTTCAGTATACACTGTAAAAACATCGAAAAACATTGAAGAACACTGAAAAACAATGAAAAAACGTGTTGTTGTTTTTGTTGTTGTTGTATGTGAAAATGAAAAATTGTTAATTATAGTATTTACGCGTTGATTTCAAACTTTTAAATGCCCGGGGCGCCAATAACTTTATGGAACTGATCTTTTAAAACCATTCCGAGCTCTCTACGATGTCTAGATAAAAAGTTTTTAAAAGCAGCCGAACGACCGAACATTTCGCATTATTAAGCTACCTTTTTGAAAAAAATTTCAAAAATGCGCTAAAAACGATTCTTAGATTTAAATCTGTACAGAAAAATCGATCAGAATTGGCAGGACTTTAAGAGTTAGGTCTTCAAAAGACGCTCTTACTGGTGTTCGCACTCAAAGGTGACTCCAAAATTGATACCTTAATTACTTATTTACTACGCTGGTCGTACAGATCAGTTGTGACCCATGACCTCTCACAGGAATCGCCTGAAGCTGGCCTTATCGCTGACTTCCACCTGCCAATTTCCGATACCAAGCACATGGATACCAGCTAATTCTGAAATAAACTCTAATTCTGTCTACATTTTCAAATTCCGAATCCATCTTAGACAGGCATTTCATCTGAAAAAAATTATAAATTTCCAATAAATTTCAAAGTCACAATTTTATTGCATCTCTGAATTCAACTTTTATTTAGAAATAAAAAGTACGGAGATTGCAAATTCTTCAGAAGCATAAAATTAATTTTTTGTTCTTCTTTTGTAAATTTACTTCATCATCTCCGCATTTATTTCATTCTAGCCAAATAATTCAGTGAACAAAATTTAAAATGACGTAAAATGTGCAAAAGCGTGTCGTAAAAAAATACAGAATCTAGAAAGGTACTCGTGCAAGAAGCAATGTAAATCTTACAAAGAAATAATCGAAAAAGCTTCTTTTTTCCACCTCCTGAACAATGTTGACAAAACTGTAATGTAGCCAGGTCAACGACTAAAAATTATTTTCCAAGAATTTGTACCTCAAAACAACAGTGGTAAGGAAGTATCGACGAAAATTTGACAATAAGCTTATTTTTAAAGCATTTACAAGTAAAATTGAAAGTCCTCATGACTTTATATATATTTTTAAAAACTCTAAAAACAGAAGCTGCAAAAAAAAAAAATTTTTACGACGTCAATATTTCAACAAAAGCTCTTAAAATCCTCACATTAGGCTCTGCTGTGTGTGTTCATAGAAGGTATTTACGAGCTTAACAATTTTCAGTGCATATATCTAAGTCATAAATTGAAGCTTTAAAAATTCTCTCTGTCATGCATCGCATCGAGAGCATTAAACATTACGGCATTTAATTTATAAGAAGATTCTTAAGGGTGGAAAATGTGAATGAAATTGTGTCGGCTGTTGCCTAGTAATCATTCTACGTCATATTATTACTTCAATGTAAAGCAGTTGTGGGTAACCTTTTGTTTCTCGGAGCACATCTTGATGGTAGGCATTAACCAAAGCTGAATTCGACAAGCAGTTCCGGGTAGTCGGTCATTTCCCGGGGTACTCAGTCGTCTCCTCGATAGTCAGTCATCTCCCCGGCCAGTTAGTCGTCCTCACGGGTAGTTAGTCATCTTTTCGGGTAGTCAGTCGTCTTTTTGGGTAGTCAGTTATCTCCCCGGGTATTCAGTCGTCTTCCCGGGTAGTCAGTTGTCTTCTCGAATAGTCAGCCGTCTTCCCGTGTAGTCATTCGTTTTCCCGGATAGTCAGTCATCTTCCCGGATAGTCAGACGGCTTCCCGGATAGTCAGACGTCTTCTCGGTAAGTGAGTCGTCTTCCCGGGTAGTCAGTCATCTTCCCGGATAGTCAGTCGTCTTCCCGACAATTTCTCGAGACCAAGATTTCGAGAAACCTTATACCATACTCATGTACCGCGTCACACAGGTTGCACACCGCTATTAACAAGCAACTTATTAATATCATTATAATCTTACTTCAACCTGAACCTGAAGTGCGTTTTCATAAAGTTCAAGTGAAAGATTGAATGATGAGAAAAATTAAGAGTATGCAGCATGTGCTTAACAAATAAAAAAAATTTTAATATTCCATAATGAATTACTTATTATGGATGACAGCATTAAAATGTGCAAACTTCCAACAAAATTTTACTTCTTCTTGGTAGATTAAATTTCAATAAATATAATCATAATTTGCATTTTACTTGCAACCTCCGAGATTGTAATTACGATTCATTAAGTGCTCACTGTTTTCAACGCAATTGTGTTGATGATGATAATTTATCGTAAAATTTATAAGCCTATGTTAATGATGTAACCAACATATTAAATACTTTCATCATATTACTACTATATGTATAGGCATTTATTGACATATATAGCACTCACTTATACATCCACTACACATTCATTATTTTATGATTATTGAATCAATATGCACATACAATTCACTGACGACTATATGAATGATAACACAACATTATAAAGAAATAATATGAATTAATAATGACTCAACCAATTTTACTAGATTATATCACTATGGACTTTAATAATAAAGCATTTGTAACACCCCAAAAGGCTTATATACGCAAATGTAGGCCACAAAAAAAAAAACTACTCAACATTTCAGTTTTATTTTCATACATACCATGGAGATGGATTGAAGGAATGAGCTATTGAGTGAACAATAGGGAAAGGGAAAGTGCGAGAAAAATTACCGAAACAGGAAATGAACAGAGGAAAAAATAAGAAAGAAGGATTTTATTTCTCTTTCATGTGAAAGCAGAAAAGGAAAAAAATCTATTTTGAATTTGATTGATTTGTTGATGAATTTCCATAAAGCTTCAACCTCAGAAGAAAAATATTTTTGGTTCAGCTTAGGGGTTCTGAGAAGAATTTTAGAGGGTTTTGGATCCTAAAGAATCGAGAAGTTTTTGAACTCGAGCGATTTTGGACCCAAAAGTCTACTGTCTTACGTCTTTATACCCACTTTACCACCAATTAGGTTTTTGTCACAGATTAAGACATTTATTCTCGTTGATAACTTGATAGCATTCAGAGATAATAGTAAGGACTTCCGTTGCCGAGACTGAAACCAATACCGAGAAAATTGAGAAATCTTGGTCTCGATTCCGGTACCGAGAATTTGTCGAAACCGAGACTTCGGAATATCTTAGATAAAACTTTGGTTCGCCTAGATGCGTAGGCCTACAGTTTCTATTGTTCAAAATGTGCATCCAGGTGCATCCAAATGCAGACTTCAGTTTTTCGCATTTATGCACCTATGCGCATCTAATTCTGGCAAACCCTAGATAAAAGTAGTCAAATGCTTAAAATCACCAAATTTCAACAAAAATCCATTTATTACAAGGCATGGAAGCTCCCAAAAATTCAAAAAATCCGAGACCTTCCTGACATCATTATCGAAATGCCTTTGCATATTAATATGATTTACATCAACTGAAGTAGAGATATCCATATGAATTTTAAGAATCATGTTGGTAGTGGGGTGTATTTGGAAGTTTCCAAATCTTTATTTAATCATTTAGCATCAGCATACCAGAGGACACAAGACTCCAATGTGAAGACGCCTTTACTGGACTTCATCGAATTCATACTCCGTAGAGTATCACTTAAGTTCGAACATCAATGGAGACGCCCTTGTGGTCTTTTGGAGTCTGAGTTTTCAAATGTGTTCCAAACTATTCAGAGAAAGGAGCACACAGCTGAAAACCAATAAATTCAACATTAAACCCCAGATGTGAGATCTTTGAACTTGAATTATGAATGTGATTTACAGTTTGAATCACATGATATTATTAAAGCATTTCCAGGTCCTTTAAGACTGACTCTTAAAATTGTCGTTTTTATTAAAAATATCACCTAAGGTAAATATTTGCAAAAAAAAAAAAATATTTTTATCTCCTCATTCTACAATAGAAAGACTGAAAAAGTAGAATAATAAAATTTATCAAATCGCCTTCGGCATCATCTAATATTTATGACTGACCTAGACACGTAGAAAAAACTTTAACATTTGGATTTAGACAATTTGAAATAATTTTTTTTTTATCTTGAAATTTTTCCAACATTTATGATTGATTGTATTACAAACTACAGACGATATTATTATAGACACAAGTCCCTTACAGGTAAATATAAAACTGTCAAAAATTGAGATTAGATAAACTAAAAAGGAAAAAGATTAATTTATTTGCTGAACGTCAGACACAAAAATTTTTTTTGATTGAATTTCATTTTGAGAAGGTCAAGTAAATAGTGCTTAGCTTCCAATATTCAGCACCAGTCGTCGAGTCATATAAATACGTGAGGATAAGGAGAACCTTAATAAATAAGGTAATGAAGAAGTTTTATTTCACATCAGACAGTCATAACTTTTTTATTAAGAGTCAGAACAGGCAAAGAGATCGATTTTGGGAATCGTAGTGATAATTCTGGGCTGGACATGTTATTAGGCGACTTGTGGAAACTCCATTAATTAAGGTCTTTGAAACTGACTTTCTGGACGGTAAAAGACAGTATTGCGCTTACCTCCTTACTTCCTTCGCTGGCAGTACAGATCAAGTGTGATCCATAGCCTCCCTAAGTCGGATCCTGAAGCTGGATCTATCGCCGACTCCCGCTTGCCAATCACCAATTCCAAGTGTGACATTATCTCTATCGACAGCTTCTTTCCATGAGTCTTTTGGCCTCATGGCAGTATTGCGCTTGGTACCGGAAATTGGCAAGTGGAATCAAGCGATAGAGCCAGCTTCAGGCGACTCGAGGGTGGTCATGGATCACAATTATTCTATGCGACCAGCGAAGTAAGAAGTAAGTAAGTAGTAAGTAAGTAGTATTTTTGTATCAGGACAGCATGCTCTTTGCCTGTTCGGGCTTATGAAAATGAAGACGAGACTATGACATCCCTAAAATATTTTTGAAGGAAGGAAAGAAATAATAAGCATGGGAAAAAGAAAGGAGACGTTTGATTGATTGACAGTTGCTGAACTGCTAATGAATCTAACATTATATCTTGAGAAAATAAATAAACAGATATCCGTACACATATATATAGATATAGATTTTTATTGATATCCCACTAGACTAGCTATCTCATTAAGTTTCTATAAGTGAAAAAAATGATGAAGAAGTGGAAGTAAAAATCTGAATGGGCATTACGAAGGCGTTTTGGGATCTATCCATCAAACATTCATATATGAACGACCTTGAGAATTCAACCACATTCGTTCTTGCATGCTGGCATCTTTTTTCACACTTTTATGCCAATTTGGCAACGGAAAGCTTGCAAATCATGATTTTTTATGTTAAGATCAGATGAAAATGAGAACGACCAATGTGTAGCATAAATGATTTGGATGTTAAGTACTTGAACACATGTGCTGTATACCACACACATATTCATACCTTCCGTATTAAATAAGTCTGAGGTACGAATAAGGAATCTTATGATGTCATCAAATATTATGAAAAATGTGCGACTGCATTTCAAATATTTACCACATTTTTATCATAAATTTACGACTCAAAGTATCCCATAAAATATTTGTGGCAGTCGACAAAATATGTTCTTTACGGTAAACATTGCATGGCTTTTCTCCTCATTCAAAAAATTATTATATTGAGCTTCATGCTGGGAAATATGAATGAAAAAATATTTTATTTCCTTTTCTTTTCATCCACTCACTTCATTCTCTTCTCTCTCATTTCCCTTAACAATTTTAAGTCTTTTCACTCATATAAAAAATTTTTATTTTATGTCTCATAACAAGATTAACACTTTGTGGATTTTTAAGCATAAAATTAAAGCGAAAAATGAATTTGTAATTAAATTTTTTTGTTAGAAGAATGGAAGGTAAATTTTGTTAGATGATGAGCGTTGATTGTTGCTTGCTTCAGTTGGTTGTTCATTTTGTGTGGCTTGATAAATTTATATGATCATACATATTCAGGATTGTATTGAATTATGTTTTAGAAATTCTGAAAATTTTGTCTCAAGTATTTTCACCGTTAGGCACTTAAGATTGCGGTTTATAAAATATTGGTAAGGGTATTATCATATTTAAAACCAGAGCCCGAAGTTGACTCGTATTTTGTATTAATTAGTCGACTCGGGTCATCCTGACTTCATACAAAATTCAAGTCAATTTTGAGCTAAACTAAAATAGTCAAAAATTTTTCAATAAATTTTCCCGAATACTTGAATTTTGGATAACAGAATGAATAGTAGCCCTCGAATATGGTTTTGGAATATTCGGTGCGAGACATACACTTTATTATGTATGTGTGTCATCGCGGACTTTTTAATCGTGCAGTAGAAATCGTAATTATTCTCGTCGTACTGATCAACGAACCTTGTATCTAATTGCTTAACAGCGAACCACATTTAACATTATTTTAGAGTCTTTTATATTAAATTAGTGTTGTTCAAACTCTTTTGAATCACGTTTATCTTTGACTTTAGAAAATATTTGTAGCACATCTGAGTTTGTTGAATGGCACACCAGTTTTTTGCGACACTCAGTTTGGGCATTAGACAAGACTGCTGTATTCAATTAAGGATATATTTCTCACTGTAACCAAAATTATTGGACCTTTAGTTGTCTTGATGATACGGAAAATTCACATAGATTGCATCTGTCATTTATCAAATATATTACTGCTGAATCGACAGCATGTGTTGATACTTGATCCAATCTTCATTACTAAATTATTGAATATGAATCAAGTATGAATGAAGCAGAACTCGAAGTCGAGTCAATTTTTAATGATAGTCGAGCCGACTTTTTCGTACAAAATCGGAGTCGACTCAAGCTCTGAAGTAAAAACATCAATCTATTATTAACATTGAAGATTACAATTGCTGTTGTACTAGATTACTACAAACCCACTACAGCTCATAATTCTTGAAGGCTTAAATTATCTTGAAAACATCATAAAAATTAAAAGTTTAAAAATAAAATTAAGTTTTCCATTATAAAATAATAATAATATAACTAATAGCTTTATATTTACCGCATTTTACTAACTTTTTTGTTTCAATTAAAAATTACTTCCCAGATAAGTTTAATGTAAGATAAAACCACAGCGAAATTTATTATTTCCAACATTTCATCACCATAACTACTTTAAACTGTTTCATACTAATTAAATTTTAATTACAATTTTTTGTCTCAATTGCAAGCCATTCCCGCATGTTTAAAACAATATTTCTGCATAAAGTAATCAAGAAATCCTTAAAAAGTCTCATAAGTTATAAAAGTATTCATGAGCATGAAAAATGTTTTTAATTTTTTTTCTTCAAGCCAGGCACTTCACTATGAATTAATCTCATTTTACCACATGTACGCAGTTCTTTCATGTTAATGAATAAATTTTTCCTAGAAGGTAAATACTTTTGCTTATTTTAAGACTTGGTAAATATCTAGCCATAATTAAATTAATGAGAAATAATCTACAACTTTAACAGGATCGTTTATTAAAGAAGGAACTTTTGCAGGAAGGAAGAAAAATCAACAAAAAAGTTTTTTTTTTTGAAAAAACTTGGGAAAAATTAATTTTTATTAAAAACTTCTTACTTATTTTCTCAACAAATCAAACTTTTTGTACAATTCATAATCGGTTTTGCGTTAAATATTTTGAAAATTTTTGTTTCATCGTCTTTAAAATTTTTGCTGAGGGGCTGCCTCGGTTGCTGACGTGACGAGATTGAGTGGGAGGAAAAAGGGTAGGAATAGTTAAAGAAGACAGAAATATTCAGGATGGACAAAATAAATTGTTTTCTTCAAGTTTTTCCTTCTTTTTTCGGAGATAAATGAGGATTCAGACTTCTTTATGGTGGTATCTGAGCGAGATGGGATCTAGGATATCGAGTCATATAAAGCCAATTCTGTCAAAATGCGATTAAAGCCTCTGTGGCCGAGGGCAATAGCTTGTTGAATAGAACGGATATCTTCATTACACTTTTTGTGAAGACGAAGGCTCGATTCTCATCAGAAGTCAATCTCCGACTCAATATGGCATATATTCGATTACAGCCAAATGAGCAGCATATTGAATTTTAGCAACCATAACAACAATGAGACACAGTATACTTATAAGTTAACAAGTTGGGGCTGCCGATTAAGTACTTCCTTACTTACTGAAACCATGCTCCGACTTGGAGCCTTTAACAAAATGCCTTCCATCTGACTCTGTTACTGGTCACATCACAAAGCTTGTACAAATTCTCTGTTTTGACATCTAATTGACATTTCTGCATTACTGTTCTACACCAAGTTGCCTTTGGAGTACCAGGGCGTCTTTCTGCCGATTAGTGAACACAACAATATTTGCTGTTTGGCTATCACATGAGTTCTTGTACATGGCACACTTGAATGTGTGCCGACATTTGTAAAATTGAGTCACAGCATTGCATTCATAAAGACACTTCCCTACTTATCATCTTAGATGCATAGCTTTATTAAATTTGATCTATGAGAATTCCCCTAGATGGTGCTTCAAGCCTTCTTCATTACAAGCACTTGGTTTGACATTTACCAATACCAAGTACAACATTGTCATCTCTATATTGTTGATAGACCCCATAGTGTTGTCATAAAATCTCCCCAATAATTACTATTTTTAATGTTCCATAATTCCGCAATGACCCTAATAAAATTTTATTTCTTCAAAAAATGAGTAGAAGTGTAAAATAATACAGCACTCGAGAGAAAAACACAAAATAGGATAGAAAATGAGAAAAAGTTTAATTTTTATGTGCGGTGTGTCAGAAAACAGAAGAAAATAAGAGCATTTAAAGAAAATTTGCTTTATTTTATAAAATAACAAGCAGCGTGAACAAATAATTGACTTTTGAGACGAAACCTCAATAAAAATTTTCACGTCTTTTTTTTTGCAATAAAAAGAAAATTTTGTGCTGCAAATTTCTATAAATGAATTCATCTTTTCACACAATATTCGCGAGCTATTGATACAAATTTGATGTTTCCACATGAAAAAGTTTTCGAAACCATTTCATTTTTCAAATTATTGACAAATTTGCCTGGATAGAAAAAAAGGCAAAAGAGCAGAAAGGAGCAAATTTTTTGCAGCATTTTTCTCATACGGATTTATTTTTTATATACATAAATTTCAATTGCGATCGGTTACTAAAATCGCGGTGTGGAAAAATAAAATATACATGCATAGAAATAGTAAGCAGCCATCTAGGTTAATGTCCAAAAGCGCATTTTTCTATTCATACATATTAGAACCTTAGCGACACAAATAAAGAAGGCTCCGTACCGGAACTTTTTTGAGTCCGCTGATAAGATGTTGACAAAAGAGGTTTGGCGGAGGCTTTAAAGGTCCGTTGCGGAGCCGTCTTCATTTGTGTTGCTCGGGAAAGCATTCACAGCTGAAATTGCGAGTTAAAATTGTAATGTAATAAGTGGACGACCTCTTTGATTGACTACTTACTTTACTTTGTTCAATTCTGACTCGTGGACTCTCTCAGACGGCGTCTGAAGCTGGCTTCTGTCTGAAAATTTCTAGTACCACGTGCAATACTATCTCTATCGACAGCTTCCTTCCAAGACTTCTTTTTAATTCCACGTGCTCTTTTAACACCTAGAAAGTCGGATTTGGAGACCTTATAAGGCGAATGACTGGCAATCATTAAAAATTTCTTATGAAGCCGAATAAAACAGAGTGAGACAAGGCTAATGAACCGACGTCAGACTCGTGGAACTTCCCAGGTCATAGTTAGACTGACTAAGAACTGTAATATTTACTTAATCTCATGATGTCCCGTACGTTAATGATGTTGATTCAGACAATAATGCACATGAAATTGTGTACAGCAGACAATGATGATGAGCCATCAAATAGGACGCCTATTAATGATTCTATAAAGGGATTTGTCGGGAATTTGAGAACTCTAGAGTATTATTAATGAAAACCATCACCAAAAGAGTGTTAAATGCTTTGATATAGATTTAATTGTTGTAAGGGATATATGCAAACAGTTCCTAATAGCCCAAATTGGTTAATTGGTCAGAAATATGGCCCCAGAGCTGGTATTACTCTGACTTAGCTCATGCCAGAATAATGCCAGTTTGGTGCTTGATTTTGGATCGATTAATCGACTTGTGGCACTCGAGAGCACCTACTGAACACTATTGGGTTCACCAATTGTATAGGGAGGTACGCTTTACATCATTTTACAAAGGTAAGCTTTATATCAAAGCAAACCCAACATTAGATTCTATTCTAACAACTTTAGAATCAACTGATTAAGATTGTAATGTCAGAGCATAAAACCAAATAAAAATTTAAAATTAATCAAATTTGAAAACTATTAATTTCCAATAAATCATGTCAAAATGACACAAGTGGTTTCATACAATCTGGCTAAAATCTACAAATAAATTGTTGCAGAAAAGCGTGAAATGGAGCAACTCCCAGATAAATACCAAATAAAGTTCACATTCAGTAAAGCAAAAAATTTCGCTTTCAATTTTTTAATACTATGCTAATAAAAATTTATCGACTAGAGTCAAAAATATATATCACCATCAGCTGGAGTCTTAATAAGTTCAATCAATAATTCAATATGTTTTTAAATTGTATGTTTACAAGAAGCACAATCATGTACGCATGGTGGTTGTGGAAATAAAATATAATAAAAAGGTATAGCAACAGTCGAAAAGAGCTTTCTCATCGTCATATATGCCTTATCTAAATCCCAATGTTGAAATAAGGCATTATACACATGAAATGTATAATCGTACTTATGACGCTTTTCTCACTCACTTATTCACCCTCCATCCACCAAAAACTCTTGAATAATAATTGCATATATTTTCATTTTTTACCATACATGAATTGGTATGGCATTTGCAACAAAACACTCTATATAGATGTGTCGCTACAACGACACAAGCAGATGAAGAAAATAAGAAGGAAATTGGAGTGAGAAAAGAATATGAGAAATGGCTTTATAAATATTCACCTACATAATCCTCAACATTATTCATGCCTATTTTAAAATATGTTGTGACTTTTCTCTCGTATATCCCACTCCTACCCGTCATCGTCAATGAATGCTCCCCGAATCAGGTGCTGCATAAAATTAGTTTGCATAAGAAAAAAAAATGGGGGATATACGATGAGATAAAAAGCGCCACTCTATAGCACTACATACTACCATGTGTACGTTAAGAAGAAAATTTTTAGCGACTCCAACAAAAATATTTTTTTCTGTTCATCTTGTCGAGAAACCGAAACTGGAAAAGTACTCGGAATTCGGCCATTGCTTATCGTGCATGCGCAACATCTGTCAATGTTTTTTCCCATACGACGCAGCTCCTCACGAGCATATTATCCACAAAAACACAACATCGGCAATAGCGTCGACTATGAATTTATCATAGTCTTGCACGAACGCTTTATCCTAAATCCTCGCTATAGGGGAATGATTGTGTGTGAATGAAACAATATCAGCAGATACGAGCGCGACGTGACATAATGAGTGTCGTTTTTGTTCTCGCTGCAAATTGAAAAAAAGAAGAATAAAAAATAAAAAAAATTTCACATTTATCATAAAATAAACAGAAAGTAAGGCGTTATAGTAGTGAAGCTTGTGAAAAATTGATTAAAAATTCATTCATCTCTGTATGAAAAAAATTTTACGATTATAAATAGACGTGAGTCATTTTAATTCATAGTTTCCCACAGTGTCTGTCAAGTTTAGGAAGGGAAAAAAAAAAGTTTTTTTTATTTCGGTAAAAAAAAGTGAAAGAAACAAAAAATAGTTCAGTATAGATTTTATATTCGTGTCATGTTAATATCGAATGAGGCAAGGCTTTAGTGAATGGAATAATAATTAATGGAAAGAAACTCGATATTTTTTTTATAAAGGAACAACTTTTATGTGCAATAATATATTGTGTGTACTCTTGAAGAATCAGAGAAAGTGTTGAAAAGGAAGACCGCTCTAGGTTAAGTTTAGCCTAAACATAATAAAAAAGGAAAATATACAGCATATAAAAAAATTTCTGTGAGTGTGAAGAGCACAAAAGGAAAAAAAAAAATATAAAAAATATATAATAAAGTAAAGAAGAAGTAGAAAGGGAGAAGCTCATAGCTACATCCAAAATATATATCATAATAATATATCCATGTTGTTGTTTTTCTCTTCATATTTGTTGTCATAAGAGAAGAAACAAATAATAAATACGCGAATATAATAAATAATAAATATACAGCAAGCAAACTCCGCGAGTGAATAAGCAAGTGTGTTTGTTTCATTTCCAAAAAAATATATTTAAAGCACAATATCATTTTCCGTGTGGCCAAAATAAAAGTACATAGAGAGCGTGGCAGATTATGATAAGAAATCGATATAGTGAATAAGGAAGAGAATAAAAACACAGAAAAACAGCACATTGTATGTTGTAAATAAAATTCATGAATATCATGTTTGGAGTATAATCATATAAAATAAAAATAGAGTGTGGGATGTTTTATATACATAAACATTTTGCCGGAGAGGAAGACGTTATGTAACCAGGGCCAAAAATAAAAAGTAAAATGTGCAAACATAAATACAGAAAGGTAAATAATGATGCTGTTGTACTAAAAGTTAAAGGAAATAAAGTTTCCAAGGCTTCTACACTGACTGAGTAATGGCTGCTAATTTTCAAATTCCAACAGACACGTGACAGTCAATCTTCATCTTCTTATTTGCACCGCAAGGCAAAAAAGGTTCAAATTCCATTTTCTGGCAATTCGAAGAATTTTAAAGGCTCGCTGAACCACTCAATCTATAGAATGTGACAAAAGCGACAAAGCCTTGCAGAACGCTCATGTACATACAATGAAATATGACTAGATTTAGATTATCCTTCCGTTTACCGCTCTTGCCTTTCGCTTTTCATTTCCTAGAGTGTTTTCTTTTTCACTTCTTTTTTATCATTTGCTCACTCAGTCATTCATATCCTTGTGTTTTATGATCCCTTTGCTTCAATGTGTTGATGTTGAATTTGGATTTTTCAAGTGGAAATTTGTGAATTGCTGATGAAAACTGATTATGTCCAAATTGAATGATTTTTTTACCACCAAAAAAATTGAGGACTTTTGTTCATGTTGATTGAAATTTTTTTAGTATTTTTTTAAAGCTACACAATGAGAAGCTTCTCATTTAAAATGGGGAAATTGATTTTTCTGGTTGAATATTTTATGAGATTTTCTTACGTAAAAAAAAGAATCATTAATTCTTATGGTAACGACCATAAATATTAGGGAGAGAATCGTAAATGTCATAGTCCAACAACTCTGAAGGCGTAACGGTTTTCCTTATTTTGTTCTAAAATTTGAAATAAGATTCCTTATTTTAGTACATTTAGTCGTTAAATTTTTTAAACAAAATGTTAAAAATACTTGCTTTCTAAGCAATAAATCAACTTTCGAATCATGCAAACATTAATAAGAATAGTATTTCTAATTGATAAGAGCATAATAACTGGTAAAACTAAAGGCAAAAATAGTAAAATTAATGGAAACCAAATTATCTTTGTTATCGTTGTGTATGTGTTTGCATGTATTAGTAATGTTTACAAAAATGACCAATCAGAATTAAATCAAGTTTTTTTGCTATAAAAAAGTGTTAATATTGCATTTAAATGCCTTCAATTTGCGAGAAATAATTTAATAGTTTACTATAATTCTAACTATGATTCACAATTATGGCTGATTTCTTTGAAAAAGATGGAAAAAGTGAAGATGCAAATTTTGTATTGCATATGTGTGAGTAAATTTTTTCGTACACAAAATGAATTCAAATTCAAAATTTTGGACTAAATAACGGAATCTTTTGTCAGAGATGTCATAGTTTGTTCATAACCTTTTATTATTAGCTCAATGACTGCTTGTTGGCGGTCTATAATTTTTAATGTTAAGTATCAGCTTTAATTATATACATTTGATTCATTTATAATTAAGGATTGCTTTTTTTTTGGGGTTAACTATAAATAACAAGGGATGAAAATAGTCTTTTTGGTGGGAGTTAAGTGTGCTTTATTTTTGGATATGTTTGGGAATAACGGTTTTTTGGGAGATTGATGTGAATTTTGCATGAACAATTTTTATTTGTTTTCGTGTCTAAAAGCAGATTTGGCTAGATATTTATCAAGCAATGAGCTTCAGATCTACAAATTACTAGATTCCTTATTATTGTTAATTATAACATTAACTATTCTTTTTTTGGAAATAATGATCAATCGAAAAATAAATTAGGGGATGTTCACTTATTATGTTATTACGTTTAAATGATAGGAAGGGGGAAGGGAATCTGATTTGAACAATATAAATTCCGAGAATTTTATTGTTAATTTTCAAAAAAATACTCGTTAATGAACAGCACAAGTCGGGTATATAATACAAAATCCATCACAAGATCGACTTAACTCTAGGATGTTGCTGGATTCAAAACGAATGTAGACTCATATCGTCCTGGGACTAAATTTTAGATCGATTAACCTATTTGAGCTATTCTGAGTTATTCTGCAACGTAATAAAATAAAGATGGAATCAACTTACCGTCTGCATAAAGGTTGACTCCTTCATATACTTGCAATCTCTATTGCTAGACTATCAACACCCTCTTACTGACTATCTTCCATATTCATTTATCTAGTCCAAGACCATAGACTAAATTATCAACTTAAAGCATGAACAGCTACACCCTGATTGCTCAGCCCACTTGTCCGCAGTATTCATAACATTTTAATTCATGTTAATCGGTTCCCCAGAGAGACAATATCATATATGATCATCAAATGCTGTTTTGTAGGCAATTTTGAATGTTTCTTTTGTTCAATTGCACAAAAGGCTGCTGCATGATTCTATGCATGCCGTTGGATTAATTGTGCCATTTAAAACAATAGGAAAAAGTCAATAGTCAAGTAAAATTACTAACAATTAAAGGAGCATCAATCTACATACTTGCGTGAACAGCACAATTATCACAAAATCAAATAAATTTACCCCCGTTTGCCCACGCAAACAATGGATTTAATTACTCAATAAGCTTATCTATAATGATTATTAGACACACACATTTTGGAACTACGAAATTTTCCCAGAATTATATTAATAATGTTAAAATTACGTATTTAATTCGGTCAAATCTTCAATTAAATTATTGTCCAATTACATCCACAACAAAATGAAGCTATTAGTAACTATAATCAATTCCAAAATAATCAAAAAGTTGACATTAAGTTTCGTTAATTAAACAAACTTTTCTTTTCTATTTTTGTGTCTAATGTTTCAATTTTTTTGTTTACCAATGAATCAATAAGCTATTTTCAGCTATTAAGCTCATTAAAACTGAGAAAATTAGACGTAAGTTTCGAAGAAATGCTTAATCACCTCAAAAAAGGACGAAAAAGAACTTTTTGTATTACAATTCTATCCTATTGTATCATGCACAAGTCAAGCATTCACCATATGTGCATTGCATAAATTCCACTCATGTGTTCATTACAATCTTGTTAGTCTCAATGATTATTATTGAGTTCATCAACAAACAACCCAAACATATGTTTGTTTCTTTTGTATAAAAAAAATGCTTTTCAAAATGCTTCGCATTGCTGCATGATAATAAAAGATTCATATGGCATGATAAACGATCAGAATATGAGAACTGCTGAATATGTGGAATATTTTACATTTCTGCGATCGCTTTACCTTAAATTACTGCAGAATTTGTTTAAATCAGTAGTGGGGAAGGTTTGTTTTTTGGGGGACAGCTTGATGGTAAGCCATGACCGAAACTGCACATGGTGTAAGCCTGAATGGACAAAAATACGTTTTAACTAGTTGACGGCAAGTTAATACCTAATTCATGACTAGTTCTAACATATTTTCGTCCATTTGGGAGGCTTATGCGATTTTATTTGTCCCGACCCCCAACCTCCCCACCTCTGCCTTAAATAACTCACTTTTATAAATTTATCACTAAATGTACAGAGTAAGTCTCTCAATAAATTCTATCCAAACAATGTTCATCTTTCGGACGACGATGTGATGTTCATGAAAAAAAAAAATTATAATCCTGACATAATCTTTGATGGCTTTAGCTGTGAACTTTTTTTTTTTATTCTTTTAAGAATTAGATTAAGTGAATCTAGGACATGCAGACGGAGCATATTTTATTCTGCAAAAAAAAAAAATAATCCGTGACTGATTCTGTAGATTTACTCTGTTTGTCCTTATAATCTATAAAAGGAGATTAAAGAAGTTAAATTTAATTAAAGGTTGAAGCATCGATATTGCAATCATTTTATGCTCTATTTACCTGAAATAAAAATGAATTAACTTCGGCATGGATATTACAATTTAAATTGATTTATAGGAGAGTAAATACTTAGTAATGGTGTAAATGGATTAAAAGGGGGATTTAGTTCTTTAACTAGGGTGTACAATGTTGCTTGGGTGTCTTTATTGGATGATGATTAAGATAAAGAAGTAGAGGTGGAGACAGGAATTTATAGGATTTTCTTATTCTTTGAATTATTTCTCAACATCAAATTGACTTCAATTTTTGATGACCGTACAGATCAGTCTGTTGGACCAGTTTTGGCTCAGAAATCCTTCCTGACTAGATACCTCACTTAGTAGAATTTTCGATCTGTCGTGAAAATACTTTACTAAATTTATATTAAAAGGAAGCATCCGATCGACACAAGTTTTTCATGGCAGCCAGATGGCGGCCACATGAATTTCAAGAATCAATTTTATGACAGTAAACAAGAAAATTGTGACTTAGACGCCATAAGGCAACCAATTGGCATCCATGAATAATTTGTACTGATCGGGATACTTCCTTTACTGCGCGTACACATCAATCATGATCCATGACCTTCATTTTAATCGATTCTAAATCACCTTGAATAAATCTCCCAAAAACCAATTTCAAAGCAAAAATCCTCAAATATTTTTGACACATTTCATCAAAAACTTTCCAAAAAATCAATGTTTTGAATAGCCGCACATCTACGGCTTTAAATTGACATTTTTATGACACAACCACAGTTTTACAATTAATATTAAGCCACAATCATAAACTCTAGTATGCGGGGGACAATCAAAAATTTTATTATCAAAAAAAGGCTTTTGAAGTTTATTTTTCGTTTATTTGTATGCATGATTGTAGAGTTGTTGACGGGTCATGGATTTTTAAATAAAACTACTTTTTAGGCAATAAAATTTTCATTGCTTTTATGATGAATTGAGAAATCTAAGCATTCATTACTACCTTAATGAAGCTTTTATTACGATGACGTTAGTTAGCTGATGTATGTGAGTCAGCTCCCATGATTATCGATTAAGGTTACTCACTTATAAAACAAATAATATTTTTAATTGTATAAGGATAGATTCATATCTAACATCCCGAAAGGCTCCAATCAAATAGTCGATTAAAAATCTTGCCTAATGTCAGCGTGACTCTGACTTGATGCCGAGTTCGATTTAGACTGAATTGCTTTCCGTGAGTCTATCGGATTCTTCTTTTCCTGCTTCCCACTTAGTGTTCTCGATGTCAAAACCAAGACTTTTCTATCTGGGTCTCGAGATTTTACAAGTCTTCCGAACTTTCTTGTAGTCTCGGTTCCAGTTCAATTTTCGGTTTAATTTCTTGTTTCGGTTCCAGTTCAAGTTTCGGTCTAATTCCTTGTTTCGGTTCCAATCTTAATTTCGATCTGCTTTATTTGATTTACATGTAAGTGTAAATGTCCAAGACACAACACAAAGAATGACAAATCCATTCAATACTCCCGAATTCAAGGATCATCCCTCATTTAAGGAACAAATTAAGATTAAATTAATTGTATCTAACTTATTTAAATTAAATTAATCTAATTTATTTAAATGTAGATTTTTAAATTCAAACTCATGTCATTAGCCAATTCCACTCCAAAAACCAATAACCATTGGACTGTTTTCATCACAAAAGGTTCACGTTAAAAAATCCCATTAAATTATAAATTACTTAAATAATGAAACGCCCTTTAATTGAGATCGATTTAACATAGAAAATTATGTTCAACACCACAAAGTCATTATTCAAATTTATATCAATCCTTTGTTTTAATGGATGCTATAAATACTTAATTATCGCAACATTCCCAAATCCCCTTTTGTTTCGATATTGAAAACCAACCATAAGCTTTTCATTATTGCTAGATTTATATTCACACTGTTATGGTCAGATTTACAAAAAATATACACTATAATATCGCTTTTATGGCAATTTTATTAAAAGTAATTATCTCAATCTAGTTTATAAAAAAATAATTATGATTTTTTACATATTATTAAAATTATATATATTGTAATAGACGGCAAAATTGTTGCCATAAAAGTTGTTAGTTGACATTGTGCGGTTGTTTTAATGAAGCTTTCAGTATGCCTCACTATGGTGATGGTTCGAAAGTTTTTAAATAAACAAATTTTGTGGTTTCTGAATCAATACAATTCCAAAAACTAATTTCAATTTCGGAATATTCAAAAAAACAAAAACTTTAAATTACATCAAGTATGAAGTATCCCGGGAGGTACACGATGTAGAAGTGACTGTAAATCCAGATTCTAGACAGCGTGGCAATTCCTCCAAACCACATTCGATAAGATTTAGTTCTAAGCCCTAGCAGGCAAAGAGCGTAATTTCAAGTGCAGAGCAAGCAGGGAGCAACGCTCATGAGCATGCTCATCCAGCACATTTCAGATTAGCAAGCTTTCTAGAGCATGCTGTTTGCTTTTTAGGGAAGATTTTGATGCTTAATACATGCAGCCAGTTGCAATCAGCCTCTCTTACACAATTGTCTATCTTCTCATGGTGGACTCCTTTAACTGGTCTAACTGGAACAAATGAATCGGGATTTTCAGGCATTTTCGGATGTCTTAACTGGCAACCCTAGCTTCAGGCTAAGCTAAGTGACACAAGAGGCTCGAATTTTACTATAAACTGTAGGTCTAAAGGGTGTGGTTCAAGAGATTGTTAGTAGCAGTGCCTCCAGGTCATAAGTCTGAGCTTTTCAAGCAGTATATATATTCGTGACGCTTGTAACGTCACTAAATGAAACTCATTTACAACTGAAAGGTTAACAAAGAGAAATGGATGAGACCTAATGGCGACGACTTTTAAAGACCTACAATTCACAGTGGATCAATAGGAACTAATCATCATATTCGATGAAATCTTGATGAAATCCGACCTCAAGCCGCAATCAAGTTGGTCTGTGATCAGATTTTCGACAATTTTCAAGCCGTATGCTCTCCGGGCAAAAATAAAATAAACTTTTTACCAATTCGGATTTATCGAATTTTCATCAAAAACTTTTCAAAAAAATAAAAAGCCATAAACATGTTGTCATGAATGTAAGTCAAAAAAACTGACTTTGCAACAGAAAAAAATCTTATGCATGATATGTATGTATGTAATACACATCACAAGGTTGATGGTATCAGAAAACCATGAAAGATATCGACTCATGTTGTTTAAGGGAGAGCTTCGATAAAAAAAGGGCAACAAAAAAACAACAAGCAAATGTTTTATCGTGTGATAGTTTGATGATGCAAAAGTTTACCATAAAACTTTCGGTTTTTTTTTGTGTGTGTGTATATTACCGAAAATAAGTGAAAACGAAGCTTTTAGGGAAATTGGAATTCTCATATGAAATTTTTCTTCTTTTTTTATTCCATAAAATTGCTTTTGCTGCTTATTCTTTTTGAGCTACTAAGCCAATGTATTTATATAAATTGTGAGTATTCTGTACATATACAGAACAACACAAGCCATAATCATCATTGCTCTTTTCTCGAAAATTGGATTATCGTACAACTTTATATATAATATAAATGTATATGCCACGGAACAAACCATTAAAGAGCCGAACATCGATTAACTTTAATCAAATTCTCTGATTTATGCTCCTATTTTTTTTGTTGTTGTTGTGCCTATGCTGTATATATGGACTACTCACAAGTAAATCTGATTCATTACGTGTGTAAAAGTTTATTGTAGCTCATTATTATTGTGGCATAAATATAGGAACGAGAAACAAAGCAGAAGAAATCCGAAGAAACAAAAGTTTTATTTTTATATATTTCTTCCCCATTTTCTTGTTTCTTTATCGCAAATTTTTCTTTCTATTTTATTTGTTGGATGGTTCTGTATATTCGCTCTTTTATTGCATGTTCTCGTTATAGAGTTTCAAAAAACTTTGAACATTCGAAATAAGAATTTTTATTAAAATTTTATGGAGTTTAAAATTTTTTTTTTATTTTTTTGGAAATTTTAAACGCAGATTTACATTGTATAATTTTGGCAATAAAAATTTACATAATCAATATTTATTTGATGGAATATTTTTGAGTGTGTAACATCCGACGGCATATTCAACTGTTTTTGAGGAAGTAATTTTAATTTGAGGTTTACTGTGGCAAGGATTGTAGGAATTACAGTAGGATTTCCTTGGTGGGAATTCACTTAAGAGTGGATTATCAAAAATCAGATAAGGAACTGTTCCCTTATTACGTTATACAAAGGAAATTTTAAATCTTATTCCTTCTACATTCTCCATGTTAAAAGATTTGTTTTTTATGAAGTGTTGCGGACCCTTCCCTCAGATCACTAAATCCGCTCCTTCAGCTCTCCCCAATAAAATACTCAAATTTTGTATGTAGTCGAGACCCAGTCGAGTCGATTTGAGTAGATCTTTTCATACAAAATTCGAGTCGACTTCGAGATCTGCAAAAAAAGAAATAGTTGGGACTAAAGAAAATCTGATATTTTTTTAAATTTCTGGTTTAAGAAGCACTTAGAAGGGAGAATGGAGGCACATTTAGGTCAAGTCCCCTTTTTAGCAATATTTTTTTTATTTCCTAGAGATTTCTGATACAAGAATCCAAACCCACATCCCCTTCAACCTCCTTCATTTGTGCTTTCCATACAAGTCAATTTATATCTACGTCGCTGGTAGCATAGCTGCATTGATTTAATAATAGACTCCGATCGCAAATTCAAGATCAGATTAATTCTCAAGAACCCTTCAATATGTTGATACATCAAAAAACCCACACTAAATTTTTCAAGTGAAATATGTATTCATAGCATAAAAAAATACATTTATTGACTTCACGTGTATCATGAATATCACCTTTAAATCTTCTTATTTTAGACTTAATATTTTGCATAATATCAATTACATTTATAATTCAAAATATATGAAAAGTGAAAGTGTAATGAATATTATCCTTACCATCCAGCTACCTAAAAAGTGCCTAGAGTAATGTAACTTAATAATGCTTTATTTTGAAGCAAATGATACAATTTCTTGTGCCAAAATTTTTTTTCATAAACTCACCAAAACTTTTGCATGACATTTGAGATTTTCAATAATAAATTCGACAACATTAACCTTGACGGAGCCAAAACAAAACATTCAAGGTGAACCAAAAATATTCTTTTTATAGTCTTTAACGGAAATAATGCGTAGGATTGAAGACAAAGTAGTTTGGTAACGCTAAAGTCTTCTTACTTTTCAGCTTTCTGTTGTCAGTTTATATTGATAACATTTTAATGCAAAAGACATTGAAGGAATTATTTTGTGATCTCCCCTGACGAAGCCATTTTGATGTCAATTCACTAACTTATCATAAAAGACATCCTTATGCATCAAGAGATTGAAAAAATTCTTTGTCATCGTTCCCTGAAGTCATATTGAGTAATGCAGGTTGAAGAATTAATAAAAAGAAGATTTTTTGAATCTTTATAAAAGCCAGCAATTGAAATGCTAAAGTTTATAAGCCTTTAAAACTAGACGAGACTCAAGAATCCCTATAAATCCGAATAGCTGTATATTGTGATAACCCACACTATAAAGGAATAGATTCCCATTTTTACTTTTATATCTTACATTTTCCTTGCCTTTTGTTTTATATACTACATCATCAGCCATCATCTCTATCCTCACACCAAAATATAAGTCAGCAATCCTGACCTTATCCTATCCAAACTTTCATGTCTATAATGCTTCCTATAATAAAAAGGGAGAAAAAAATATTTTTTTTCTTTTTCTTTACAACATTTATCATCAAGTTGAAGGCACGACAAGTACAGTGTTAAAAGATATTCTTTTTCTTCTTTTTGCAGAATATATAAAAATGAGAATTTATATAGATTTAAGACACACACATACATAGATATCCACATTCGAATTGTTCTATGGAATAAAGGAAGTTTTTTCTCGAATTCACACATTAAATCTTTCCCCCATCATCATTTTCTTCTTGATTTTTAGCTCATTTTCTTTAAAGAACTTGAAGGGCTATTGTATGCTCTTTGTCCATCCGTCTGTCTGACGCCGAACCACTCCTCCAGTTTCCATATTTACTTCCTTGGCTGAGACGCACGGGGGCTCATTGCCGCGTTTTAAGAACATCTGTAGACAGCTCTATCTTTCGATAATTTCTGCCAATTAGGGATATTGAGAACTCTAGCGTCCTTATCAACATAACCAATCCAAGCCGTCCACAAAATCTGCAAAGGTTACTCTATATACTGAAGCATCATATGGTCGTCTGTTTACATGACCTGCCCATTTCAAGTGATTCACAAGACTCCTTCAGTTTAAGCCTTTCTGATGTTATCTAAGGTTTTAACACCATGCCGCAAATGCGCTTACGTCGGTCACATGTGACCACGTCTATACTAGTTTAGAATTTTATGTTTGATTATGCTTCATAGAGGAACAGTAGATGAGATAGAGAATGAAATGTACGTGACCCTAAGGCTGTTTTCGGCAGACTCACCTTTCAATCTGTGCGTATAGATTCTTTTCATTTGATATCAGATGGGAATGAAAACTTTTTCTGCCTCCCTTACTTCTTATTTTTCTATTCGCAGTCAAAAGTAATTATTCACAAAATAATCCATTAAAACTTTTTCTGCATCAACGGAATGAGAAGGCGGACAAACATTTTTATACCTTTTTTTATCGTAAATGGCCACCCCAAACTTTTACTTGCCATCCACTTACTTTTCTCTCTCTTACTGTTTCAGTTTAACACATTTGTGTGACTTAATGGATATGATGTTGCTTTTGCTAGTGAATAATTTGAATTACTTTTATCGCAACGACTTTTCTTTTCGACATTTTTATTTTTCATTGTGTGCTGTGCTACACATTTCTTTTCTGGAGGAAATACATCTGTGCAGTACACATTTGGGGTTATTTTTATTGTAGCATTAGTGATGTAGCAATAATTTTTAGTGAATTAATCCTGTTAACTCCTTAAAAGAGACGGTAACTCATTACGTAACAGGAGAAACTTACTTTTTGAACCCCCTCTAGCCCGGCATTCGTAATAAGATCTCTATATAAATTTACCATAGCTTGGCCATTCCCTAAAAGTGTTATGACCCTTTAAAAGTGGTTGATTCAAGGAACTCAGTGATGGGTAGCCTGTGGGTAGCTACGGCACACTGGAGTAATCGTGATAAATCTCAGATTTGTCGGTTAACAGAGACACCAAGTGTCGTATTCAGAAAGGAAGGTGGAGGTTACTGGTCGCATCCCCTCTTTTTGGTATTCAAAGCACTGCATTCCTAAGCTTAGCACTTGATTTCACCAAAACCGTTGTTCCTGTTTATGCAGAGTTCCGAATTTACTCGGATCTTGTGTGGAAAATGCAATCAAAAATGACCAAAATCTTATTTATAAGTTCCACAATTTTGAAAAAGTCTTGTTCTCGACAAAGCCTAAACTTGCCGTTTTGCCTCATGACAGTTGATACGGATACCAGTAGGTCATTATGCAAAGTCGCCTCCAATCTTATCACAGAACCAATTCACAGCAGAAAATCGCATTTTTCGCAAAGCATAGCGACTCCTTGACATAACCATAAACTGACACTCGTGTCGCTCGGGGCGAGCAGTACACACAAGAATATTCTTTTCCGCGTTTCAACGGAAATGTATGGCAATGGATTATATCTGTAGTTTTCCTTTCCTCCTCTTTTTTTTCCGAAAAAAAAATGAGCAAGCAAAAGTTATGAATCTTTTGGGAATAAAACGAAAGAACTTATTCAAAATGTAAAAGAAAAAGAAGAAAAAAAAGCAGTAAAAATGGTGAAAAAAGGAGGAAAAGGAAAGTTTTTACGAAGTAGATTATGAGTTACACTTAAGGGGCTTTCAGGTTAATAACAAAAGTGTCTAAGTTGCAATTGCAAGCTTTTGTAATACTATCCTCATGTGGGGGGATATGGACATGGATGGGGTGAGGGTGGGAAAATGTAAACCTTTCAAATTTAAACTTTGTGTTACTTTAAAGCAGTTGGGGTGAGAGATTAAAAAGTTTTTGACACTATTGAATTCCTACATCAGCAATTTAAAAAGGTTACATTGGCATTTTCCTCACATAAAATTGAAGACATTAAAGTTAAAATAATTAAAATGGAGTTAATTAAAATGCTGAATCACTTGATGCTTCATAAGCTTGCCTTGTGATATTTGGAAGTACTAATTAAAAGAGCGAATTTCTTAAAATAGGATTGTTCTATGTTAAGAATAAACTCGACTCTCTGTGGGGTAAAAATAGAATTATTTTTGGATTTTCAGACACGAGTTCATTCAGTCTATATATAAATTACACGATTACATTGATTTGTGGATTATACTTACTGACAATGTGTCTATGATTGTATTTTGAGTTGACAGATTATTGTTGTCAATTCGACTATAAATTGGTTACTTTTTAAAAATAGATTTTGGTCTGAGAAATACAGAATGAAAATGAAACTTTCACTTTAGGAAGCTACAAATGATGCAATTTTGATTTTTGAGCTATTTTAAGAATCGAAATAAATCAATGAAAGTTGTATGATCATTAAAAATTTTGTGGAAATGTTGTATTTTTTCAGCAGAATCAATTACAAACGTATATCAATGATTTGACATTTGAAGATTTTTTGGAATCTTAAAGAGTAATTATGATTGAACTTAGAAACAGAAAATTTTGAGAATTCAGGTGAAATTTTTAATGAATTGTTGAATAAGAATTTTTGCCTTTTAGCTTCACCTGTGAATGATTAAATTGTTCATCCTTAGCGACACAAATGAAGAAAGATCCATTGTTGTAGAGTTTTTTAATGGTTCACCAACTCCTTGCTGACTTCCTTGGCTTGGGTTCTCAGAATCCATTAGCGTGTGCAGGGAATGTCTAAAGACAGCTCTATCCTTCAAAACCTTCTGCAAAAGATTCATCAAGCACGGAGCCTTCTCCGTGTGACTCTATTGGGTACATTTACGGATGTCACAGTGATGGGACTTCCATTTGATGTTAATAAATGATTTTTTTAGAACCTTAATATTTCCGTGACGTATTCAAAAAGCACAAATCGGTTAATCCGATCCGAAATACGCCACCAGGTCGACATGACTCCGAATTGGAGCCGAATTCGATTTAATTTCATTCAAAATTTTTTACCAGGATTTCCCATGACTCTGACTCCATGATACCAAATTTAAATCGAATTCGAGAATGCATAAATCAGAGTCATGCTGACCTGGGACCGGATTCTTGGTCGATTAACAGATTTATGTATGTTGTTCGGGAAAGCTACCTTCATTTATATTACACGGGTATATCATCATAATCATGTTCACAAGAATTCAGGAAATATTTACTCAACAATATTTAAGTTTATTACGTGATGATATAAGAAGATCCACATTAAAATGAAGATATTCAGAAAGTTTATAGCAAAACATAATTTTCTTGAGGATTTTCTCTTTCTAAAATTTAATTTTAACTAATTATTTTTCGTAGAAATACCTCATTTTCAAAAAGAAATATAAACACAAGGTTGAAAGAAATTATTCAAGTTATAAATTCAGTAAAATGAAGACTTGCTGATACTAATTCTTTAAATTTTACAAGGATTTGCAGGTTATAAAATTTTTTTGTCAAATTAATAATAAATGTTGGTAGCATTTCTGCTTCATTCACATAAATTGTAGTGTGAGGATAGAGAAAAGATATTAATTTCATGCTAAATCCACCCCGCACCCCATAACTTCCAACTCATCTTCAATGACAAATTTCCTTCCATATATTTTAAATAAAGACGTAGATTTTTTTTTACTCTTTTCTCCTTTTTCCTTAGCAATATTCAACAAATTGAGTCATATTCTTACTTTCAACATCCTTTATAGTCTCCCAGTAAGCAAGCGTATCTCCTCTTATACTTGAGTATAAAGAGATGAAAACGAAAAAAAAAGGAAAATTTTTGTAATTAAATTTTGAGTTTCTTTACATGCTTTTTCAAGCTTAAAAAGGTCTCATTGAGCAGCAGCAAAAAGGAAATTACTGTATTAAAAATAGAGTGAGAAACATTTTTTCGCAACCCCTACGCATCTCCTGCCTGTCTTTAACTTTAACAGAAAATAAGAATTTGAATTGTTGAGAAATTTTCTTAATTATAAATGACTCGATTGCTCAAAAAAAGGAGAACTAGAAGAGCTTTTCATAAAATATTATTCATCTTGACACGAGTTATTAATATTTGAGAGCGACTCGATGTTGATAAATTCAATTAAATTTGATGGTTAAAGTGAAATTCTTTATCTTACCTAGCGCGATTATCTCTGAAGAGAATTTTGAGGTTTGTTTTAGCTGAATTGTCATTGATTGTTCATTTTCGAATGGCTGGTTGTCTTGATGTTTAATAGGATGGTGAAATTCATAGCTTCTTGGTTATGAATTTCATTACAAATCACGAAATGGTGACTGATAAATGACAAAAATGGGGCATGCAACCTTATTGAGATATGAATCATCATCACTTTTAAAGAGACAACACCTACACGAGCTACACTACTTCCTTACTTACACTGCCGGCCGTACAGATCAAGTATGATCCATGGCCTCCCTCAGTCAGCTCCTGAAGTTGGCTCTATCTCTGGCTATCGCTTGCCAATTACCAATTCCAAGTGCGACATTATCTCTATCGACAGCTTCTTTCCACGAGTTCTTTGGCCTACCTATCTCTTGCCATGTAAAAAGTCGGAAGACCATAGTTACACAATGCGACAAAATGCATTTCATGGTTGTAAAAATGTATCAAAATCTTCCATTTCTATGCCGTCAGGGCAAGTTCACATCTAACCGTCAATACGGCACTCTAACGATATCCTAGCAAATCCGATGTGCTATCCGGGCTAGACCTTTCCAAACCCAAAACTCAAGATAATCTTACCTTTCGCAACTTACTACAAACATCACTCCATATCAAGATTTTTGCCATCAGTACTCCAAAATACAAATACTCGGAATTGAATTTCATAATATTCCCAAGAAAAGAGACTCCCTTAAACAAACATTTTCCATTAAATCCCCAATACTTCACACACTTTATCCTACATCGCACCTTTAACATTTACATTACCTTTGTCCTTTTTTTCGATAAAGTACTTCCCGCTCACTTTTGCCTCTAAGGTAAAATGTTTGTAAAGTAAAAATTATTTCTCAAGAAAAGAATCACGATCTCATTTTGAAAGAGGTAGGAAAAGTATGTTCCTTAAATGTTTAAGGTTGATTATTTTGAGTAAAAACGAAGAGCAAATTGTGAAAACCCACTGCAGCCGTTAAGTTGATTTACAAATCGAACAAAAAAAGAAGTAAAAAGTACTTAGACTCGTCCACCAAGGGTGACTTCCAAACTTGCTTCTTAGATCGTTTTAACTTAATGTTCTAGATATTAGAAAGAAAAAGGCAATGACGGTAGTGGAAGGAGAGATGGAAATGAGTGGAAAAATAAAATGTGAAAATAGAGCGATGGTAGATTTTATGGATTAATACTGAGATAACAAAGAAGAAGAAAAGGAGTTGCTATGGGGTTGATTGTAAGTTACGTCCATCAAAAAATGAGATTTTTGAGTCATCTCTTCACAATTGCTTTGTCATGCAATTCTATTTTAGGTGATATACCCATGCATGATTCAATATCTAGACGTCACTCCTGAATTAACCCCACATTTTTAAAAAATGCAAAATCATTTTTGTCTTCATCTTATCCTCGTCTTTATTCATTGTATTACAGAAGTGGATAATATCAAGCTAGTTGAATTTTGTATGTATCAGCATGTATCTGCATTTTTACATATTATTTTTATGTACAGAAGCCATATTACATGAAAATCATTTTACGTAAATTGACTGTGTAAAGTGTTTTTAATAGAAAATAGAAAATCAACCGTGAATTGAGAATAGAAAAAAAGAACAATTGTAACAAAAGACCAATAGTACAAATTGTTCGTAATACAATACCACCCACGTATTTGCTCAACACTCAAAATTAATAGGCGTCGACATTCAGAAAAAAGTGCTATAGTCTTCAATAATTTAGGGATCGCCAAGATCATTAGGATTTTGTGGGGACTGTTTGGATGTTTTGTGGCTCAGAGTCCTGAGCAGCACATCAATACTCAATTTGTTTTAGATAAGGAGACATGACTTTTCTGGAAGGCAGACGGTGTCTCCTGGCTGGGAAGACTCTGACTTCAAGTCGAATTTGACAAAATGCTTCACCACCCCTAACATACAAGAATATGCTCAGTGAGCATCGAACGGTACCAAGTGAGCATTATACGGTTACAAATGAGCATCAAAGGGTACCTTGCGAGCATCATACGGTTCCAAATGAGCATCATAAGGTACCAAATGAGCATCTTAAGGAACCAAATGAGCATCTTATGGTACCAATACTCAAGTGAGCATGCTCAATGATACTGAAAGATGCTCACTGTTTGAGCATATGTTTGTACATTAGGATCCACTAAAGTCACTGGACTAGGGGGACACCAATCCGTTCGAGAACTTTATTCTTATCAAAATTCTAGAGAAAATGTATCCTTCCTGAGAACTAAAGCCCGAGTGGGATTCGAAGTAGCTTGGGGCTCGCTTACATGTCAAGTGCTCTTACCAACTGAGCTACCGAGGGTTGTTAAGGACCGTGGTACAATGCTTGCTCAAACCTTCTTCTCTATGCACGACTCATTGTTCATTTCTTAACATTCTTTTGGACCAAGCAGCAATTTTTATCCAATTTTGGCAGCAAATCCAATTTAGTCAACAACCATCACCTCTGCCTATTCCATACTCGATGTTACGTAATTTTCAAAAAATCAATTCCCTAATACTTTGGATAAGAATAAATCTGCTGAAATCTAATTAGCATCACATTTTTCCTTTTCGCTTAGCACTTCCCTATTATTTTGTTGTTATTATCATTTGAGAAATTAAATCTAGATTTGGCACGTCACTCAAAAAATTTCTTCATCCATCGTTCAATGTGCTTTATTTTTTTGTTGTTGCTTCCTTTTCTCAGCTTCTCGCAAAAAAATTCCCATGCGAAAGTACTTTTTTATTAGTCAAATGGAAGAAGGATCATAAAAAATTAACATCATACTCGCTCTCAATATATCTCCATCTCACTTTTACATCTCTCCACTGAGCTCAACGCATATATTACATTTTTTTATGCCTCTTAACGAATTTATTTATACTTATACATTCTTTCCTTCTTATTCCTTCTGTATTTTATTTTATTTGGGAGAAAATTAGGGTGACCAGAGGATTTTCGCAAAATATCGGGACACTTTTGGAAAAAATCGGGACATTTCTAAGTTTCGCACTTTTGGAATTATTATATTTTGAGTCTTAAGATTCAAAGAGCTAATTAAATTACGTAAGAAACCAGTGCAAAAAATAATTGAAATTCCGAAAAAATATTTTCAGTCCTGGGCTTGAACCCGGACCTTCAAAATGAAAATGCTCAAAATTTGTCAAAAATTCCAAAATTTGTGAAGTTTTCAGCTTTTTCAAAAATCGGGACATTTTGAGGCTTAATCGGGACATAGCTACAAGGGAGGAATACACAGCAGCGTCCCGGCCAAAAATACAGCAGATGGCCGCCCTAGAGAAAATTCATATTCATTATATCATTAATGTACATTAAATAGAAAAATCAATATTTGTAATGCGTGTGTAGACGATTGTTGTTGAGGGCAGGCGTATACTTACCCCCTGTATGAGGGTATGAGTGTGAATGTATGTGAGAATAAAAAATTTCAATACATTTAAATTCACTTTATTTTATATCATATACAATAAATTTTTATATATACACAAATTATTCTAATGTATTCCGTTCCAAGAATGTTGCGGCTTTTCTTTTAAGACATTATTCGCTTGTTGAATAGAGATTTTTCAAGCTGGGAAAAAAGAAAGTTACAAAACTTTTTTGTGTTCAGTTCTTTTCTTTCCCATCGTTATGAACTTTTCTGTTGTCTTTATCGTTTGACCTTTGTCCTTGAATTGATTAAAAATTTAAGTACTCTTTGGTATTCGTCTTTTCTTGTTATGGATGTCAAAATTTTTTTTTAGGATTATTTTCGAAGAAAAAGAGAAAGGTTTATTTGCAAATTCATGTCCATTGTTTATTATCTGGTGGCAATACCAGGGTTGGCAGTAGACCAAG